>NC_059174.1:19947979-20267354 GCF_019923935.1 Bubalus bubalis
GGGAGAGGCCAGCTAACTCTCCACAGACACTGCCAAGGTACCTGTGTCTTTGAGAATTTAGATTTTGGATGCTCACCTCTTTTTTTTTTTTTTTTAATTTGAAATTTGGAGGCTTTTTCTAAATAAACCTCCTCCCCTGAGAGGTTTCTCTGCCTGGTGCCCTGAGGGCAGAAGCTATAGGCCCCAGGAGAAGAAGGTAAGGTGAATGGTGGAGCCTTGGGCAATGGGGATGGGAAAGAAGTGAGGAAACTCAGCAGGTGGAAGAGGGCAGACTGTCCACGCCTACACACATGTTGCTTGCCATGTGCTCTGCATAGCGTCTGGACCCTCGAGGACTAGGTGAGGAGACAGGTATAGGACAGAGGGTGAGAAGTGGTGACTGAGAAGATTGTAGGAGCTGAGGAGAAGGGAGGATGGGTCTATGAGAACTAGTATCTGCTAATCAGTTAGTCACAGAATATTTGAACTGGAGAGAACTACAGAGAACTTCTGGCACTTTCCAAGGTGAACTCTGCAGAACATTAGTAAGGAATCCATAAAATATTTTCCTTTTCCCAATACTCTTGGGAAACACTGAAGAAAGTATAATGGTTCTTTGATGAAGGACTTTTCAGCAATTTTAATTTGCTAAATTTTAGGAATCTTTAGGAGACCATGAAAGTGGATGTCTTCTCCAAACTATCTGGCTATAAAATTCTGTTCTCAGATAGAATGCCTTAGACTAGTGCACTTTAAAAACCACTCATCTTGTGCAACCACTCCTTACACAGAGGGGAGACAGGTCAAGAGAAGAAAAGTGACTTCCTCAAGTTCACCTACTATTTATTTGCTGAGAAAACACAAGTCTACTGACTAGACATACATGGACGGTTTGTCTTTGAACCAAAGACAAAGATTTTACCACCTTACCCTCACTCAGCCTCCCCCACTTCAGTTCAGTCACTCAGTCGTGTCCGACTCTTTGCAACCCCATGAATCGCAGCACGCCAGGCCTCCCTGTCCATCACCAACTCCTGGAGTTCACTCAGACTCATGTCCATTGAGTCGGTGATGCCATCTAGCAATCTCATCCTCTGTCGTCCCCTTCTCCTCCTGCTCCCAATCCCTCTCAGCATCAGAGTCTTTCCCAATGAGTCAACTCTTCGCATGAGGTGGCCAAAGTACTGGAGTTTCAGCTTTAGCATCATTCCTTCCAAGAAATCCCAGGGCTGATCTCCTTCAGAATGGACTGGTTGGATCTCCTTGCAGTCCAAGGGACTCTCAAGAGTCTTCTCCAACACCACAGTTCAAAAGCATCAATTCTTTGGTGCTCAGCTTTCTTCACAGTCCCACTCTCACATCCATACATGACCACTGGAAAACCCATAGCCTTGACTAGATGGACCTTTGTTGGCAAAGTAATGTCTCTGCTTTTGAATATGCTATCTAGGTTGGTCATAACTTTTCTCCCAAGGAGTAAGCGTCTTTTAATTTCATGGCTGCAGTCACCATCTGCAGTGATTTTGGAGCCCAGAAAAATAAAATCTGACACTGTTTCCGCTGTTTCCCCATCTATTTCCCATGAAGTGATGGGACCAGATGCCATGATCTTCGTTTTCTGAATGTTGAGCTTTAAGCCAACTTTTTCACTCTCCTCTTTCACTTTCATCAGGAGGCTTTTTAGTTCCTCTTCACTTTCTGCCATAAGGGTGGTGTCATCTGCATATCTGAGGTTATTGATATTTCTCCCGGCAATCTTGATTCCAGCTTGTGTTTCTTCCAGTCCAGCATTTCTCATGATGTACTCTGCATTAAGTTAAATAAGCAGGGTGAAATATACAGCCTTGACGTACTCCTTCTCCTATTTGGAACCAGTCTGTTGTTCCATGTCCAGTTCTAACTGTTGCTTCCTGATCTGCATACAGATTTCTCAAGAGGCAGGTCAGGTGGTCTGGTATTCCCATCTCTTGAAGAATTTTCCACAGTTTGTTGTGATCCACACAGTCAGAGGCTTTGGCATAGTCAATAAAGCAGACAGATGTTTTTCTGGAACTCTCTTGCTTCTTCCATGATCCAGCAGATGTTGGCAATTTGGTCTCTGGTTCCTCTGCCTTTTCTAAAACCAGCTTGAACATCAGGAAGTTCACGGTTCGGTTCACATATTGCTGAAGGCTGGCTTGGAGAATTTTGAGCATTACTTTACTAGTGTGTGAGATGAGTGCAATTGTGCAGTAGTTTGAGCATTCTTTGGCATTGCCTTTCTTTGGGATTGGAATGAAAACTGAGCTTTTCCAGTCCTGTGGCCACTGCTGAGTTTTCCAAATTTGCTGGCATATTGAGTGCAGCACTTTCACTGCATCATCTTTCAGGATTTGGAATAGCTCTACTGGAATTCCATCGCCTCCACTAGCTTTGTTCGTAGTGATGCTTTCTAAGGTCCACTTGACTTCACATTCCAGGATGTCTGGTTCTAGGTAAGTGATCACACCATTATGATTATCTGGGTCGTGAAGATCTTTTTTGTACAGTTCTTCTGTGTATTCTTGCCACCTCTTCTTAATATCTTCTGCTTCTGTTAGGTCCATACTATTTCTGTCCTTTATCGAGCCCATCTTTGCATGAAATATTCCCTTGGTATCTCTAATTTTCTTGAAGAGATCTCTAGTCTTTCTCATTCTGTTGTTTTCCTCTATTTCTTTGCATTGATCCCTGAGGAAGGCTTTCTTATCTCTTCTTGCTACTCTTTGGAACTTTGCATTCAAATGCTTATGTCTTTCCTTTTCTCCTTTGCTTTTCGCTTCTCTTCTTTTCACAGCTATTTGTAATGCCTCCCCAGACAGCCATTTTGCTTTTTTGCATTTCTTTTCCATGGAGATGGTCTTGATCCCTGTCTCCTGTACAATGTCACGAACCTCAGTCCATAGTTCATCAGGCAGTCTATCAGATATAATCCCTTAAATCTATTTCTCACTTCCACTGTATAATCATAAGGGATTTGATTTAGGTCATACCTGAATGGTCTAGTGGTTTTCCCTACTTTCTTCAATTTAAATCTGAATTTGGCAATAAGGAGTTCATGATCTGAGCCACAGTCAGCTCCTGGTCTTGTTTTTGTTGACTGTATAGAGCTTCTCCATCTTTGGCTACAAAGAATATAATCAATCTGATTTTAGTGTTGACCATCTGGTGATGTCCATGTGTACAGTCTTCTCTTGTGTTGTTGGAAGAGGGTGTTTGCTATGACCAGTGCATTTTCTTGGCAAAACTCTATTAGTCTTTGCCCTGCTTCATTCCGTATTCCAAGGCCAAATTTGCCTGTTACTCCAGGTGTTTCTTGACTTCCTACTTTTGCATTCCAGTCCCCTATAATGAAAAGGACATCTTTTTTGGGTATTAGTTCTAAAAGGTCTTGTAGGTCTTCATAGAACCATTCAAAGAAGAAAAGTGACTTCCTCAAGTTCACCTATATTTACTTCCTGAGAAAACACAAGTCTACTGACTAGACATACATGGAGGGTTTGTCTTTGAACCAAAGACAAAGATTTTACCACCTTACCCTCACTTAGCCTCCCCCACTTCACCCTACCACAAACCCCCTTGGGCTTCATGACTGTAAACAATATCCCTCCGAATATTAATAGTAAACCAGAATGCAATAAAGGCTACCAGAAAGCAGGGGATGCTTTAAAAATCTATCCATTCCCCATTCACAGCTAGAGAGTTGATGTTACTTCCTCCACATTCCATGTTGAATGTAAGTTCAAGCAAAGATCGACTCCACTGTCTACCCGTCTAGGTTTATAGCATGGGGCTGGCACCTCCAGGATGGTCCATTTCATGATGTATTGCAGTGGCAGAAGGCAGGGAAGGTGAGGGAGTGAGTATGTGTCAAAATATGGAATCCAGAATAAGTGGTGAGGGCCTAAAAAGCGTGCCCAGAATTGGAAACATTTGCAACCTGTGGATGACACTAATCTGGACAATATAAATGCAGTTCCTATATCCTTGGCTGACACCATGAGTCAGACAGCCCACCTACACTATATAAAGAACTCCCAAAATACTAACGAGAGTGAGTGAGACAGTGAGTGAATGAGTGAGTATGTGTGTGTATGACACATGTTGATGGAGACCACAAAACTCCAAACCAAGGGTAGTGTGTGTACCAGGTTGGGGCTTCTCAACCTGGACCTGACACTTTAAAACCAAACCAAGCAAAAGATTGTAAGAGAGCAGACACACACATGCATTGATTTGTGTATCTTATTAAGATGCATGCATAAAACCATTTCAGCCAACACTTCCACTTCCAGGAACTTATCCTTCAGATATATTTATAGCTGTGAGCAAAGGCAGATAAATAAGAATGTTCATATTCAACACTGTATGCAACATATCTATTTGATTAAAAACTATCACTTTAAGAAGAATGAGGAAGTTTCTTGTTCTGATAATGGGAACATCTCCAAGACCTATTAGAAAGTGACATGAGAGGTACAGAACAACCTTAATTTGCCTCAATTTATATATCTTTGGGTTTCCCTGGTGGCTCAGATGATAAAGAATTCATCTGCAATGTGGGAGACCTGGGTTTGATCCCTGGGTTGGAAAGATCCCCTGGAGGAGGGCATGGCAACTCACTCTAGCGTTCTTGCTTGGAGAATCCCCATGGACAGAGGAGCCTGGCAGACTATAGTCCATGGGGTCACAAAGAGTTGGACATGACTGAGCAACTAAGCCCAGCACAAAGCATGTATCTACACACACACACACACACACACACTTGCTTGTATATGTATAGGAAAAAACTGGAAGGCGACAAAAGAACCCATGATATAATACTGAAAAGGGGTGTGGTAGATAAAGGGCCTGGGGAGAATGAAGGATATAAGCCAGCCCACAATCGGATGCCTTGCTGTACAATGTGAATGCATTTTAAACAGGTCTATTTACTGCTTATTAGAGAGGCCAAGTTCTCAACACCAGTAGTACTTCAAACTTGCTTTGGACTTAGAGACAGAAGTCTTCCACTTCTGCCAGCCCGCCTTGGCTTAAGAAAGGAAAGATTTTTCACTGGATACATTTTTGGAAACTCTCAAAACTCCTGTTAAAATAATGGCAGGAATGGAGGAGAGGCCAAGGCCAGGGTTGGGGGTGGTCAATGTCCCAGTTATTTCAGCTGTCCTGCCTGGTTCCACACGCTCCACTAAGCATGGCGACAATTTGGCCCAGAATAATAGCTGCAGATTCAAGAGCGAACGGGGGTAGGGTGGCGGGGAGGAAGAAAAAGTAAGCTTTGGAGAGTGATTTTCTTCCTACACTGTAAAAACTCAAATACCAGGGGGCTGAGGGTGGGCAGGGAGACAAAACAGTACTTTGTCTTAAATCTTCAGTGCAGTAAGTTAAGGTTTCCAAGCCTGCACAAACTGCCGATGCCTTTTGAGCCTTTACATTCTGGCGTTGAGCGCACATAATATACAAATGAAAAGAATTGGAGGTTTAATTTAGAATTCGGACAAAAGGCCCAGACACATGTGTCTCTATGAGAATGTTGGGGTGGGGGGGCGGGGAGGGCAGGGAGTGGCAGCACATGTCATTAGCCAGTGCGCACAGGCTGCTTTTGGACTTTGATTGGGGAGATTCGTTCCGATTTTAACAAGTTTGCCGAGAAGACCTTCAGCTGGGCTGCATATGAGGCCCTGCTATTTTTAATATAAATGTAATGTTTTTAAATCCATCGACGGTGTCCTAAACCAGATTTGGTCGTAAGCAGCTGTGCTGAAATTGTAAAATCTCACCCTTGTGTCTGGTTTCACATCTGGTAACTCACAGCTAACAGTTACAACTCTCCAATAGTAATTAAATGTTTTCTTTAAAAGAAAAAACACCCACAATCATATATGGCAGAATGCATTATTAAAGGAGTATTTTGATTCACAACAACCGCCACCAGGAAGAATTCAGCAAGAATTTTATAGGTAGTTGGGTACTTTTAGGTACTTTTTTTCTAAAGGTGTTGATCAAAATAAGTACATGTTACAAAAAGCAAAGGCAGTTTGCAACTGGGTGGATATTGAGTAACGTTAAGGGACCATAATTGCTAGTGAGGAGACTACCTCCTCTTTGATGTCAACCGTGGCTTTTCTTTTTTGTTTCAGAAAGGAAGAAACTTCAAAAGCCGTAATTTCAGGACAATAAAGTACTCACATTAATATAGGTACCAACTTTAACTGATCTTCAGCTCAGAAAAGAAGTTTCATGGTGAAAATGCTCTAGGATGAAGGAGATAGAGCTAAAATATTTTTAGATTTCTTTCTGCACACTATTTTAAATATGAATAAATGACACATAGATCCCTAAGATAGCCTTTAGAAGCCCTTGCACGTGCCACCCAAGGAAAAGTTACCTCCTTACATTCTGAAATATATGGTTTTATTTTATACTGCTATTCTAAATTTGCTGACAGAGTGTATTAAGTGAATGGATTCTCCCCATAGCTTAAATATTCTGGTATAACTAGCAAGGTATAGGAAAGATACTCTATAAATTAACCATCTTTCCTTTCTCTGATATGTCAATAAGGTATAATTTTAATAAGATATAAAATAGAGATCTGAGTTTTTCTAATGCTTACTGTTTTTAGGACTAAGCCCTCACTTTATGTTTATTTATTTAAGATGTATAAGGTTGTCATATCAATGGTAATGTTGTTAATATTTTTAAGCATTTCTAGTATGCATGGTTGTATTCATATATCTGGTTCTATTTCTTCCACAATTAGTAATTTTCCTAAACTATAAGATTTTGAGGGTGAAATAAAAAGATGCATACAACCCCGTTTTGTAGCAAGAGATAAATTCAAATGATTGAGATTGTTACAAAATTGTATTTGAAATAATAAAAGTAAAAAAAAATTAGTAATAAAAGACTGTGGTTGTATCTTGTTTGTTTGTTTGGGAGGTTACGTAGAATACGTGGATTAGTCCTTAGAAAAGGACTCTTAAGTATCACAAAGATAAAGAGAAAAGCACACAAATTCTAATTGCTTATGCTTGATGAATTTTTGGAGGTTACCTAACTTTTCCTCTGGAGAAGGAAATGGCAACCCACTCCAGTAGTCTTGCTTGGAAAATCCCATGGCCAGAGGAGCCTGGAAGGCTGCAGTCCATGGGGTCACAAAGAGTCAGACACGACTGAGCGATTCCACTTTCACTTTCACTAACTTTTCCTCACACATTTTAAGTAGAGAAATTTAATGATTCTTAGTGGATGTTTTGAGTCATGAAATCATCTTAGTGGATGTTTTGAGTCATGAAATCATCATTCAATGTAGTTGTAGACTGTAATGATATACATTATTAAAGAGGAGGAAAGGACAAGAAATGTAAGAAAATGCCTGAAGCACAGTGAGCTTGGAACCCAGGCCTAATCTGTGACACTGAGTAGCTTCAATCCTTGGCACTTGCATGAAAGAACTGAGGACTATGAGGGTTCCTTAGAACCAGCTGTTATCTCATCAGAAGCCCTGGAATCCTGACCTGTAGCAACAGATTTCTGTCTTCATGTTCGCCACACTTTCCCTTAGGGATAAGTAATAAGCAGGCTTCCCCTGTAAGCACCGCTGTGATCCCCGCAACCTAGGAAAGATGGAAAGGCAGAATCTGATTGGAGAGCACAGGTCTCAGAAGTCTGCCTCCCGACATGGATGACTGGGGGGATATTCATAACTTCAGAACAAATTTAACAGAGTTGGCCAGCCTGAACAAAGCAGGTGCCTTCTGAATCACCCGGGACTTGGAGAGCCCTGCTCTTGGCGATCAGCAGGGCACCAGCCTGTGAAGCAGAGAAGCTGCTGCCCCTGAGGAGTGGTGCTTCTTCAAGCACCCCCTTTCCTGGGTCCTATTGCTGCTTTTTCCCACCTAAGTGGGGAGAGGGGGAGTTTGTAGCCTCCAAAAGCAATGAGGGGTAAGGGAAAGGCAGAAACAGTGATATGCACTGCATTCATAAAAAGTATTTTTTGAGCTATTAAAGAAAAAAAAGCCAAGGTACAAAGGCATGCTCGCTCAGCCCCACCCCTAGAGAGGGCTTGCTGGGAGAGTCAGGACACTGAATTATGTATCTCCTTCCCCAGCTGTCGGAGAAGGCAATGGCACCCCACTCCAGTACTGTTGCCTAGAAAATCCCATGGATGGAGGAGCCTAGTAGGCTGCAGTCCATGGGGTCGCTAGAGTCGGACACGACTAAGCGACTTCACTTTCACTTTTCACTTTTATGCATTGGAGAAGGAAATGGCAACCCACTCCAGTGTTCTTGCCTGGAGAATCCCAGGGACGGGGAGGCCTGGTGGGCTGCCGTCTATGGGGTCACACAGAGTCGGACACGACTGAAGTGACTTAGCAGTAGCAGCAGCAGTTCCCCAGCTGTATTTGCTGACATCGTGTGCTGCTGCACTGCCCGGAAAGCTGAGTACACACTCAGGGTATTTTTGATCCGATGTATGAACTGCTGTGGTCTCCATAAAGGAGGCCTTCAGGGTGTAGCACAGATTTAAAGCCCTGAAAAGTGACTAGAGATTAGACCCTTACTCAGGCCACTAGGATCATCAAGCAGTCCAGCACATCTCCTCGTTTGGATGTGATCAGAACAAAAGCCCCTTGTGGGGGTACAGAATGTAGTGGGTGAGGCACTGCCAAGAGAGCTGGCCTGGGGTATGAAATCGGCTCTTACCCACAGGGTCCATTATTTCCTCTCTCTGTCTCTCTGGACCTTCTCCACTCAACTGAAATGATAGCTTTCACCAAGACATTCTATGGCCTCACAGGTCGCAGTGCAAAATGATATGAAAAGCCCAGGAATCCAGCCAATGGCCAGGAACCAAAACAATTCCTTATCCACTTGGAGCCATTGAAATGAACCAGATACCTCTGTCTTCCAAAAAAGAGAAAAACACCCAGAGATGGGCCCAGATAACTAGTGGTGTCTGGTTTACAGTTCTTTCTGAGATGTCTTGCCCACATCTCCTTTCTGAGAAAGACCAAGAAAAGGAAAGTGGTTCTCCCATTGAGGACAGGGGACTCCATCCTTTTTCCTTAACTATGGCTCCATTCAGAGCCAGCTGTTCTTTGAACCCTGCATAGCAAAGACAATTGCCACGGAGTGGTCATTTAATTCTCTCTCCCTCTCTTTCTGATGGCAAACATTAACTGCGGACTACAACAGGACCACCTGCAATGTGTTAGTCATTAAAAAGGTCACCGTTACTAAACATTTTAAACTGTGAATAGCTTCAGATTAAATTAGGTGTAAAAAAAGTCATTTCCTCTCTGTGATAAACTCAAACACCTGCAGTAGGGCTCATGTTTACCAGGGACATAAAGGGCCTCTCCCAGCTCACAGACCATTTGGGGGAAGAAAAACAAAAGCCCCATTCTGTCAGCTATCTCTCTGCCCTTGTAATAGGATTCTCTAAATTCAGTGACTGTTTGCATGTCCCCTTGAGAAGTGTGAGGATTGCATAGACAATTCAAACCTCCATTTACGTAGGCCTCATGCTAGCTTCTTCAGCCCTTCCACGTGAATTTCCTTATGTTTTTTCCTGTTAACTTTCTCCTATGTTTTTATATCGCATACGACCCCACCCAAGGGTTGAGCGCTCTTTCAGTCTACCACAGCCACTGTGGACTGCCTGATGTTTTCAGTATCTGCACAGGCAGGTAAAGGAGTGTGAGCACGGATGGCTGGCCTTTGGAGAGCGTGAACCCTGCATGACCCTGTGCTGAGTGCCAGCATGCAACCTGCAGATGGTCCTGCCAACCTCGGAAAGCCTGAACCACACTCCCCACTTCACAAGCCAACACACTCAAGCTTTGAGAGGCGAAGTAGCTTGCCTGTGGGAAGTTCATGGCTTCTAGCAGAAGGTCCAGGAGTCATTTTCCCACCACTATGTGGGCTGAGTCCACCACCGTCTCTGGACCAGCTAATGCTGGTCCATAGCATTAGCTTCTGAACTGCTTGGCCTGCTTCTGTGCTGGCCTCCCCAGTAGTGATCAGGGTGTGATTCTGACAAGCTGGATGACATCACTCCTGATGAGAATCCTACTGTGGAGTCCCACAGCAGTTAAAATATAGTCTAGACTCTTCTGTATGATCTTGCCCCTGACTTCCTCTGGACTTTTCTTCTTCTCTCCCCTTAGTCCAGCCACTCGGGCTTTCTCTCTGTGCCTGTGCATGCCAATCCTGCTTGAAAGGGTCTCCCCCCAGATGTGTGTATGTCAATAGCCCCTTCTGTTCATGCAGGTAGCAGATATCATGCATTTCCTCATCCAATCTAGACCGCCTTTCAGGCCCTCTTGGTCACATCACCCTCTTTACTGTCTTTGCATTTCTCGTCACTATCTGAGAGTCCATGCTTACTGTCCCAGTCTCCACTAGATTACACATTTCATTGGGGTGAGAACCTTATCTTGGCCTCTGCTGCATCCATAAGGCACGCATAATACCTGCCTACGGTTGGTGATTACTGAATCGATGAACCAATGACTCATAGAACTGAACCCAGGTGACTGCACCCCAAAGTTGGTCTTCCGTATGCGTAACAGTGATGACAAGCTAGACACGATGAGCAGGAACCATTACTGCCCTCAATGACTGCTTTCTCACTCTGACCTGTATTTTCATCTCAACATGCTTTTTTTAAAAAAATGTATAGGACTCTTTGCTTTCAGATTTTAAAAAACTTCAAATATTGTAATTGGCATTCTAGGGGGAGTTTAGAGCTAGCTACTACCATATTCAGTCTTTACACTTAGCATATATGTCATATTTTTCATCTCTCCCTTGTATCATTTGTATAAAACTCTATGTTTCCTAATAGACTACAGGTTCCTTTGATGGCATCACCACTTAGCACAGTATTTAGTATCTAGTTAGTACTACACAGCCTTTGTATGGTAAAATTAAATAGTTTACTATATAACCAGGGCATCTCAGATGGCACAGTGGTGAAGAATCCACCTGCCAATGCAGGAGACACAGGAAACATGAATTTAATCCCTGGGTTGGGAAGATCTGCTGGAGAAGGAAATGGCAACCCACTCCAGCAGTATTCTTGCCTGGAGAATTCCAGGGACAGAGGAGCCTGGCAGGCTTTTGTCCATAGGGTCACAAAAAATTGGACTCAACTGAGTGACTGAGCACTATATAATCACTTTGATCTAGAGAGACCAGTTTTATTATTATTCCAACATCTCTTTTCTGTATTTCTTTGCAATTCTCTGTTGTTCACCTGTATGTGCTAAAGGGCCATAGTGGACACTCACTAAATGTTTATTGCAACCAAAAAGAGGCCTGGAAATTGCAGAAGGGAGGGACTGAGTTCTGCCTTCCATGACAGTATTCAGATATGGACCATGTTGTGCACAGTTAACAAGATGCATACACCTTGTGAAAATATCTGGGAATCGAAAAGGTTTAAAGAGAAATAGACGGGGAAACAATGGAAACAGTGTCAGACTTTATTTTTTGGGGCTCCAAAATCACTGCAGATGGTGACTGCAGCCATGAAACTAAAAGACGCTTACTCCTTGGAAGGAAAGTTATGACCAACCTAGATAGCATATTGAAAAGCAGAGACATTACTTTGCCAACAAAGGTCCATCTAGTCAAGGCTATGGTTTTTCCTGTGGTCATGTATGGATGTGAGAGTTGGACTGTGAAGAAGGCTGAGCACCGAAGAATTGATGCTTTTGAACTGTGGTGTTGGAGAAGACTCTTGAGAGTCCCTTGGACTGCAAGGAGGTCCAACAAGTCCATTCTGAAGGAGATCAGCCCTGGGATTTCTTTGGAAGGAATGATGCTAAAGCTGAAACTCCAGTACTTTGGCCACCTCATGCGAAGAGTTGACTCATTGGAAAAGACTCTGATGCTGGGAGGGATTGGGGGCAGGGGGAGAAGGGGACGCCAGAGGATGAGATGGCTGGATGGCATCACTGACTCGATGGACGTGAGTCTGGGTGAACTCTGGGAGTTGGTGATGGACAAGGCCTGACATAGCGATTCATGGTGTCGCAAAGAGTCGGACACGACTGAGCGACTGAACTGAACTAAACTGAAAGAGAAAATGATCCTAGTGATATTTAAAGACAATTTACCTCAACATTTCTTCTAAAAGCTTGGTAGCAATTGTATTTGTCTGGAAACAACCTGAATTTCTATTAATTAAAAAATAGTTGGATAACTTGTGGCATATCCCTTCTTATGCAATATTATTCATCTCTTATAAAGAATGAGCTCTTACTGACCTAAAAGTATTTCTATGATATATTGTTAATTGCAATAAATAAATAAGTCATCCAGAATTATAAAGGAGCCTGTTCGTATTTTCAAAAACATGTTAATTTGTGTGGGCATGGAGAAATGTATGGAAGGATACACACCAAGCTGTAAAAATCTGTTATCATAGAGGGGTGAGAACAAAGGGGCTGTAAAAGGGAGTTATTGACTTTCCCTTTCTACATATTTATTCTGCATCTCTCTTTAAGAGGATTGTTTTTGAATAAAAATTTATTAGAAAATAAATATTAATGTAAAATGCAAGGTTTTCCCTGGAATAGGGCATACATCTCAACAGCTGGAGAACAATCATCAGAGTGTTCAGGGAATAGTGAGTTAACTTTCTTCCCTTGATCCATGTCCCCTGATGAGCTCATCTTTTGCCCACAAATCCAGTTATAAAGAATAAATGGCAGGCTGCTGGGAACTGACCCTAAGGAAATGGTCCAAGGAGAGAATTCACAGAAAGCTCTCTCCTTTGGGTTATTTATCACATTGCTATATTGTAGGATCATAATATTGGATACAACAAAAATGCCCTACAATAGAGGAAGTAGCCTCTTATTATTTATTTAGCTAATAAATTATGATACACTCACTTGGAAAATGTTAGGGACCATTAAAATTAAGGCATCGAGCACTTTATAACCCCCTGGAAAATGCTTATGTTACACATGTTGATGGAAAAGCACAGTAGACAAAACTAAATTCTATGAGCACATTTCTATGACAATGATCAGAAAAGGACAAGGTAAAGACACGCCCCTTAGACTAATGTAATTCACAGCGATACTTGCAAGCAGCCCCCAAAATCTCACACACTCAGGCTTTTACAGAAATATTAAGTAGTTGCTCTGGGAAAATCACCCCTAACTGTATAAATCACTGGGGAATGTCAGTCCTAGGGTTATATGTCTTCTTAAAATCATTTAAGATGACATTTTGTCCAATATTTTCAAATAGCCTGAGAGCATCACCATGTGTTTTGTTTTTTTTTTTTTTTCCCTCTTTTCTACCAATTGCACTACAGGAAAGACCTGCCTGTATCTCAAGGGATAAGAAAGAAAATGGAATGTCTTTTGTTTGCTTTGTAAACTTGGTCAAGGTCTTGTGAGATCTCAGGGAAAATGACTGTGATTAGTCCTAAACATCATGAGGAAATGTTAATTCTACTCAATTTGTTGAAAATCTCAAAAGAAAAACCATTTAAGGGACATGAAGAAGGTGGTTTATAGAAAATAGGGTATGGAGCACTGGACTAAGAGTCAGAAGGTCTCACATTCATTCATTTGTTCATCCATTCAATCATTCATTCTTGTCTGTTATGCGCAAACCAACTTTGGAAAGTAAACGTTAAAGCCATCTGGCCCCTGGCAGCTCAAGCTACAGTGGCCATGCCAGGACACAACCAAGAAATTATAGTATAGTGTATTAAGAACAGTGATGAAAAAGAATATTATGGAGTATGAAGGAAGAAATTTTTGCTTCTTATTGAAACAGTAGACTTGCCTCCCAAACCAATATGACCCTGGAAGAACTGGGTCCCAGAGTCCTGGCTGTTAAGAGGCAAGATAGACAGGTGGTGAAAGACGTGATTTTAGAAGCAGACTCAAGCCTCAGCACCCTCAGGAAGTGTGTGACATTGGTCAAGTTATTTAACCTCTGTAGAGCGATTCCCTCAATTGTAAAATGAGATAACAATATTATGTGCCTCACAAGACAAGTGTTAGGGTTCCAGGAGAAGTTGCTCAGGCAGATTTGAGCATAGTGCCTGGCTCATAATTCCAGCTAAAGAAATGATAGCTATATTACTGTGAATAACAACCCTTCGGCCTCAGTTATTTTGGCCAGAACAAGGCAGATGGTATGCTACTGCTGGGGAATATAATTCATGTGCTGCTTCAGGCACTGGATTTTGATCTGCGGGGTGTGGAGCTAGGTTCTTAAGCATTCCAACCTGTTACTATTAATCATTTCCCTTGGAAACATTTCCGGAGTCAGTCTCCTGAGTGAATGCTGTCAATGGGCTGTGGGTGTGTGAGCAGGAGGGATCTTACTCATGTGGGAGCCAGTCTGTCCTTCCCTGGTGTGGTACAAATTAGAGGGAGCCTGTGGGGCTTCTCTCCAGCTCCCATGGGTTCCCCCAGGGAGGGCTTCTTGACAGCATTGTGGTTTGGGTTGTCATCACAACTAACCACTCATTTCTCAACTGACGCCTTGTGTCACTCTGCGCATCCCTGCAGGGTTGTGGGAAAGACTCCTGCAGAGCAGTAAGAGGCAGGAAGACAGGCTGCATTATGGGGACAAAGAGGGCAGCGTGGCTCAGCCGCTGGGCTTGGGAGGATGGAATGAAGCAGAGCCCACTGAAACCCGGCACCCAATGAACAAAACTGAGGTTCTCCCTTGCTTTCCAGAATGGCATGCAGTTGCTTTGATTTCACTGCATAATCTTGGATGGGACTATCTTCCCAAGCAACTGAAATCCTATGGTCACAACAACACTGACTTTGGCAACCAGGGCCACCCACGCACATAAAAATAATGAAAGCCTACCTTCAGTGAATCCTATCGAATTCATTGAATCCGATTTCATTTGCAGATTTACACTTTAATCACATGTCATCATCATGTCCCTTTCATAGGTGAGAAAACTGAGATACAGAGAGATTAAGATATTCATCCATAATTGCATAGCTAGCAGGAGGTGGAACCAAAGTTCAAATTCTGGCAGTGGGAGTTCAAGCCTGAAGACTTAATCTCCATGCTGTGCTGACGCCTGATGCATGCACTTAAATAAAGAGTGGACACAAGATCAACGTGATTCCCCACAGGGCCACGAGCCAGCTAAGGTCTCCCATGGAAGACTCTGAAGGCCTGAGTTAAAACAGAGAGGTCTCCAGGAGGGGCCCTATCTAAGCTCTTGGCAGTCTTGGCTACAGAGCATGGATTAGTTTCTTCAGAGTAGCTCCTTTCTGAGCAAAGGGCAATTAGGATAGTGGTGGGAAGAGTTTTTCTCTGAAAAGTGGGATTCCCTATGATTCTCAAGAGTGGATAAGAGCCCAGAGAACCAAAAAGAGGCAGTTGGAGTGGAATTATGGAGAAATGGGTTTAGAGAAGGACAAGAAAGGACTAAAAAGTTTTAATGTGTCTCCACCACAATTTGACAAAGGCTGGCCCTGCTGATTCAAAAAAAAATTTTTTTTTTCTGAACTCTTCCTGTTCAGAGGATGTTACCAGAATCTCCTTGATTTGGATATTCTCAGGTTCTACAGTCCATCAGGTACCAGAGAGCTCCAGGGGTCATTCAGTTAAAGCCTTGGACTCAGAGATTGTCAAAACCAAAAGCCATTTCCAGAAGCATTCAGTCTTGGTCAGCCCAAGCTGATGGGCATTTGCTGGTCAGCTAAGTGGTAGCACCTGCCTTGGGTACATGGGTGGCATAAAGACACGGTCTGGTTGGTGCTAGAAGACAAGTAAGAGCAGAGAGACCAGGGACCATAGCTACTGAAAGCAATGACATCGAACTCCTATGGATGGCCGACCCAGGTGAAGAGAGTCCTTGGGTGAAATGAAGAGCCTGGAAAGAAATAAAGAGGAAAACAAGGGAAGATGAATTGAGTGGAGGAAGAGGAGACTTGCAAAATAAATAGAAGAGAAGAGACCCAAGAGTGATGAGAGAGGAACCTGGCAGGAAGATGTGAATGAAAGAGGCAACCAGAGAAAATCATCCATGACTGAGAAAATCAAAGGAGCTGAACTGCCTAATGACAACCTTTAGGTTTCAACTGGTGGTGCTATGGTGATAAACATCTCTCCCATTTTTCTCACTTTCTTTTTTTTTCTTGGTAAAATGTGCTACTTTCCATAGCATTGTGTAAGTGACATTTTGGGGAAATCAAGAAAACGGGGCTGAGTCTCCAGGTTGAGTTTGCAAAAAACGAAGACTTAGGGAATAGCCATCAGAGGGCAGAGGTGAGAGAGACAGACATGGAGCAGATGCAGAAACTCAGAGTCAGATCTGACTAGGTAAGATCCCCAAGGCCACTCCCTGGAGCAGCGAAACTAGCATGGCAGAGTCCCCTGGGAGTCTGGTTGAGACACTGCTGCACTCCATGTCCAGGGTCTGACACGGCCAGTCTGGGGTGGGACCTGAGAGTTTGTCATTCTGATGCCCTCGGGTGAATGGCTCACCCTGGAAGAACCCTAAAGATATTTGAAGGGATCCTGCAGTCTTTACTGTACTTTACTGTAGGGGAGGAAATGACCCAATTCTGTCTGAATCTCAAAGGAAAGGATGATTTCCTGGTTATAAATGAGTAGTATACAAACAGTCATCACCAATTCAATGGACATGAGTTTGAACAAACTTCAGGAGACGGTGAAGGACAGGAAAGCCTGGCATGCTGCAGTCCACGGGGTTGCAAAGAGTTTGACATGACTTTGTGACTGAACAACAACAATACAAAAGAGTCACCATCTAGTTGCCAACAAAATGTTGTGGAAGTTCACAGCAGAAGAGAACGCACATAACTTCTTTGCATGTAGTCCTAAATCAGTATTGCCAGGCTCCCTGTGGGGTTAAGAAGTGTGACAGCTTATGGTAAAGGAATCTAATTAGGGGTCAGGAAGCCTAAGCTTGAATCCCGGTTAAGGTTCTTACCATCTGTGTGGTCTTTGGGGAGGGCGATTCATTAACCTCTCTGACCCCATTTTCTCTACCTTACCCAGGGGAACCTTTCACTGCTTATTGCTGCTGCCACCATGCTGGCTTCCTGGCCCACATGTGGACTAAGATTCTATTTTTGATTCCCTGCAACACACCTGAAGGGAGAACGGAACACAAAGGTAAGCCCTAGGGCTTCCCTGGTGACTCAGTGGTTAAGAATCCACTTGCCAATGCAGGAGATGCAGGAGATGTGGGTTCGATCCCTGAGTCAGGAAGATCCCCTGGAGAAGGAAATGACAATCCACTCTAGTATTCTTGTCTCAGAAATCCTATAGACAAAGGAGCTTGGCAGGCTACAATCCATGGGTTCACAAGGAGTGGGACATGACTGAGAGATTCAACAACATAAAATACCAGAAACCTTCGCTGGGGCTGGAGTCTGAGGCAGAGGTTTGCATGCAGGAGGTTTATTGAGAGGCCTCTTGTAAACAACACATGCAAGGGAGTGAGGAAAGCAGAGTTGAGCAGAGGGAGATGTTGAACTCTGATGCAGTAGCTAAAGAGGTTTCAGCCCAACTTTGGGGAAGCTCCAGAGCAAGCCTGGCTCTTGCCAGTTGTTCAGGTTGAAGCAAAGAGCTGTCTTTCTGTACCCTTAAGTCTGCCCTATGTTTCATGCCCTTGGGGAGAGGGTTCAACTTTGGGTAAGGTGGTTCTCTTCAGACAGGGGCAATGCCTCAGCTGCAAGCTCTCATTAGCCAACACTCCCGGCAGTGGGGAGAAGGAGTGCCTTTGTCCCCAAATGGGAGGCAGCACTGACTGCAAATTTGTGGAGGCCCTTGTTCAAAATTATTGAGAATTTCAAGATGGCAGCACCACATACTAAACTGAGCATGGAGCCCTTTTACACAATGGACCCTGCAATGGTTATGAACCCAGAAAGCTGGCCTCCGTGGAGGATCTGGTGGTACATCACCATGTCCAGCTTGGTGTTGTGGAAGGGAAATAAGCACAGAGAGAAACCTCATACTAGCTCACTGGCTTAGAAGATGCACCGCCTCTTCCATGTGGGGTCATTTACAGGGTGACTCCAGTGGGCTTCCCTGGTGGCTCAGTGGTAAAGAATCCACCTGCACTGCAGGAGCCACAGGAGATTAAGGTTTGATCCCTGGGTTGGGAAGATCCCCTGGAGGACGACATGGCATCCCAGTCCAGTGTTCTTGCCTGGAGAATCCCATGGAGAGAGGAGCCTGGTGGGCTACAGTCCATGGAGGTCTGGGGGTCACAAAGAGTCAGATGTGACTGAAGTGACTTAGCATGCATGCACGTGCAGAGGGTGACTCCAACATGACCGTTACTGCAAAGGCTTGTCCTTAAGGCCTCCTCAGGGCCCTACAGGCTCTGCAGTGCAGACACGGGAGGCCAAGAGGCATTCTCTGGCCTTCTGAATTCTCAGCTGTTGGGTTTTGATTCTCAGTGTCACGACCTTCCTCACAACTGGGAGATGGACAGTGAGAATGTCCATCCCTTTCTTGAGAAACCTCACCTACCCATGGGTTGGGGCCTCACCTAATAGGCAATGACCAAAGAGTCACCTTTCTGCCTACATGGAGCAGCTGACACGCCTTCAAGAGGCCCTTAGCAGAGGGGTGGGGTGACTTTTCTCTACAACAAGCTCTTCGCTCTTCCCCTGAACCTCCATGCCCAGCCTACTGAGGCTAGGCTGCCTTGGGCCTCAGATGCCTGCCTATTTCTCAGCCTCAGAGTCACGCAAGTCCCTTTAAATCAGTGAAAATAAATGTTTCGTTTGATTATTTTTTCATCAGCCAAAGCCTAGGGTTTCTGGACCCTGTCTTTCAGTTCTTTTAAATAAAATTTGAGGCAAAGAATAATCCTCTCTACACAGTCTATCAGAGTTTCATTTTCTCTCCCTTTTTAAACTGTGTTCTAACCCCAATTTGGGGGCCCCCAGAGCCTATTAAAGTCGCTCAATAAGATGCAGTGTTCACCACTCACTCTGACACAGGCCTTCTATTCCAGCTCTCAGCCGTGTTTGCTTTCCTCCCTTCTCTCTCCTCTTTATTCTAGTTTGAGAATGTTGGTGAGCTGGTTGGATTTCTTTCTTATTTTCTTTAACCTATTCCACGACTTGAAGAGTTTCGTATTTCACATTAGGCAGTGGATAAAAGGCAGCCTTCAGCTGATAGTTGTCCTCTTCTGACTCTGGAATGGATCTTTGCTGAGTGTACAAGAGAGGCAAGACTGCGATTCAACTCTTTCACACACTCTAAAAGCAAAAGTGAGGAAAATGGGATTGTTCTCTGAATTCTAGCTACCAAAAAATTGTATGCAATTTGTATACAATAGGTTGTAGTCACCTGCTATATGGTCTATAAGTAACAGTCACTGATTGTATAAACTTAGAAAATATTAACCCAGGCAACAACCTTGTGATATGTGTGTAGTGTGTGTGTGTGTGTGTGTATGTATGTGTGCGTGTTGCATGCTAAGTTGCTTCAGTCATATCCAACTCTGTGCGACCCTATGGATGGTAGCCCACCAGGCTCCTCTGTCCATGGGATTCTCCAGGCAAGAATACTGGAGTGGGTTGCCATGTCCCCCTCCAGGGGATTTTCCTGACCCAGGGATCAAACCCGCAACTCTTGCATTTCCTGCATCAGCAGGTGGATTCTTTACCACTAGCACCACCTAGGAAGCCAAAGAATACTGGAGTGGATTGCCATGCCCTCCTCCAGGGGATCTTCCCAACTCAGGGATCAAATCCAGGTTTCCCACATTGCTGGTGGATTGTTTACCATCTGAGCCACCAGGGAAGCCCTTAAATAATATGCATAAATGCTGTGCATAATGGCTTAAATGCTTAAAAGCCCTTAAACACTGTGCTTAGTCACTCAGTCATGTCCAAATCTTTGCAACCCCATAAACTGTGGCCTTCCAGGCTCCTCTGTCCAGGGGAATTCTCCAGGCAAGAATATTGGATTGGGTGACCATGCCCTCCTCCAGGGGATCTTCCAAGCCCAGGGATCGAACCCAGGTCTCCCTCATTATGGGTGGATTCTTTACCATCTGAGCCACCAGGGAAGCCCAGTAATCCTGGAGTGGGTAGCCTATCCTTTCTCCAGGGGATTGCCCCAACCCAGGAATCGAATTGGGGTCTCCCGCATTGCAGGCAGATCCTTTACCAGCTGAGCTGCCAGGGACAGTTATGTATGTGTGTATATATATATGTATGTGTGTATGTATGTGTATACGTGTATATGTGTATATGTGTGTGTGTGTGTGTGTGTGTGTGAGTGTGTATGGTATATATGTATCCTATGAGCAAATATTATCATCATCATTTTACAGTTAAGAAAACTGAACAAGTAACTGACTGGTTCCATTACTAAACCTTCAGGTCACGTAGCTAATTACAGTATGCATGAACCTACATACATGCACATATATACATACACATATCCCTGTGTATCTATGTGCTTGGCACAGATTAAACTAAAAGACTATTAGGCAAGCTAGCATATCTGTTTCAGTTTTGCAATTCAAGCATAATGTACACACAGTGAGTGCATGTGCCCTCATGCTTTTACATTCACATGGTCCTCACTTAGATGAAGACAGGGACCATCTCAGCATCCCGGCAGGCTCCTGTCTGCCCCCTGCTTCTCCTCAGAGGTGACGGTGCTTTACTAGTTTTGCTTGTTTTTGCTGTGCCACATTCCATTACATGAAAAGAACACGTTTTATTCATCCAACCATTGATGGAATTTGTCATTTCTAGTTTGGGACTTTGATACCTACTGTTGCTATGTACAATTTTCAGACACATCTATTGTTGACCACATCACTCAATTCTATTAAGACTATACCTAGGCGTGGAACTACTGAGTCAAAGGTAAAGCATATGTTTGGCTATAATATATATTACTATAGTTATCCAAAGTCCTTGTATAAAATTACAGTCCTGGCTAGCAGCCTATGAGACCCCAGTGTCTCCTTTTACGTCTTATTTACATAGGCATTTCAGGGAGTTTAAATATTAAGACTAGCTCGTGTACAGAGAGACATCCACTAGAACGACATCACAGACCTTTCCTGCTGAACACATGCAATCCCAGGCTAGTGGCTCTGGCTTCCAGTTCCGTGGTGACTTCCCACTAGCTCCCTCCCTCTGCTGTGACTTTTAGACAGCTAGGCGAGCCCGGAGGAGATGCGAAACAATTGCAGGTTTCATCTGTGTCATGAGGGTGAAACCCATTATTATGAAAAATGTTAACCTTTCCTCTTCTGGGCAGAAATAGCACCCGCTGTCAGGGGGTGCCTTGTTTAGAGAACCCTGTGGTTTCAAAAGAACTCTTAAAGTTCCAAAGAGTGAAGAAGCCTATTTTACGGCTCCATCACACTATTTTTATAGTATCTGACCTGCTGATTTGTCACCTAAATCTGCAAGACAAGACTAGTTATCACTCAAGAGATGTCCCATATCAAAGTCAGGGCTCTCTCTAGTTTTCATACATAAGAAGAGATGACTTAAAGCCAACAGGGAACTCACTTTCCTCACATCCTTCGCTCTAATTCATAGTTAGGAACACGAGGGACCTGCCTTTTCCTTGCAGCTCTCCAAGAAACTCCACTTTTATCAAAGACAGAGAATAGCTCAGCCAAGTAACTTTATTTGGGCAGGTGAGGTGCTCAATTTTCAGCCAAGAAATTCAGGCTGGGGGCTACATGTTTTGCCTAATTTGCAGCCTCCTTCTAAGCAGGCTGACTTGAAGCTCGAGCAAGGATGATAACATTCGATAACTCCTGTGCTGCCATCAGCGCTGTCTTTCACATCTCTCCATCCATCTCCCTGCAGGCATCGGGGAGGACTGCACTTCCTGGCCCTTCCAGTTGTGGTAGGATCAGAGGACTGACTCTGACCAATGAGTTATGAGAGAAAATGGCACGGGCCCCATTCATTCCAGAGCTTTAATTTGTGGTCTCAGAGCTCACGCTTAGTCTCTGGATGGTAACAGCATCTCTTAAGATGGAGGCTGCTCTAAAAATGAGGAACAGAGCCTTTGTGGTTTGCTGTCACCAAGACGTGTGTATCATCATCACTGCAACAACAGCCTCGTCTACGCTAGTTGATACACTCGCTCTTTCATTCAGCTGACACCCTTCTTTAAATGTGTCCTGGCCGACTTCTTTCAATCCCTATGGAGCTAGAGATTCTAAAATAGGCTTTCTTTCCAGCAAGGAGCTATAATATGGAATGAAAACCATGTTGTTCAAAATGTTGTACTTAGTTTGGCATCAATTATTTAATATTTAACCAATCAGTGGTATACGTTTGTTAAACAAGCAATCATGTCAGTAACAGGTAAGGAAATGTGAAGAGGAACTAAAAGGAGATGAAAGGAGCACGGTTTCATCTGAAGATGCTCGTGGGGAATTGCTGACACCGGGGCTTCCTGGCAAGAGCTGACGAGAGAAAGTGGCGAGGACTTAGATAGCACAGGATCAATTACTCAGACTTGTCCTACAAGCTGATTTCTCACTCATATTAAAGGGAAAGTAAGAAGGAAGAGGATGAGGAGAAAATGAATATCCCCCAATGATCCTTTATATACCTGGAACTCTAGGTACATACAGAGCTCAGAAAAGAGGGGAAACAACCCATGTAGTACGATCACTTCATTTCATGTCACCTTTGAGAACCAAACAGGTTGGATCTAATTGATTCCTACTGGGGACCAGAACAGTTTCCTTCTTACTCAAGGTTGTAACCTAGGTGCTTAACATTAATACCTGGCATATTGGATGAGCTTGATAAGCGTTGTAAGATAAATGGATACATTAGGGAATAAATGAATGAGTGTGGGGGAAAGCTGACACTGAAACAGTCCTCACTGCAAGTTGAAGTCATAATCCTCTTTCTTGTTCTAAAACTTTACAGAAAACTCTCCTGTGATCATTCTCTCTACTGATCAGCCCTGAAGAGTGGAGCTGCTCTGAAGTCCTGGGTCTATGACAGGCCTCAGTGGATGGAGCCAGGTAGCATTATAACATCTGTTTGCTAAATCTGGTGAAGCACAAACTCAGTGGACCAAATGATGCTGCTGCAAGTACCTGTCGACTGCTGAAAGCCAGATCCCACCTTTTCCTTTCCACGCACACTCAGCATCACGGGAGAGAGGCTGCTTGGGCTCTGGTCCCAGTTTTTAGGGTCTTTGTTTCCTCCTCCTCTGTAAAAAGAGGTGGCTACATTAGATCAGGAATTGTGTATTAAAAGTCATCAGGAGCTTTTTAAACATGTAGATTCCCAAATGGCTTTTCCAGAGTTTCTGATCCCTAGGCTCTGGGGTTGGATCTTAAGAACCCATGCTTTAACAAACCTCCCAGACAATCCAACTATGCTTATCTTCTGAAACCACACTTTGAAACACAGGATTTTTAAGTTGCCTCCAATGTACCACATTTGTTTAAATGGTTCTATTACAATAATTTTATAAATATCGCATCCTCCCTCAAAAATTATTTTTCATTCAATCAGGTGTCATGTCAATTCCTGCTGTTATGAAATGACTTTGAGTAGCTGAACATCTCAATCAATTAACGTAATGCTCCCCACT
This sequence comes from Bubalus bubalis, assembly GCF_019923935.1. Classification (NCBI taxonomy): domain Eukaryota; kingdom Metazoa; phylum Chordata; class Mammalia; order Artiodactyla; family Bovidae; genus Bubalus; species Bubalus bubalis. Next base: position 19,971,587 of record NC_059174.1, read on the forward strand.
TCCTCTTGTCAACTCTGCCAGAAAGTTGTGTTGGTCTTTCAGCACAAGCATCTCATATGAAGTAGTCTTATTTTCATCTCTTTTTAGTTTCTCTTCACATTCCCTTACCATCAACTTAAAAAGGCTGGCATGGGATTTTTGTTGAGAAAGCCAATTCCTTAACACTGTTTTGAGATAGAGCCCCAAATTCCTTTAGAGTATTTGTTAAATTCAAAAGCAATACTTCAGGGCTGCTGTCAAGCTCTATGTGCAAACACCCAGGGACTGTGCTTCCAAGAGGGAAAAACCATAGATGTGGTTAAGTGTCCCCCCGCCCCGACCCACTTGGCCCAGGAGTATATGAGGCTCACAGTAAATGTGGCTTATGATAATTCCTTATCTGAAACTGAATAAATCCTAAAGGCTGTCCTAACAATTTGTTTTCAGGGAAGATAGGGGGGATTTGAGAGAGAAGATGCAATTTTCTTCTCTTTTCCAGCTTTCCAGGGGCCTCTGATGACTGCAAACCCCTAAAACCCTTCCCAAGGTCACCTTGCTTCCCAGGTGATCTCAAAGCATTCTCTTATCCTCAATGTCTTGCTCTGGGAAATCTAGGGTTAACCATACCAAGAATCTGGATTTCAATCCCAGGATTCCAGTTCCAGCCTGAGGCTCTAGAAAGGAGCACTGGGCAGGGTTCCCACCCCATGGCCCGCCTAGAGCAGAAGTGCTGAGCATACAAGATATGCAGTGTGAGGTCATGCCCCAGTGACATCCGAAATGGACCCTTTTGGAAAGTTTCATGAAATTCATGACCAACTGTCATCAGCCACAAAGGGGGAAGAGGCTAAAATCCTAGAGTTTGCAGCATCCAATCTTGATATGGTTTTTTGCTTGGTGACTTTTTTTGAGACTATCTTCTTCAGCCTTCTTTTCCAGCATGGTTTCATTTTCCTCAATGCCAATATTAGCATTTTGCAGCTGCTTCTACTGCAATAATGACAATAGTTCAATTATGTTCTTGCATATGTCAGGTATAGTATGGTCTAATTTAATCTTCATTACACATCGCCATATTGCAATTATACATGCTATCCAAGTGTTAACACATATTTAAACCTGCTATTCCTTTGTCACTGATTTACAAAGGAGGTACCTGAAAAGAAGCAGATGTCATAATTACACGCTTATTCAGCTCATTTTAAAGTAAGCCTCAAAGTAAATTGCAGATGAGCCAGGCATGTCTTGAAATTAATGTAGTGATAGGGCACTAATGCCGCGATTCATTACGGTTTGTCAATGTGCCGTACTTCTGGAACGTGCGATAAAATTATATTAATACTCTCTGCTAATGAGATTAATGAATATGAACATGCAGGAGAAGAATGGAGTCCTTTGTTCAGCTATTGAAAAAATAACATATAGGTAATTAAAAAGAATTAATCAAATCATGTATAGCCTCATTTATATTAAATTAATTTGTCTGGTTTCATTTCTAATAATTAATCACTTTTTGCAAATTACAAAGCACTTCAGGCGGATGGAAGCACTACTGTAGGAGTTGTGCCTCAGAATATTTAGAACGATCAAGGTGGTCCCTGTGGGTTCATATTAATTAAGGTTTAACAGTTTGGAAAATTGTAGCAATATTTTATGATTCATGTAATTAAACTCTGTAACAAAATGTCACAACTGCTAGTTACTTCTGCGCCTGTGATTTATATCTTCCTCCTTTTGGAAAGGAAGCAGCAGAAATGAAGTCTTCTGAAACGTGCCGACACAGTCAATGGGAAAACAAGCTGTTGGGTTCACTGCAAACTGAAGCACTTTGTCTGGGGCACCGGTGCACCCTCGCACTTGCAAATTCCACCTTGGGGTTATGCAAATGAGACTGAATCATATGATACGGCATATGGTGGAAATCTCGGGGGCCTCTTCTGGTACGTTTGCTTGGATAAAAACCTAAAAGGCAGGAGTTGTGTGTGCTTCCTTCCCAAACTGCCTTGGGTGCATAACAAACTCCCATTGACTGAGGCAGCTCCCAGAAAGTAAGCCAGTTGTTACCTTGAACCTAAATCCAGCTGGTTTATACGGCCAGGGTACTTCCCAGAAACCGTTTTCCTCAGTCCCTGGTGTCCTGGAGAGAGGCTGCTACGGGCAGCACGTCCTAAGGACTGTAGCACAGGAATGCTGTGTGCTTTATGAACCGCTCACCTCTCTGGCGGCGGGAGGACTTGAGGAAACAACTGCTGAGGATGCCTCATCCAGGACAGGGGTCTTATTCCTCACTGGGCATCAGATCAAATAAAATCCAGTATGTTGGCTTTTTCTCCATTGTCTCCTCAAACCCACTTCTGGCCCTTTTCATTGTGATCTGTGCCCAAGGATGCTGACCTCTGATGGTGGGGTTTCTTGGCTCCCTGGCCGACTGAATCCTGCACGGGGGAGGCATCAAGCCAGAGATGGATAGGCAGGGGGCGTCAGGGATTTGTTTCCCATGCCTTCCCTGCCTCAGTGCGGTGTCTCTCCTTGAGACTGAGTTCCTCCTGAGTGACCACAGTCCCCTTGTGCAGCTCATCTTCCAGCGCCCCACTGCTCACTGGCTCCAGTGACTCTGATCCCCCTCATCGTTCAGCTCAGCGGTACTGGTGGCTTCTCACTGTTGCCCGCTTCTGGGTGCCTCACCATCCTTGTCTGGTCCTTTAATCCTACTCTCTCCTCCAACAACCACTTCATGAAAGATTCTCCATTAAATTATATGATAGTGAATCCATGCCTGGGTCTCACCCCGGAGACTGTGATTCAGTTGGTCTCGGGTGAAGCCCCAGCATGTGTATTTTTAAAAATCACTCCTGATGATTCCATTGCAGAAGGTGGAGAAGCTCTGCAGTAGAGATATTCTAGGAAGAGTTGGTATCTCCCAAAATAGTTTGTGCTAACACAGTATTTATTGTGGGCCAAATTCTATGTACAGTACTATAAATAAACTGATATAGTTCATCCTTATAACAGCTAAGAGACAGGTTGCTATTATTATCCCATTTTGCAGGTAAAATAGTTGAGGGCTGACAAGAGGAAAGTAAATTGCCAAGGTCATGCAGTAAGTAAGTAGTGAAGCTAGAATTCAATCTAGAATCTATTTTCTCTAACATTACCATGTGCTATAATATTGAGGGTTTTTTTTTCAATTTATTCTAAGAAATGATTTGGAAATGGAGACGACCTAATTATTTATTCACATTTACATTCAGTCATATATTTGTGCATTCCTTTCAAAAGATTTTAATGAGCAACTGTTTATGTTATGTATTGTTTATGTTCCAAGTGTTGTGAGGGCTCTCCTCTACCTATCAAGGCTAGAGGGAAAAGAGAAGATTCATAAATAGGTAGATAAATATAAAAATAGATAAAACTGAAATATGTAACATGAGTTGGATATACTGTATGGAGGGATCTCTGGAGTGTGGAAAATATGTTCCAACCAGGAATATGAAGAAGCCTTCACAGCAAAGGGGACATTTGAGATGAACCACAAAAGATCTTTAAAGACAGGATGGCTCAGATGGAAGAGCCTAGGCTGAACGGTGACATGATGGTTTTAATGGTCATGATCTGATCTGATCCCAATCTTTGGGCTTCCCAACTGGCTCAGTGGTAAAGAATCTGCCTGCCAGTGTAGGAGACACAGGTTCAATCCCTGGGTCAGAAAGTCCCCCTGGAGAAGGAAATGGCAACCTACTCCAGTATTCTTACCTGGGAAATTCCCTGGACAAAGGAGCCTGGAGGGCTACAGTCCATGGGATCACCAAGAGTCACATATGGCTGGGCAACTGCACACACATGCACACATCTGAATCATTTGGATGTTGAATTTTATCCCTTAAGCATAGAAGAACCAAGATAGTTTCCAGTGAGGGAACAACACGACTGTGTTGGGGCTTAAATCGCTTCACCAACACTGTGGCAAGCTGATGGGCACAAGCTTCATGCAGACACCCTGACACACCCTTTAGGAGACTCATTGAAATTCAAGTGAGAGACGATGGACTGGAAACGAAAGCCCCCACGTTGTAGAGGAAGAGGAGGGTGACTGTTCCCAAGGACTTTGTAATTCATCGACTTTTCTCCTCTCTGGTCCAGTGCAGAGTCTGGCTATTAAACATAACGTGTGTGGTCTGGTAATGATGCTGAGCTGCCCGGTTCTGCCAGGCCCTTTGGGAAGCTCTGGTCCCTCTCAACCCACACTCAAATTGGATTAACTTGGAAATGAGAAAGACCATGCTTTTTTATGCCTGTGAGAGGGTGCTAGGAATTTTGGGACCCCCATGGGAAAGGAACATACACTCCCCATCAGCAGCCATGGTGTTACATGTCTGTAAATAGCACTAATTGGGAACATTTTATTTTGTTTTGTTTTATTTATAGAGTGTACAACTCCATTGTTTCACTCAAGTAGGATTCCTTTGTAGGTAATAACTCTATCCTGGCTGTGCCATGGTGGAGGTAATACTAATGGGAAGGAGAGGAAAGCCCGCTCATAGACAAATGATGATAAAGTGAAATCTTTAAGAAATCATCAAAAAAAAATGAGGCAGGGCCATGTGAGCTGTCTCTCCAAACTGACAAGGCTAAAGAAGCTGCCAGGCCACCAGCCTGAGACCCCGGAGCACATTTATGATTTAATTCTCCTTTTGACATCAATCAACACATATTAATAACTTCATCCAGAGGAAGTAATGTGCTGGATGTGCTTTTACAGTGACAGGCCTGCATCTAGGAGGCAGATTTTTGATTGCCAATTAAACCCCAAATAAGCTCAGGACATTTCCGCTCATCCCACCTTGCAACTTTGCATTCTATGTCAAACAGCACAGTGGGGCCCTCGGTCACAACTTTAGTTTGGTATATTCCCTTAGAAACTGACACCAATTTTATTAACCCAGATCTGGTCTTACAGAATTATAAAATCTGTTAGTTGGAAGTGGAGAGTCTTAAAGATCACAAAGTCTGCCCTCCTACCTGAAGCAGTATTCCCTCCTACTCTACTTGATACATGGTTGTCCTTGTATCTTCAATAAATCAAGTGCTGAGAAGCCCTTTCAGCCTAAGGAAGCTATATGCTTTGCCAAGGAACCTGTGGGTTTTAAGTCAAAGCGCTAGTTTAATCCTAGATCCATCTATTACATCTATCCACCTGCATTCCTATTTATCTATCCTAAGTGGAAAAGACCATGATGCTGGAAAAGATTGAGGGCAGGAGGAGAAGGGGGTGAAAAAGGATGAGATGGTTGGATAGCATCATTGACTCAATGGACATAAGTTTGAGCAAACTCCAGGAGATAGTGAAGGACAGGGAAGCCTGGCATGCTGCAGTTCATGGGGTCACAAAGAGTCAGACATGACTTCGTGACTGAACAACATTCTATCTATCTGCCTGTCTCCTTCCCAAGGACATTTGGCAAAGACTAGAGATATTTTTGGTTGTAATAACTGGGGTGTGCTATGGGCATCTAGTAAGTAGAGGTCAGGGATACTGCTAAACATCCTATAATGCACAGGAAAACCTCCCACAAAATCCTCATTATCTGACCCCATATGTCAACAGTGCTGAGGTTGAGAAACCACAACTTATACATACAGAGGAAAACATGTGAACACAAACACACACACTTACTTAGCCCAGTGTCAGGCACAGTTATTTTTACCCTGATTGTTAGAACATGTATGGTTCCCTTAAGCCATTTAGTCTGATCCCTGCCCCTTGAAAAAAATAAAGATGAAGTTTAATTTTTCCTCTAATATGAAGCAAATACGTAAGACATCTTCCAAAGTCACAATCTCTCCAAGCCAAGCACCGCTAGTTCCTTTCCATATGGATGTCAGAGTTTCCCATATGTCAGGGTTTACAGTACACACATTATGATTTCTGTGGAAAATCATAAAATAATAAAAGCCACTTCAGTAAATTCAAGGAACGATGGTGGGGGTGGGCAGCAGGACCCCATGGAATTTCTTGGAAAGACATTGGTGTATCTCAGAGTCCCAGTGAACTCTAAAACTTCCTGGCCTTCAGGAGAGAGGACAAGAGGGAATTCTAATCTAGATGGGAGGTTAGGCTTGTCTTTACTAATCATTGAACCCTCAAGGCTTAACACAGTGACTGGAAAGTTGTAGTCACTCGATAACTATGTGCTGGGTGGCAGGAAGGAAGGAAGGAAGAGAAGGAGGAAGGGAAGGAGGGAAGGAAGATGGGAGGGGCCATGAGAAGGGACTTTTTATAAAAAGGGAATTAGAAGCAACAGCCAACTTCCAGGAATGTTCTTTGTCCTTTTTAAGAGACACTGCTCTGTGAAAAACAAGGGCACTGTAAGCAAAAATAAGCATCCAGCATATGTGCAGAGCACTGACTCCCACACTGACTCCTAGCTTTGACTCTTTGACTTCTGTTTGTGATGCTAAATTTCCTTCTGCCTCTTTAAGCTTACAACACATTTTGGGGCTTTACAACACGCAAGTCTGTTATTAGAGATTCTGTTGAATTATTCAGGGCTAAGTGAAGATGCGAAGACACCTTTTTTGAGACAGAAAATTGGCAAACACTCTCTAAGATGCCTTACAGCCAAAAAAAAAAAAAAAAAAAAAAAAGCCCACAAATTCTTCTGCAGCTGTTGTATTTACCAAAAATTGATAATGATAAAAAGTTGTTACCTGTATAAGGATGATATGTCCTCCCCAAGAATTTCTTTTGTCTCCAGTATCAGCTTTTGTCCGTATCAGCTTTTGACAGTCATAGTCCTGCAAGAGATGTGCTTACCCTGAGATCCAAGGGGTTAATTCCATCCTGAAAAGCTTTTGAGACACAAATGGGTAACGCACCATCAATATTAGAAATCAACATTAAGTGAAAAGATTCCCCTCTCTTTGACTTTCATTAGAGGCCCAGGAATATTGAAAACCACAATGACTCGGGGGATTGTGTCAAAACACACTTGATACACATCAAAAGGAATTGCATCAGCAGGGCTGAAAGAATCAATTGTCTCTCCTTCCAAAATGCTGACCCAAAAGCTCGGGGCTTCTGCAGAGTGCAATGAGATTTCCTAGAAAGCTTCTGAATGCAGTCCAGGTGTGGCATAGTGCAACAATTCTCTGCTTTAAAAAAATGCATGCTGGCAATGCTTAGCAGCCAAGGTGTGTTCTGTACTTCAAAAGACTAAGAAAGAAGGTAGGAGAAGGAGATGAAGTGGACTAAAAAGCACCAGCAATACCTGAGGGCTACTGGCTACCAAAGGCACAGCCATGGATGATAAGAGCACCTAAATCATGGGCAGTTAAGCCAAGGCTCTGATTTTTAAATGTGTTAGTCACTCACTCATGTACTACTGTTTGTGACCCCATCGACTGTAGCCTGCCAGCTCCTCTGCCCATGGAATTCTCCAGGCAAGAATACTGGCATGGGTTGCCATTCCCATCTCCAGGGGATCTTCCCCACCCAGGGATCGAAGCCAGGTCTCCTGCATTGCAGGCAGATTCTTTACCGTCTAGCCACCTGATTTCTAAAAGCTGACATAATTTAGTAATTATGTCATAATTCACGGAATCAAAGTGTGTTTCCAGCATGTTAACAGTGTCACTTAGCTTCAGTCAAAAGTAGGCAGAGTGAGGGCCTCCTTTTCAGAAGAATTCTCCTTTGGACAAAATTCCTTCCAGGAATCTTCTATCTAGTTTTCCATTTCACCAGCCCCCTACATTAAGTTACCCCACTCCTCCCGCATGACACATGAACTTGAGTTGTGTACTTTAACTTCTGAGAGTTAAGTATCATGCCAATGGTTCATCAACCCGCTGATGTCCACTAGCAACCAGGAGATTTGTACATTTCCCCTATTGCTTTATCTTGGAACATATGCCTCAGTAAGGGGCTTCAGTTGATGATTGAAAGCTTTATTGAGAATTACTAAATAGTGTTTCTGAAGCTGGTGAAAGATACTCTCTAGCTGTGGTCACGATTAGCATTATCCCCCCAACGCATACATATATATACCAATACCTCACACTCACAGCATTTTTAATTTACTAATGTTGTTAAGATGCCACATGCCTGATAGTCAAAAGGCACAGTCAACAGGCCTGTTGACAATTCAGTCTGAGTCCGTGAAGAAAGAAGACTTCTGTAACGAGAAGTTTCTAGAACTGAGCAAGGACCAGCTCCTTCCCTCCCATCTAAATTTACTGCACTGGTGCCCCAGACTTAGTAAACAACTCAGTCACCATAAATCAGCTGTAAAACTATGCTGGAGCTGGATTGCCAGTAAGGGGCCACATTTTCATCCTTTTTTGAGATACACAGAATGAGGTGAGGTATGAGAGTGAGTATGATTATTTTCTTGTTTAGACTCTACAAATATTTACTGAACACTAGATTTCTTTACTGCTGAGCCAATGGGGAAGGAGTACCCACTCATTGCTATATACCAAAAGCCCAAAGTAGCACTTGGCTCATACGTCCACTGACTGGAGTATTTATTGTTTTGAACTTGTATACTCAGAGATGTGTACTTTAATAAATGATTTTTACACCTAAAAAAAAAAGACTTTAAATAAAGTTTTATTGAAATACAGCCACACCCATTCCTTTAGGTATAGCTTATGGCTGCTTTCCCCCTAACAGCAGAGTGAGTAGTGGTATGGTCCACTAAACCTAAAATTTTTGCGATCTGGCCTTTCAGCAAAAGTTTGCATACCATTTCTTTATATTTATTTATTTATTTGGCTGCACCAGATCTGAGTTGCAGCGTGCAAACTCCTTTTTGTGGTATGTGGGATCTAGTTCCCTGACCAGGGATCAAATCCAGGCCCCTTGCACTGGAAACATGGAGTCATAGTCACTGGACCACCACGGACATCCCTTGCATAACCCTTGGACTCAGTGACTGATAAGGTTCCTTAAGAGCTCAGACTCAGGAAATGTTATTTTTTAAAAAATAACAAAGGAAAAAAATCAAATAACATGGCAACATGTGAGAGAAGGAAACAGTGGAATTCCCTTCCCCTGCATGCTTCCCCATCCTCTGACCTCACTCTTCTCACACTGGACACAGAGTTGCATCCATCTGGCCCCACCCTTCAAGCTCCAAGGACCCTCCTACCTATCCATGGTCCTGTCTCACCATCCAGCTCAGAAAATAAGAAGGCTACATTATCTCTATGCTTATCATGAAAGTGTTCATCGCTCAGTTGTATTCAACTCTTTGTGACCCCATGGACTGTAGCCCACCAGGCTCCTCTGTCCAAGGAAGTGTCCAGGCAAGAATACCGGAGGGGGTAGCCATTCCCTTCTCCAGAAGATCTTTGCAACACAGGGATCGAACCCAGGTCTCCAGCATTGCAGGCAGATTCTTTACCATCTGAGCCACCAGAGGGGCCCAGTGGCACTCAGCTAATATTGAGTGAATCGGCAGGCCTCATGGGGACAGTCAGGATGGCAGGAGAGATGTAGGCTGAGGCACCAGCTGTGCGGGGCCTGCATTTTTGACATGGTTTTGCCACAGTGAGGTTGAAACGGGAGGCTGACCAGAGCTTCCCCTGTGTCTGGGAGCGTTCTGACTTCTTTTCTGGGAAGACTGGAGGTCTCAGCAGCTTAGAGGCCCCCAGGGAACTTCTGGGTGGGTGGGGTGGGGGCCTTGCTAAGGCCTGGCTTCCTTCTTCCCACCAAGCTAGGGGAGACTGGGAGGTGTGCCAGGCAGGCTCTCGGCCCCAGCCCAGGCACCCAGAGCTTTTTAATGACCTTTCCCCTCCTATCAGGGTTTATTCCCTGGGTGGGAATGCTCCCATATGCTCAGTCCCAGCCTCGGCCCTTCCCCTTCCCTTGCGTGTCCTCCAAAACCAAGGCCAGCTCTTTCTTTCCCTTTTCCAGTTTCTTTAAACTTGGACAATTTTTAATTTGAAAACAGATGGTAAGAAGAAACACGGGCATCACCTCCAAGCAGATCTGAAAGTCTGGCTTCCCTGTGGTCCACGTCGCCAAGCCCCCAACACCTCTCCCCAAAGGGCAAAGGCCGCTCCGAGCAAAATGCCAAAGCGGCTCTTTACAAATAAACCTGTGACCAAACTGCGGCTGTAAAACTTAGAAAACCACTCCGATTGAGACGTTTGGACTAATTACCAAGGAGCAGCGGCTACGGGCCCTCTCCTAATGCTGTTTATTACATTCCCTCGTTACGGGGACTCCCTGGGGTTGGTTTCTGAAATAAAGATTTAATTTGAGGGTAAATCAGAACAACAAAAAATGTAGCTCATTGTAAACAATAGTATCCCCAGCCCAGCTGAGCCCATCAATATAAAAACAGAAGTCCTCCTCATCCTCTCCGTACTGTAAACATGTTAAATGCTATTTATTGTGACTACATGTGTGTGGCCCGGCATTAGTGAAATTGGGAGCATTTTCGTGACTGAGAGACATAAACATCAAATACTGCTTCCATCATTCTTCTAGTTTTAAAGTTATAAAATCTAAATATTAATTTTAATAGAAAGGTTAGGAAATTGGAAACTGCAGTGCCCACTGAAGTCATCAGCATAACACACAGTTCACAGAGGGAGTGTCAGCATTCCAAGGAGATTAAGGAGGCAGGTGGGGTCCAGACGTGGTCCATGAAATATGACATGTGTCATAAACAGTGGCTTAGGCCCCACGGCTCCCTACTAACCCCAAGTCCTACCCAGCCAATGTTTTTCTTAACTCAAGGCAGGATGTACACAGATACAATGAGCAAGAGAGGAGAAACACTTAGTCTGCTGCCCACAAGAGTCAACTTGACTGACCATCTTTGAGCCAGAGTCTGGAGAAGGGCAGTGTGCTTATCTATGACACCCATTATCTGCAGAGCCCGTGGTGGGTCAGGGCAGGCGTGTTGGAGCAACGTTATTCTTCTTCAACTCCTCATGTAGAAACAGACGCAATTCTAGATGAAACTAAGAAGCACATATCATAGGCTCCTCACTTCCAGAGACTAACTCATATTTTCTTTATTGTTCAGTTGTTCAGTCATGCCTGACTCTTTGCAACTCCATGGACTGCAGCATGCCAGACTTCCCTGTCCTTCACTATCTCCCTGAGTTGGCTTAAACTCATGTCCATTGAGTCGATGATGCTATCTAACCATCTCATCTTTCTGTCGCCCCCTTCTTCTCATGCCCTCAGTCTTTCCCAGCATCAGGGTCTTTTCCAATGAGTCGGCTCTTCATAACAGGTGGCCAAAGTATTGACGCTTCATCTTCAGCATCAGTCCTTCCAATGAATATTCAAAGTTGATTTCCCTTAGGATTGATTGGTTTACTTCCTTGCTGTCCAAGGGACCCTGAAGAGTCTTCTCCAGCACAACAGTTTGAAAGCATCAGTTCTTCAGCGCTCAGCCTTCTTTATGGCCCAACTTTCACATCCATACATGACTATGGGAAAAACCATAGTTTGACTGTATGGACCTTGTTGGCAAAGTGATGTCTCTGCTTTTTAACACACTCTGTAGGTTTGTCACAGCTTATTTTCCAAGGAGCAAGTCATATGGTTCTCTCCAATTATGAGTCAGGACTTTTCTGTCACTTTTCCTCTCCCTACTGGCTGCCAGGGGCACAGACATTAGTACAAACCATCTATGATGGTCAATGTCACTTTAGAGACTTGGTATTTGATCAATATTTCCTGAGTGAATGGATGGATGGATGGAAAACTGGATGAAGTATTATCTAGTCAAGACTCCTGACTTTTCCCTGGGCCTCCTTCTCCCCTCTTATAAAGTGGAGATAGTGCTAACACCTGTTTCATAGGCCTTTTTGGATTCTTGTAGGAAGAAATTATGTGATTCCCGGACTGCTATTTTGAGAAATGGGTTTAGGGACCGGTGGTCCTTGAAATAAAATAGACTCCTTTTTTACCACCATTCAGCTGCTGTCTCCCATAGTCGATTCCACACCAAACCAAGGAGCATCCTTCGCTAAGTCAGGAAGCAACAACTCTTCCCATCAAAGAAGGATCTCAATTCCAAGTTATGAGAGCATCACTGGCACTCAGGGAAGAGGAGTGGAGTGAGGTTTTCCAAGCTCTGAACCCCTACACATCCTACTCCTGCTAGGTGGCTCATCTATAGGATGAAAGACACGCTGAAACACCCCATGCTGCTTGTAGACAAATTATCTTCCTCCTGATAAATAGCAAACAGAAAAAGAAGATAACTGGATTCATACTCAACCCCCCACTAATTTGAAACGAGTTACGTAAATTTCACATACCCTTAGGTGACTAGGACTGGTGGTGGTTCAGACAGTAAAGAATCTGCCTGCAATGCAGGAGACCTGTGTTCGTTCGATCCCTGGGAAGCTCCCCTGGAGAAGGAAATAGCAACCCACTCCAGTATTCTTGCCTGGACAATCCCATGGACCAAGGAGCCTAGTGCGCTACAGTCCATGGGGTCCCAAAGAGTTGGATATGATTGAGGGACTAACAATTACAGGTGACCAGGGCCCTCACTAATCCCCTTCCCCCCTCACCCACACCACTACCACTTCTAGTATTTCCCTAAGGAAGTCCATGGAAGAATAGCTCCCTGGGATAACTCTTGCTATCCCAGGGATATGAATTCTATACTCATATGTTCCATTATACAGAAAAATGCTACATTAAGCAAAGTGAGAGGTTTTTTCCCAACTTACAGGACATTTTGGAGCCTTTGAAATGTATTGGGAATTTCCATGAACTATATATGTTTATATCTAAATTCATTTGAAGATTGAATCTTTTGTTCTCAGTTTACCTAAAGACAATAATGCTTCAAAAAACAGCTTGAGAAACTTTAGTAAAAAAAAAAAAAAATAATTGCCTAAAAAAAAACACGTCATTGTCATTTTGACAAGTGATTGTCCTAGTTTGCTTTCAAAAGGAACAATCCAGATACTTGGAGAAGGTCCCTCATGCATAGTCTGCTTTTAATCCTAGACACAAGTTCTTTGGCCTAATGTCTCAGTTTATGAATATTCATTTAAAGGCTCAAGCCCTTCTAGGGAACTACTGCAGACAAAGCTAGAGGATACCACTTGCTGCCCACCCATGGCACACCTTAGAAGTGTCTACCTTGAGGGATTTATATATATATATATATATATATATATATATATATATATGTGGCAAGCTGTCAGCTAACTCCATAACACAGCTGCCTATGAGTCTATGAGAGCATTTAACAGAGTATCACTATTTGAGAATGACTCAGCAGCACAGAGGAGGGAAGAGAAAGAATTAGAAAGAGCAGGGAAGGTTTGTTGGAAGAAAGTAGAAACTAAGGTGACTCTTGACTGCCTTGGAGAAGCAGAAAGGACCTGCATTCAGAGTTTCAGGCAGAAGAAAAAGCCACCTTAGCAGTGTCTGAGGTCAGGTTCCATAAAAGGGAAGGATGAAATATAGATTCTGGTGTGTAAATTGCATTATGAATTTCTCCCCTTCAAGGTAAAGGAGCAGGCCTTTTGACCCCACATCTGTCAATCACTGGTTATGGACTGTCCCTTGAAGAAGGTGACCTCATGGGCAAGGTAGCTCAGCAGAGGAGGATGCATTGCCCAGATGAAGGGCATGGGGTGAGCTCCCCACTCGCCTCTGTTATGAAAAGCTAAGACAAAAATGTGTAAGTGAACAGAAGATTTTCATGGAACAATGAGAAAACAGTCTGTGTACAGGAAAAGATTTGAAATGTATCAACTCAGGCATATATAGAAAAGAAAAGGATACATGAACACTTTTCAGAAGCGTTTTGTGGGAAGAAACACATGCCCTAAGGTAGAGTCCCCCTCGAATCCCGATATAATATATTTTGAATGTGACCTACTCAATGATCTGATTGCTTTCCCCCTATATCTGATTTTATTGCTGCCATCCATCTACATTCTACAACAAAGACTAACAGGACCTTTCTAGTGTGCTGAGGCTTCAAATAAAAAGCTACATGTGCAATTTGCTTTTTCCTGTCTTGCATCTTGTTGCCCTTTGGTAAATTTTTTTCTCTAAAACTCTTCTTTTGGATAAACTAAATGATGGTCCTTAGGGATACAAAAAATAAGACTGATATGGGATATGATAATGTCTAATATTTGCAAGCTGCAAGAGGAAATGAGTCATTCAAATAACATAAGCAGTGATAACTCAGTTGAATATGACTAAGATGTTAAAAATAAGGTGTGTTTACAAGTGAATAAACTTCCTGATCATACTGCTACTCTCCAGAGAGATGGAAAGGGAACAGGCAAAGAGCCCTGGCATCCCATGAATTTCACGGCATTTTTCACTGATCGAGTGTGGTCATGGGCTTCTCTAGTAGCTCAGCGGTAAAGAATCTGCTGCAGTGCAGGAGTAGCAGGAGACATAGGTTCGATCCCTGAGTTAGGAAGATCCCCTGGAGAAGGGCATGGCAACCCACTCCAGTATTCTTGCCTGGAGAATCCCATGGCAGAGGAGCCTAGTGGGCTACAGTCCAAGTCTTGCACAGAGCTGGACATGACTGACGGGGCTTAGCACATATGCATGCAAGTGTGGTCACGGTGAGTTACTCATGGTGGCCTTTCCTTGCCTATTGATACAAAGCTGAAGGCTATGCCCACTACTGAGGAACGCTCTTTAGTCTATGGGGTGCTCCATTTTTGGAGCCCTCTGCCTTTGTCCTTCTGAACATTCTCAAAGTAAAACACAGGAGCGATCCTTTCTTGAGGAACAAAACCTCATTTATATTTATCACCATTTAATTCCTTTTCAGCCCTTTCCCCACTTTCTTTATTGAATCTCAGGACCCTGATAGTAATACCTTACTCTTCAGATCCTGATAATTTGTTAACACAAATCTGTAAAAATATTTAAACTCAGATGTTACTGTCCTAGAATGGCTTATTTCTCCTACTCAGAAGATACTGACAACTTATCAAAGATCTTTTTCTCTTGAGCCCCACTATTGTAGATGATATGAATAAAAATATTGGAAAAAATACTTTTGATAAGAAACTTCTGTCCTTCCAGCAGATACCTTACTTAATACTGTCTATGGTGCCTTGATATGCATTCTCAAGAGGCTGGTAAGGTTAAAAAACTACTTTTCCAAGATCACTTCAGAGCACTCATTGCAATTTGAGTTCTGTGAATGAGATGTTTTCCTCTGAAAAATGAAAGGTAGAAACTAGAGAAAACTCTCTTTGGCAACCTCGGCTGACAGACAACCTACCATGGGCTTGTGTGTGTGTCGTTGCTCGCTTTTAGGTTGCGTTGTCTTGAAACCGTATTTGTGGGTGTGAGACACTGCAGGGAAGTGGTGGCAGAAGTGACTTCTGTCAGTTGATCCTGAAGTAAAAAAATATCAATAACATTTTCAGTATGTACATTATAATTCAGTAAAAGTTAAAAATTAAAAAAGAATCAATATCAACCATCTGACTTCTGAACCACTTAATTTAAAAAATTATTTTGAAGTGCTTAAGTCTCTTTATTAAATAGCTCTCCGAATACAATGGCTAAAGTGCTTTCTATTTCCTTCACGGATCGTTCACAAGCACGGTAGTTTTCTCCTTTTATTCTAAGACCATATATAGGGGACAGATTTCAGTTTAGTTAAAGGAGTTGCCCAGCAATGACATGGGCCATATTGGTTGGTGGCTAGTGAGCTTGCTGTCACAGAAGGAAGTTCTGGAAGAGATTGGACAACCCAATACTTTAAAGCGACTATACTAAAAAAAAGAGAGAGAGAGAGAAAAGAGACCAGACAATCCATTGGAAAGGAGTGTTGTGAAGAGAGTTTGACTACCAAGCAGTAGCTTAGGCTCTATAGTTTCCATCATCCTGTCCAACTCTGAGAGTCTCTGATCTTGGGACAACTGATTCTCTTTGAATGTGACCCTGGTGAGGCTGTTGCAAGAATTCGACAACCGGCCACTCCAAATAATTCCCAGGCCTCAACAAGCATCAAAGACCCAGTGACACCTGTGCTTAGGCTTCCGCAGGCCTTTCGCTGGCCCTGAGTTAGAAGAAAACATGAGAGAAATCAAGAACCCCTCCATCAAAATTTTGCAGACAGAATTTAGAAGAAACTTTCAAAGGCAGCACAACAGGATTGAAACTCAAGAAAGAGATTCTCATCCCACTTCTGCTGCCTTTCATTGGTTCAGAACTACAAGGACAATACCAATCAGGAAACTGCTGTTTCTTTACTTCCATCAGTATTTCTAGTTGAGATAACTAGTCTTGTGGACCTTTTATTAGCCATTCTTGTGGACCTGTGAATGACTCTCCTTTGATTTCCATTCAGAGATTTTAACTTCTGGAAAATTCCTGAAAATAAAAGGAGATGGAAGAGTAGAAATAATACATGAACCCATGCAGTAGCCATAAATAGAGAGAAGACGGGGCCATCTGTGACAGTAACATCCATGGACCCCATCTGCTCAGATCTGAGTGTGAAGCACCAAAGGAAGGAAAAGAAACCTGGGAGGCAGAGTCATAGTTGATAGAAACCTGTTCAGCAGCAGAGGGAACAGCAACTTACGCTCCAGCTCTAGACTCATAAAAGAAATCCAACAAACACTCATATGAGAAGAAAGCTGGGCCAAGGAGGAAGTTCATACACTTTGTTAGATAGCTTTATATATGAAAAAAAAAAATCCAAAACTTTTATTTGCATTCACTCTGTGTCAGGCACAGTGTTAAATGCTTTCTATGTATTATCCCATTTAATACTGAAAACAGCTCCATTATGTATATAACTATTCCTGTTGTACAAATGATGAAACTTAAACAGGAAGGGTATAATTAACTAGCCCAAAGATACACAGAGTGTAATTGGGAGAGCTAGGATTTGCATGCAGACTGTCAAATATCTGAGTCTGTAAGAATTTCTCTTCCTTACCCCATTTGTCATTGAGTCCACAGGAAAAATTAAAACCCATTAAATAATGAAGAGAAAATAAAGCTTTGTTATTCTGCCGACCTAAAGGAAAAACAAAATTTTGAAAAGTACTTACTATAAAAACCCAGTTTCTGTTTAGAAAAAAACCATAAGTCAGAGCTTCTTTGAAACTGAAGGATGATGTCATAAAGCCTAGAACATGTTAGGATGAAAGGAAAAATTAAAACTCAAGCACCACAAACTCTCACAAAGGGTAGTGAAGACAGAACAGGGGCAGCATGAGATATGTCAGTGGGTGGAGGATGAACTTGAGAAAGTCTCCTAAAAAGTGCAAATGGACACAACACAGGGACAAAAACAATGCTCCAGATAATAGATGTGGAAGATAAAGAATAGAGATACACATTTTAAAGTGTTAAAAATACAAGTCTTCTAAAGGAAGAAATCAAAACAAAACCCACACACATCTCAATAAATCTCTGAGCTGATAAAACGTCTGCATATTAGAATGGCTCACCACAGTCCAGCAAAAATCAATGAAAAAGGCCAATAATAAATCTTGCCCTGGTGACATTTCCAAATTCTAGGTACAAGGGAAAAACACTACAAGTGTCCAAGCAGAAAACTTATGATTTCTTCAGAGGAAGAAAATCAAGCTACTCTTGAACTTCTTTAAAACTTTTAAAGTTCAAAAACATTAGCAAATTTACCAACTTCAGAGAGGAAAAGGTGATAATAACCTAATATTTTTCTACCCACTTTCTGTCATAGGGGAAGATGAAAAAAAAGTATTCTCAGATATGTAAGTGTTCAAAAAGCAATCCTCCCATGTGCTTTTCTTAAAAAGACTGTTTATTGGTAAACCCCTGGCAGCCACAGAACATATCAAAATGAGGATGGATAAGATCTCCGTAGAGAGATGATAGTAGAATGGAATCGGCAGACTTCTCTGTGGAAGAAGGGCAGAGCATCCAAACCTCTAGATTTCTGCAGATCATCACCTCTGCACACCAGACTCAGCTGAGCATATCACGATAAGGAGTTTCCAAGAACATGGAGGTCTTGGAGCCTTCTCTCACAATGTTATAGGGATACAACCTAAAACAAAATGAATTCTTTTCTTAACAGCTTTATTGAGATATAATTCACATATCATACAATCTACCTCAAGTGTGCAATTCATTGTTTTTAGTATATTCATAGATACGTGCAACCATCCCTACAGTCAATTTTAGGACATTTTCATCTTCCTAAAAAAATACTCTTTCACCCATTAGCTATCAATCCTGTGTTTCCCATCACTAACCCCAGCCCTAGATAACCCCTAATCTACTTTCTTTCCCTATTCTGAACTCTCATATGAATGGAATCTTATAATACGTGGCCTTTTGTGTCTAGCTTCTTTCACTTAACATAATGTTTTTAAAGGTTCATTCATGTTGTACCATGTATCAGTCTTTCAGTACTGCATTCTTTTCATGGTTGAATAATATTCCATTGTATGCATATACCACCTTTGTTTATCTACTGTCATCATCAGCTGGTGGGCATTCAGGTTGTTTTCACCTAAAAAAAACACAAATTCATTTTTTAATTGAAATATAGTTGGTGTACAATATTATGTTAGTTTCTGGTGTACTACACAGTGATTCGACATTTGTGTACATTATGAGATGATCGCCATTATAAGTCTAGCAACCATCTCTCCCTATACGCAGTTATTATGTTATTATTGACCATATTTCTTATGCTGTATATTACATCCTTGTGACTTATAGCTGAAGGCTTATACCTCTTAATTCGCTTCACTTATTTCATCCCCCACTCCCCTCTCCTCTGGCAACCACTCACACCTATGAGTTTGTTTCATTTGTTTTGTTTTTTAGATTCCACATATATGTGAGATCATATGGTATTTTTTTTCCTCTGACTTATTTCACTTAACATAATACCCTCTAATCCATCCATGTCATCACAAACAGCAAGATTTCTTTCTTATGGCTGAGTAATAATCCAGTGTGTGTGTGTGTGTGTGTGTGTGGTACAGATGAACCTATTTTCAGGGCAGGAATAGAGAGACAAAGATGTAGAGAGTGGATGTATGGACATAGTGGGGAAGGAGAAGGTGGGATAAATTGAGAGAGTAGCACTGGCATGCATACACTTCATTGTTTAGTAGCTCAGTCATGTCTGACTCTTTTGAGACCCCGTGGGCTATAGCCCACCAGGCTCCTCTGTCCATGGGATGTCCCAGGAAAGAATACTGGAATGGGTTGCCATTTTCTTCTCCAGGGGAATCTCCAACCCAGGGATTGAACCCATGTCTCCTCCATTGCAAGTGGATTCTTCACCTCTGAGCCACCAGGGAAACCCTCCCATGTGTAAAACAGCTAGTGGGAAGCTGCTGCATCTATTCATCTATGGATGGACACTTCGTTTGCTTCCATTTCTTAGCTATTGCAAATAATGCTGCAGGGATCATGGGGGTGCAGATATCTTTCTGAATTCGTGTTTTTATTTCCTTCAGGTAAATACCCAGCAGTGAAATTGCTGGATCATATGATAGCTCTATTTTTTGAGTAAAAAGAGATCTAAAAAAACAGACCTAAAAAATAATATTACCATAACAGATTCAAAGACCATATTGCCTATGTTTTCTTCTAGCAGTTTTATGGTTTCAGGTCTCACATTTAAAACTAACATATAGAAATCTGTTGTGTTTCTGTACACTAGTAACAAAGAGAGAAATTAGGAAAACAATTCCATTTACAATTGCATTGAAAAGAATAAAATACCTGGACTAAATCTAAACAAAGAGGTAAAAGACTTATACTCTGAAAACTCAAAGACATTGATGAAAGCAATTGAAGACAACACAAACAAATGGAAAGCTATACAGCTCTCATGTATTGGAAGAACTGACATCGTTAAAATGACCAAGGCAATCTAAAGATTCAATACAATACAATCAATACAATGTAATCCTTATCAAAATATCAAAGACATTTTTCATAGGACAAATAATTCTAAAATTTGTACAGAAGCACAAAAGACCCTGGAGAGTCATATAAATCTGGAGGAAGAACAAAGCTGGAGGTATCATGTGCCCTGATTTCAAATTATACTACAAAGCTACAGTAATCAAAACAGTATGATACTGCCACAAAAACAAACACAGATCAATGGAACAGAATAGAGGGATGGGACGAGAAATAAATTCACCCTTATATGGTCAGTTAATCTATGACAAAGGAGGCAAGAATACACAATTAGGGAAAATCAGCCTCTTCAAAGGTGATGGTGATGGGAAAACTAGACAGCTTCAAGCAAAAGAAACAAGCTGTACTACTTTCTCAAACCAGATAAAAAATAAACTCAAAACGGATTAAAGACAAATGCAAAACCTGAAAATATAAAGCAGATTCTTGAGGAAATTTTACCACTTATCGTGGTAACAACTCTATTTGAATTCAATAAATGTTTCTGATAGATTCTCTCAGGCAGGATTCATTGCATACACAAGTAAATTATCATAAAAATAGAGAAAGATCCAAAAAAATCTCTGTGGTTGCTTGGGAGCTAAAGGTAACATGTCTTTTCTATGTTTATGTATTATTTTCATCATTTACAAAAAGAAGATACTCTGTGTTAATGTCAAAAGTAAAACACATACTCTCATGTATGCAGTCAGTTCTGTGATAATATTTGTTTTGAAAAAAAAAATCACTCACGTGATTGATCTATTAGGGAAAAAATTGAACATCATGTGAATTCTGCTTATGCACGATTTCTTATGCAGTGAACACATGGTGAACACAGAAATCTACAGCCTGCTGATGGGAGCCATGTGGGAACGCAAAAAGCACACACGCGCAGACACCTCACCCATCCACCAGCTACTGCAGCTCACCTTGTGTTATGAGATGCACCCATCTTCATCTGGTGTTTGAACTTTCCAACAGATTTCAGGTGATCTTCCTTTAGCTAATTCATAGAAACTCGTGAGCCACAACCCTTCCAAAATCCACTCCTACAAGCAAACCTCCAGGTCAATTTCAAGCCAAAGTACCATCCTTATTGTAGTATTTATGTATTTCTTAGCATTTGATATGTGTAACACTATGCTACTATTTTTATTAGAGTCCTATGGTTTTTACTTTTCAAAAAACATGTTCTTGATATTTTAGAAAGTTGTACCCTTACCCCCACTTTCCCCAGAAACTCTGTGGTTTTTATTGTGTGATTTTGCACAGTGTGGTGATTTTTAAGAACCCACATATTGAATCACAGCAGGATTTACTATTCATATAATACCTTTGAGATATTATGTAAGAAACCCATACCTCAGAGAGGCAATTGGAAGTCAGCAATAAGAGGGAAACTTATTTTTCACATCTTCTTTTGCAATGTGTTTTCAAAATGAAGTAAATTTGAGAAATAAAGTAACATTAACCAAATACTGCAGCCAAAGAATTCAGATTTGAAACTTTCTATTTTCAAAGAAACTTGACTCTGATGAACATTTGGAATACAGCTAGGCTGAGAATTGGAAGATGCATACTATTTACAATTAAAACTAGAATTCACACAGTTCTCAGTCAAAGGTCCTTCCAGGGAGATAAGATTTTATGAAGGATTTAGTAAGATACTTCGCACATAGAAAATGCTTAATAAAAGTTAAATGTATGAATCAAAAAAGGAACCCATGGACAGATGGGTAGGCAGATGTTATTTAGGGAAGAAGACTCTTTGCAAAGAAACTTAGTGGTCGGAATCCAAATCTTGGATGAACACCAACATTTCAGTCTGGAACAAGTCAAAGGTACAGGTGAAAACTAGCCAAGAGTCAATGGGGAAACCTCAGAGTTTTGTTTTTTTTTTTCATTATGTACCAAGGCCTTCTAATTATTGTTGGTGTCTCCTGTGCTGTAAAATATTTTATTGGTTGCACCACTTTGCAGCATTTTGTCTAAGGCTCTTAACTGTCATAAATGCATCCAACTGTCTGCCAATGTGGAATAATAAATAATTATTATGTGAGTGACTGATTTCCTTTGAAAAAACATGAAAGGCCTCTAAACCTCGAGTTGCCTGCCCCACATAATGTGCGTGAACGAAATGAGCATCAGTAATCACTGTCAACAGTCTCTTGTAACTAAGAATTGAATCATTTATCTGTCCAGCATGTGTAAATTATCATCATCGTCTATACCAAGGGAAAGCCTAACGGCAACTTATGTTATAAAAATAATAAGATATGAGGGCTTAATAGAAATCACTTCTTGTTGTTCTACCCGGAAAGACCAGGCTCCGGAGCCACCAAGAATTGCCTTCCATACAAATTCAGGCATATCTTCCAGCTGTCTATAGTTGACTTTCCTATTTGTATATTTTTCTCTTACCTCCTCAACCAAACTAAGAGCAGTGAGCTTGCTTATCATATTTATGTAATGACCTTTCCCCATTTACTTCAAGGATATTTCTGTTTTTGACCAACAAAGATAATGCCAGGGAGCAAGTGAGTTCTAAGCGCTGAATAATTGTAAATGTTCTGACACCCTCTGAAAATATTATCAGGACTCTAAGTTGCTACATATCCATCATGTCTTCTCCAGGAGAGTTTTTATTATAAGTACTTTGGTTTTTTTTTCCCCCTAAACTAGACGATTTTAAATTTAAACTTTAATAGCCCTTGGATTGTGCCAGTTTTCTTAGTTACGTTGAACTTGAGGTTGTATAGACTCCTTTGGATACATACCTCCAAAGAAAAGGCTTTGGGAAAGAGACACTCATATGTTTGAAAGTGCTTGAGTATGCAGAGTAAATTTTATTCTTTTTGTTCTTTGGGCTGAGTCATCAAGGCTTATCACCCTGAGGATATAATGTCTGTTCTACACAGAGGAGAAAACATTCTGTTCATTGTTTAAAGGAAGAGATATTTATGTTCTACCCTAGGGAAGTTCCCAAAGTAAGCTCAGCCATATCACCATATCCAAGGGAGTAGCTGTGTATTGAAGCTGGAGGATATGGTCTGAGGGACTAAAGATGCTCACATGCTTCCCAGAAGAATGAAAACCATTCTGCTCAAACCATTCTGCTCCTTGTCTATTCCGAACTGTTTAGGTGTTCAAACCACAAACATCCTTTTGGCTCAGGAAATTCAAAGATGTGTCAGGAATGGTCCCTGTCCTCAAGAAATTTAGTCTGTGGGTGACATAGAAATGTACACAGATAATAGTCTCTTCTGATACAACAATTTTATTCTTAAGGCTTTTTTCCCACTACAGTTAAATCTGCACATTTGTCCAAATAGTGGTTGCAAAGATAATCCTTGCAGCTTTGTTTCAGTTCAGTTCAGTCACTCAGTCATGTCTGACTCTTTGTTACCCCATGGACTGTAGCATGCCAGGCTTGCCTGTCCATCACCAATTCTGGGCCTTGCTCAAACTTATGTCTATTGAGTTGCTGATGCCATCCAACCATCCCATCCTCTGTCACCCTCTTCTCCTCCCTTCAATCTTTCCCAGCATCAGGGTCTATTTCAGTGAGTCAGTTCTTTGCATCAGGTGGCCCAAGGTATTGGAGTTTCAGCTTCAGCATCAGTCCTCCCAATGAATATTCAGGACTGATTTCCTTTAGGATTGACTGGTTTTATTTCCTTGCAGTCCAAGGGACTCTCAGGAGTCTACTCCAACACCACAGTTCAAAAGCTTCAATTCTTCAGTGCTCAGCTTTCTTTATGGTCCAACTCTCACATCCATATATGACTACTGGAATAACCATGGCTTTGACTAGATGGACCTTTGTTGGCAAAATAATGTCTCTGCTTTTTAATATGCTGTAAAGGTTTGTCATAGCTTTTCTTCCAAGGAGCAAGCGTCTTAATTTCATGGCTGCAGTCACCATCTGTAGTGATTTTGGAGCCCAAGAAAATAAAGTCTGTCACTGTTTCCATTGTTTCCCCATCTATTTCCCATGAAGCAATGGGACCTGATGCTGTGATCTTAGTTTTTTGAATGTTGAATTTCAAACCAGCTTTTTCACTCTCCTCTTTCACTTTCTTCAAAAGGCTCTTTAGTTTGTCTTCACTTTCTGTGATAAGGGTGGTGTCACCAACTCCAGTGTTCTTGCCTGGAGAATCCCAGGGATGGGCTGCCGTCTCTGGGGTTGCACAGAGTAGGACATGACTGAAACGACCTAGCAGCAACAGCAGCAGCAGCATCTGCATATCTGAGGTTATTGGTATTTCTTCTGGCAATCTTGATTTCAGCTTATGCTTCATCCAGCCCAGCATTTCACATGATGTACTCTGCATAGATGTTAAATAAACAAGGTGACAATATACAACCTTGACATACTCCTTTATTACATCAAGGCTTATATTATTGTTCTGTTGTTCCATGTCCGGTCTAACTGTTGCTTCTTGACCTGCATACAGATTTCTCAAGAGGCAGGTAAGGTGGCCTGGTATTCCCATCTCTTGAAGAATTTTCCACAGTTCATTGTGGATCCACACAAAGGCTTTAGTGTAGATGTTTATCTGGAACTTTCTTGCTTTTTCTCTGATCCAATGGATATTGGCAATTTGATTTCTGGTTCCTCTGCCTTTTCTAAATCCAGCTTAAACATCTGGAATTTCACAGTTCACGTACTGTTGAAGCCTAGCTTGGAGAATTTTGAGCATTTCTTTGCTAGCATGTGAAATGAGTGCAATTGTGTGGTAGTTTGAGCATTCTTTGGCATTGCCTTTCTTTGGGATTGGAATGAAAACTGACCTTTTCCAGTCTTGTGGCCATTGCTGAGTTTTCCAAGTCTGCTGGTGTATTGAGTGCAGCACTTTCACAGCATCATCTTTCAGGATTTGAAATAGCTCAACTGGCATTCTATCACATCCACTAGCTTTGTTCTTAGTGATGCTTCCTAAGGCCCACTTGACTTCTCACTCCAGGACGTCTGGCTCTAGGTGAGTGACCACACCATAGTGGTTATCGGGGTCATGAAGATCTTTTTTGTATAGTTCTTCTGTGTGTTCTTGCCACCTCTTCTTAATATCTTCTGCTTCTGTTAGGTCCATACTGTTTCTGTCCTTTACTGTAGCTTTGTTTATTGGCCACAGAATGGTAACAACCCAGAAGTCCCCTCCTGTGGACATACCATACGCTTAGAACACTATGCTGGACTTAAAAGAAGGAGGTCATCTGTGTACACCAGATGCAGGACTGTCTCCCCAAGAAAACAGTCATCTTCTCAGAGAGGACTTTCCTGATCACTCTATTTAAGACAGCAACACCATCTCCCAACAGTTCCTATCTCCTGCTGCTGCTGCTAAGTGACCACACTTTATTTTCTATCATAACACTTAGTACCATTTATCATAATGTATGTCATCTAGCATAATATATTGACATACATAAATGTGTATATATAAAATATATACATTTGATATACATGTAATGTTTTTATTTTGTATAGTTTTGACTTATCATCCCAAACAATAAATAGAATGAATCACTGAGGGTAGCAATTACATCTATTTGTTCAGTGCTTTATCCCTAGAGGCTAGAACAGTGCTGGCATATAGTAAGCATTCAATCATTTTGGATGAATGGCTGTGCTGAAGTAGAATAACCTTTAAGATATATTTTTAGGATATAATCTTTCCAAATATAGTTCAAGTAACAAGCACAGTGAGGAACTGTGTATAATAGGCTGATTTCTGTACCAGTGTTGGCAATGTATATACTTCACAGAAGACCTCTAAATAGATATGCGAGAGACTGGGAAAGTGGTCTCCCTGGGGAGAAGTACCAGGAGATGTGGGGTTAAGAATGGGAGGATGACTTTGTTTTTATCACATATGCTTTCAGATACCTTGATTTTTTTGTTTACTACATATGCATTTTGCTTTTTAATAAAAGAATGAAATACTGTCATTTGGAGCAAGGTGGATGGACCCAGAGAATATTCTGCTTAGTGAAATAAGTCAGACAGGGAAAGACAATACTATCTGGTATCATTTACATGTGGGATCTAAAAAATAATCCAAATGAATCTATATACAAAACAGAAACAGACTCCCAGACATAGAAAATAAACTGTGGTTACAAAGGGGAAAGGGAAGGGAGAGGGACAAATTAGGAGTATGCGATTAACAGATACAAACTACTATATATAAAATAGATAAGCAACAAGTCCCTACTACATAGCATAACTATACCCATTATCTTGTTTAGGAACCTAAAATGAAATACAACCAGCAAACATACTGAATTACAATACACACATGAAACAAATACAATATTATTATAAATCAACCTAGTTTAGATTTTTAAAATAAAGTTAGTTTTAGAATCATGATAAAAACTATCAAATGGTAACATACTATGACCTTCGAAAAAAGGAAAAATAGGGTCGCATGGCCCCGAGGAGAGTATGATTAAGTTTTCATTTGAGAGTCAGGAGGGTTGCTTAGAGGGCTGGGTGTTAGTAGTTACGGTCAAGAATAAAAGGAGTAGAAAGGACACTCCAGCCAAAAGGAGTTACATGAGTGAGATAACAGCACAAAAGAGAAATATTTGTTCGTGGAAGTGGTTTTTATTGTAGAATTCAGAGAATGTTCTAGAGGAATCACTCAATAGGACAGATTCATTGTCCTTCCTCCGGCATCAAATACATGGTAAATAAATAGGCAGTTGGGTTAAAAATAGAGGAAATCAGAGGTCATCAAACTAAGACTGGGAATCACGGTGATGCTGGGTTATAGGCGAAATGGAATGAGGCTTCATGGTAAGTCATTTGACCAGGTTGCAAATCTTGTAAAGAACTACATGCTGCTTGTTCCCCTGCAGTAAATCTGGATCCCTTCAGAGGTCTAGCATGGTTGTGTCTTGGAAAATACAGGGAGTGATACCCATACTATTCATTTACAGTTTCAAATCTAAATGCCAACAGAGCTTAAGGTGGTACTAACTGGGATGGATGTTGACAAGGATAAGAAAATATCCAGGAATACTGATGTTTCCCTAAAATTACATGCTTTCTTCCATTTTCCATGATATGTACAACATTTTGTCTATCATTTGCTTTCTACTTTTTTGAGAGACATGGAGATTTCTTCGCTTAAATAAATAAATAAATAAAACAGGAACTTCCCTGGTGGGCCAGTGGTTAAGAATCTGCCTCTCAAGGCAGGGGACATGGGCTTGATCCCTGGTCTGGGAAAATCTCACATGCCTTGATGCAACTAAGCCCATGCACCACAACCGCTGAGCCCGCATGCCTTAGAACCCGTGCTCTGAAACGAGTCAAGAGAAGCCACCACAATGAGAAGCCCACATACCACAACAGAGTGGTTCCTGCCTGCTGCAACCAGAGAAAGCCCTCGCATAGCAACAAAGACTCAGCACAGTACAAATAAATAAATAAAATTTAACAACAACAAAACAGTCCACATGCCATGATTAGTAAGTTTTACTTTGCTCTCTACTGTGGTTTCTTAAGGACACTGACCAGCTTACTCGA
This sequence comes from Bubalus bubalis, assembly GCF_019923935.1. Lineage (NCBI taxonomy): Eukaryota > Metazoa > Chordata > Mammalia > Artiodactyla > Bovidae > Bubalus > Bubalus bubalis. The sequence goes on from NC_059174.1 coordinate 19,999,015, forward strand.
GGATGGCTTTTCTTCAATTCTGTGTGTGCCTGTTAGTCACTAAGTCGTGTCCAAGTCTTTGCAACTCCATGGACTGTAGCCTGCCAGGCTTCTCTGTCCGTGGGATTCTCTAGGCAAGAATACTGGAGTGGTTGCCATTTCCTTCTCCAGGGGATCTTCCCAGCCCAGGGGTTGAACCTGAGTATTGTTTGTTTCCTGCATTGCCAGCAGATTCTTTATGGCTTGAACCACCAGGGAAACCAGCTTCTTCAACTCTACATATATATATATATATATACACACACACAGATTTATTTAATAAATTAGTATCATTCAAAATACAGTGCTAGAATATCATGCAGACGCGTGTGCTGGCACTGTCTGTCACGAAGCTCCTGTGCTCACGTTAGGTTGGCAGCGCCCTGCTACTGCTAGCGGGTCCCGGGATCAATGCCACAGCGGCGCTAGTTATCCGTTCTCCTGCACTGCTAGTGCAGAGAATTCCTGAATAGTTCATTTTTCTAAGATAAATTTTATCTTTATGCCCTACTTAATATTTGCATCAGTGTAATATGTATCAGTGGGTCTTAAGAAAGATACTGCTTCTATGATATGAACTAGATTATCCAATAATTGAGAAACTTTTATATAGGAATCTGGATTAGCTAACATTGTTAGCCCTATGTACAGTTTCAAGAGTTCATTTATTAAAGTAGGTTTCTGTTCCTAGTGTGGTATATCAGATATCATGCTGGATTTATTTTAGTATATGTGTTTCATTCCTGTGCTTCTGTTCTGAAGTCCTGGAAGAGCTTTTTCTGTGCAGTTAACTGAGCTGCACTTAACAGTAATGTTCATGTTGATATAGGAATGTTGTCTGAATTGTGTAATTGAGGCACCAGGCAGGATTTTTGACTCAGTGTTGCCAGATGTTCTGAATTTTTCAGAGAAACTAAAGAGTCAACGCGTTCATTTAAAATCTGCTGCATTAAAAAATATATTGTTGACCAAGTGAAGTTTATCATGAGATTGCAAAGCTGATTCATGACTCATCCTCAAAAATCAATCACTGCAATTTATCACATTATGATTATACCAATAGTGAAAAAAAGGCAACAAAGTTCAATATCCTTTCATAATGACAACTCTCAGAAAACTATAAATAGAAGGAAAGTTAACAGAGACTATCTACAAAGAAACTTAGAGCCAACATTATATCACATGTTTTCTCCATAAGAGATTGGGAAGTAGTCAAGCTGTCCATTTTTTTTTTTACTTATTTTATTTTTTTTAAATTTTATTTTATTTTTAAACTTTACAATATTGTATTAGTTTTGCCAAATACCGAAATGAATCCACCACAGGTATATCTGTGTTCCCCATCCTGAACCCTCCTCCCTCCTCCCTCCCCATACCCTCCCTCTGGGTCTTCCCAGTGCACCAGCCCCAAGCATCCAGTATCGTGCATCGAACCTGGACTGGCGACTCGTTTCATACATGATATTATACATGGTTCAATGCCATTCTCCCAATTCTCCCCACCCTCTCCCAGCTGTCCATTTTTATACTCCTATTCAATATCATTCTAGAAGTCCTAGCCAACTCAATAAGTTTAGAAAAATAAACAAAAGGCATTCATATTTTAAAAAATTAAAATATCCCCATGTAAAAAATCCTTATGATTGTCTACATGAAAAAAATCATAGGGGATCTACCAAAAAACATCACTAGAACTAAGTGAGCTTGACAAGATTGCAGAATAAAAGATCAATACATAGAAATCAATTGCATTTCTACATACTAGCAATGAAAAGACTATTGTAAAGAAAATATTTGAGAACAGTATCATTTATAAGAGCTCCCAGAAATGAAATTGTAAATATAAATCTAACAAAAATGTGCAGGATATGTAACTGAAACTACAAAACGCTGATGCCTGAGATCAGAGAGGACCTAAATAAGCGGAGAGACATGCTGTGCCCATGGAGTAAAAGAGTCAATACGGTCAACATGTCAATTCTCCCCAAATTGACTAATACATTTAATGCAATCCCAATCAAAATCCCAGCAGGATTCTCTGCAGATTCACACTAGCTAATTCTGAAATTTATATGGAAAGATAATGGAACCAGAATATTCAAAACAATTTTGAAAAAGAAAAAAGTTGGAAGATGTGCACAACCAAATTGTAAGATGTATCATAAAACTATGGTAGTCGAAACAATGTGACACTTGTGAAATGGTAGACTCTTGGTCAGATGGAAGAGAACAAAACATCCAGAAATTTTCTAGTGCACATAAATAGCACTGATTTTTAGATTTTTGACAATTTGAAAGGAGAAAGGTAGTTTCTCAGCAAATGGTGCTGTAAAACACTAGATATCAATGTGTAAAAGAAATATAAAATTAACTTGAAATGTATCCTAGACACAAATATATTAAAACATAATAACATAAAACTCTTAGAAGGAAATACAGAACTAAATCTTCAGGACCCAGGGTAAGGCAAAATCTTCTTAGATATGACATCAAAAGCAAAATACACAAAAGAAAAATGATAAATAGAAAAAATGATGGGTTTTTATCAAAGTTAAGCACCCTTCTCCATGTTGAGCACAATTAACAGAATAAAAAGACAAACCATATATTGAGAGAAATTACTTGTGAGTCATATATTGAACAAAAAATTGTATCTGTAATATATTTTTTAAAATATTCTTAAAACCCAAAAGTAAATAAACAACCTATTCAAAGAAATAGGAAAAATATTGCAACAAACACTTCAGCAAAGAAGATATATGATGCCAAATAAACACAAGATGTTCAATGTGATTAATAATGAGGAAAATGCAAATTAAAATGAGATATTACTGTACACCTATTAGAATGCTTAAAGTTTTAAAAGTTACTGATAATATCAAGTGTCAATGAGGATGCAGAGAGAATTCTCATACATTGCCGGAAAGAGTACAAAATGGTATAAATATTCTGGAAAGTACCCTGGCAGTTCTTTTAAAAAATTGCCACAACAACCAGTAATTTTATTGTAGAAATGGAAACTTATGTTCATATAAAAACTACACACAGATGCTAATGGGACCGTTATTCATGATCATCAAAAACTTGAAAAAGCCCAAATACCCTTCAGTAGATGAACATACAAACACACGGTGATTCATACATACAAACAATGAAGCACCAGTGGAATATTATTCAGAAATAAAAGGAGCAAATCGCTGACACATGCATCATGGATGAATATCAAATGCATTGTGCTCATGAACTTGGTTTCAAGAGGTTATATAATCATATAATTTCATTCAGGTGATATCCTGAAAGACACAAAGCTATAGGAACAGAGAACATATCAGTGATGGTCAGGGGTTAAGAGTGGGGGCAGGGCTTGATTATGAGGGAGAAACATGAAGGAGTTCTTGGGATGTTAGGCTTGTTCTGTATACTGAGGGTACAAGCATTTACGCATGTGTCAAAACTCATACCCAAATTAGTGTGTCACAGAAAGAATGAATTGTATTTATGTAATTTTAAAATATTAACAAATTAATTTTTTAAATAAAGTAAGAAAAAAGGGAATCAAATTTAACAAACAAAAAGCAGATACTCTGGAAGCTAAATGAACCCCATCTTCAGACCAAATTCTACCCATGAACCTCCAGTTCACAACTGCTGACTTGGACAAAGAGAGTATCCAAGATAGACTCTACTTAAGACTTCATTTGACCCAATTTCTTAACATGAGGCTCAGAGAGGGAAAGATCATTGCCAAAGCCACACAGCTAGGCCATGAAGCCCTAGGATAGCAGTTAAGTTGCTTTCTCTTGCTCTTATCCTTTGATGCAGGTTATATATAAAGAGTTGCATCTCAGTGGCATCCTAAAATTTAACATCACTCAACCACAGATTAAGTGAATGGCTACCCACTCCAGTATTCTTGCGTCGAGAATTCTACGGACAGAGGAGCCTGGAGGGCTACAGTCCATGGGGTCGCCAAGAGTCAGACACGAGTGACTCTTAGCATGACTGAGCGACTAACACTTTCACTTTCAGAGTGGGGGTGAGAAATTAACCTCATGAGAAAAAGGGCAAACTCCTCAAGGTCCGGCGTTTACAGGAAGTATATTAAAAATTATGACCTTAACAAACAATTCTAGTGAAAGGCTGGGAACAACAGGCCTAGAACGATTTAACTGTTGAAATAATTCTGTCAAAAAAATTAGCAGTGTTACAGGGAAGGCTGTGGGCCCTGACGGGTCCCCAGCAGAGACGTGTCTGCTCAGGGCTGCTATCGATTCTGAAACAATCTCGCACATGATAAATGAGAATGTGCTTAGGAGAGGATTCAGTCACAAGAGCCCCCAGATCAATCAGCTTGTCAACAGGCAGACGAAATTCAATTTTTATTCTTAGTAAACTCTTATTTGGTGGCAGACCATCGTTTCTGTGGAAATTGCTTCACAAAGGCCGAGGGGCAGGCGTGAGAACACGGAAAAATATAATCTTTGCCAAGCGCGTGAAAAGTGAAGCGCTGGGGGTTTATGATTCAGAGCGAGGCAGTGTGATTACAGGGCAGTGGCTACCGTAGCCCAACTTCTTTGCCCAAAGGATGAGTTCGAGCCAGCTGTCTGTGTTCTTCCCCAACATCTGACCCAACCATCCTGAAAGGAAACACTTAGAACGGGCTCCCAGGCTTCTAGACAAAACTCCGTGACCCCATGACAGAGCTGAAAGGGGCTTTTGTGGAGACCTCCTCTTCAGTTAATTTAAACCATACAAAATTGCCATTTCAGTAAGCTTAAAAAAAAAAAAAAAGGTCAAATACTAGTAAATTTCGTATGATTGAACCAGGTAGCTCCTCTCTATCTTTCTTTGCCATGATATTAAGAATTTTGAGGCACTTTTTCTTCTTACACCCTTTTCAAAGTCACCCAGAAATTAATTTCAGGACTGGGATTAGGGTTTAGGATTGCTGAAGGCCAGTACAATAATGTGAACTTTTATATCCTCCCAACCAAAAGGGAATGAATCAGCACTATAATGGTTGGGTCAATTTGAAGAAAGAGGAGTGAAGAAACAACTTGTCTACTGGATAATTTGCTATTACTACTACTACTAAGTCGCTTCAGTCGTGTCCGACTCTGTGCGACCCCATGGACTGCAGCCCACCAGGCTCCCCCGTCCCTGGGATTCTCCAGGCAAGAATACTGGAGTGGGTTGCCATTTCCTTCTCCAATGCATGAAAGTGGAAAGCGAAAATGAAGTCGCTCAGTTGTGTCCGACTCTTAGCGACCCCATGGACTGCAGTCTACCAGGCTCCTCCATCCATGGGATTTTCCGGGCAACAGTACTGGACTGGGGTGCCATTGCCTTCTCCCAGTTTGCTATTAGTAAAAGTTAAATTCATCTCTAATTTTTACTATCACCTATTTGGCTGAGAGTTTTATTATTTATTTATTCATTTTTAATTTTATTTTATTTTTAAACTTTACATAATTGTATTAGTTTTGCCAAATATCAAAATGAATCCGCCACAGGTATATGCACTGGAACACATGGCTGGGAGTTTTAAAGGCTAAAGCTTCCAGATAATGAGTTTAACCACACAAAGAGACACGCAGTACCACTGACTCAGCCCTTGGCCTCATGCTCCACAGTGTCTCTCATGGCCTCCTCTGGCCAAAGCAGAGGTGCTAAGGGGATGGACCTGTGCAGAGCTCTGATTTTCCCCTGGACAATATTCCACAAGCCAAGACCATGAAACCGCCCATCGGTCAGCCCTGAGTCTGCTTCTCATGTTCAGCTTTTCCAAGAGTGGATGTTACCACTCAGTATGCATACTCCCAGGTCTGAGGGGAAGCCACAGGGTAGTCCTTCAGAGAGAGAGAGAGAGAGAGAGAGAGAGAGAGAGAGAGAGAGAGAAATAAGAGATGAGATCAGATTGTCCATATTTGAAAGCTGGAGGCCCCCTGTGATGTGGAAGGAAGCAGCAATGGAAGAGAAGGTGGATAGACTGGGCACCACAGGCCAAGCTAGAGGTTCCTTCCTGGGGAATGGCTATGTTCTACCATGCAACTCAGAGGACTCCTGATGTGTATTTGTCAAGAATGCATGTGTGTGTCTATGTGTTTGTGTGTGTTAAGTCACTTCAGTCATGTCCAACTCTTTGTGACCCTGTGGACTGTAGCCCACTAGGCTCCTCTGTCCATGGGATTCTTTAGACAAGCATACTGGAATGAGTTGCCATGCCCTCTTCCAGGAGATCTTCCTGACCCAGAGATTGAACCCAGGTCTCTTATGTCTCCTGCATTTTCAGGTGGATTCTTTACCACTAGTGCCACCCGGAAAGGCCCATTTGTCAAGAATCAATTCTGTTCAGTTCAGTCACTCAGTCATGCCCGACTCTTTGCAACTCCATGGACTGCAGCACACCAGGCCTCCCTGTCCATTGCCAACTCCCAGAGTTTACTCAAACTCATGTCCATTGAGTTGCTGATGCCATCTAACCATTTTATCCTCTGTCAACCCCTTCTCCTCCTGCCTTCAATCTTTCCCAGAATCAGGGTCTTTTCACATGAAAGCAGTTCTTCCCATCAGGTGGCCAAAGTATTGGAGTTTCAGCTTCAACATCAGTCCTTCGAATGAATATTCAGGACTGATTTCATTTATGATGGACTGGTTGGATCTCCTTGTAGTCCAAGGGACTCTCAAGAGTCTTCTCCAACACCACAGTTCAAAACCATCAATTCTTCAGTTTTCTTTATAGTCCAACTCTCACATCCATACTTGGCTACTGGAAAAACCATAGCTTTGACTAGACAGACCTTTGTTGGCAAAGTAATGTCTCTGCTTTTCAATATGTTGTCTAAGTTGGTCATGGAGAAGGCAATGGCACCCCACTCCAGTACTCTTGCCTGGAAAATCCCATGGGCAGAGGAGCCTGGTAGGCTGCAGTCTGTGGGGTTGCTAAGAGTCAGACATGACCGAGCGACTTCACTTTCACTTTTCACTTTCATGCATTGGAGAAGGAAATGGCAACCCACTCCAGTGTTCTTGCCTGGAGAATCCCAGGGACGGGGGAGCCTGGTGGGCTTCCGTCTATGGGGTCACATAGAGTCGGACACGACTGAAGCGACTTAGCAGCAGTAGCAGCAGCAGGTTGGTCATAACTTTTCTTCCAAGGAGCAAACGGCTTTTAATTTCATGGCTGCAGTCACCATCTGCAGTGATTTTGGAGCCAAAAATAAATAAATAAATAAATAAAGTCTGTCACTGTTTCCACTGTTTCCCCATCTATTTGCCATGAAGTCATGGGACCAGACACCATGATCTTAGTTTTTTGAATGTTGAGTTTTAAGCCAACTTTTTCAACTCTCCTCTTTCATTTCTTTAAGAGGCTCTTTAAGTTTCTCTTCACTTTCTGCCATAAGGGTGGTGTCATCTGCATATCTGAAGTTATTGATAGTTCTCCTGGCAATCTTGATTCCAGCGTGTGCTTCTTCCAGCCCAGTATTTTTCATGATGTACTCCGCATATAAGTTAAATAAGCAGGGGACAATATACAGCCTTGAAGTACTCCTTTTCCTATTTGGAAACAGTCTGTTGTTCCATGTCCAGTTCTAACTGTTGCTTCTTGACCTGCATACAGATTTCTCAGGAGGCAAGTCAAGCGGTCTGATATTCCAGTCTCTTGAAGAATTTTCCACAGTTTGTTGTCATCCACACAGTCAAAGGCTTTGGCATAGTCAATAAAGCAGAAATAGATGTTTTTTTTCTGGAACTCTCTTACTTTTTCGATGATCCACTGTATGTTGGAAATTTGATTTCTGGTTCCTCTGCCTTTTCTAAAACCAGCTTGAACATCTGGAAGTTCATGGTTCATGTACTGCTGAAGCCTGGCTTGGAGAATTTTGAGCATTACTTTACTAGCGTGTGAGATGAGTGCAACTGTGTGGTAGTTTGAGCATTCTTTGGCATTGCCTTTCTTTGGGATTGGAATGAAAACTGACCTTTTCCAGTCCTGTGGCCACTGCTGACTTTTCCAAATTTGCTGGCATATTGAGTGCAGCACTTTCATAGCATCATCTTTTAGGATTTGAAATAGGTCAACTGGAATTTCCATCACCTCCACTAGCTTTGTTTGTAGTGATGCTTCCTAAGGCCCATTGTTTTGTCAAGAATACATAATGTTAAACAGTTTATTAGCTTGATTTCTATTTTTAAGTATTTAAATGTATGGTACACGTGCCTCCTTTGTTTCTTTTCCTGAGCCCCAGTGAGCGTGACAGTTGGGCTTATATTTATATAATTATAAAGTTATATCATCTTTAGTTGCCTGTGTAGGTTGGCACAGCTAATCCCAAAGCACTGATCATCCTCAAGAAAGAGTGATTCAAAAACTTTTCTGTCTGTATTCAGAATTTTATTGTAAAGTTTCATATATGATTATGTTTATATAGAGTACTTAAGTGTATGGTATACAAGATATATGGGGCTTCCCAGGTGGAACTAGTGGGAAAGAACCCACCTACCAATGCAGGAGACATAAGAGGCATGGGTTTGCTCTCTGGATTGGGAAGATCTCCTGGAGGAGGGCATGGCAACCCACTCCAGATTTCTTGCCTGGAGAATCCCATGGACAGAGGAGCCTGGCAGGCTATAGTCCATGGGTTGCAAAGAGTTGAACATCACTGAAGAGACTTAGCACACACACACAAACATTATATATATATATATAACATATAAATTATGCACAAGTATAAAAGGAAAAACTCCATTTTCCTCTGTTCTCTACTCTCTGAATGCTCACAATACTTCTGGTTATAGAACATTTGACATTTTCCCACACCCATCAATTCTCTGACACCAGCAGGGTGTCCTTCCGTTCAGTTCAGTTCTAACACTTCTTACCAAGAATTAGCACACACCCCCTCTCCCCACCCAGGTCAAGGTCTTAGTCTCACCGTACTAACCCTACTTCAGGCTCCAATAGGGAGTCCCAGGCTTTCACTTGTATTTCCAACTAATCCCAAGACCCTCTTTGGTTTCCATAATTTGCTAGAATGTCTCACAGAACTCAGGAAAAGGCATTATTATAAAGGATATGATAAAGGTTAGAGCAGATGGAAAGGTACCCAAGGAGAGAAGGGTCCTGAACACAGGCGCTTCTTTTGCCATGGAGTTGGAACATATACCCTCCTGGCATGTGAATACATTCGCCAACCTAGGAGTTCTCTAAACTCTGTTCAGTTCAGTTCAGTCGCTCATTCGTGTCCGACTCTGCAACCCCAAGGACTGCAGCGTGCCGACTCTGCAACCCCAAGGACTGCAGCGTGCCAGGCTTCCCTGTCCATCACCAACTCTGTAGTTCAGGGATTTTTATGAAGGCTTCATCTCATAGACATGATTATTAACTCAATTTCCAGCCTCTCTCCCCTCCCCGGAGGCTAAGTGGGTGGTGCTGAAAGTTCTAAACTTCTGATAATTGTTTTGTCTTTCCAGTGAGCAGCCGCCATCCTGCAGTTTTCCAGGAGCCCATTGAGTGTCAACTCATTAGCACCAAAGATTCTCTTATCATTCTAGAAATTCCAAGGGATTTAGGAGCGCTGTGTCAAAAACCAAAATCAAAGACCATATACCAGAAGAAAAGATGCTCCTAGCTTCCCACGTGGCTCAGTGATAAAGAATCTGCCTGCCAATGCAGAAGATGCAGAAAGTTCAATCCCCAGGTCAGGAAGATCCCCTGGAGAAGGAAATGGCAACCCACTCCAGTATTCTTGTCTGGGAAATCCCATGGACAGAGGAGCCTGGCGGGATACAGTTCATGGGGTCACAAACTGGCCAATTGATTTTACCCTCAGGAAATCTCAAAGACTTTAGGAGCTCAGGCTAGAATCAGGTGAACACCAAAACATATTTTTTATTGTATCATTACATCACAATAGTTAAATGATTACATGGTCTCTGAAAGTCCCATCTATGTTCCAAATGATATTTGCTTCAGAAAAGAGATGACCTTGTGAGTTGTGTATTACCAACTGGGAGAAGCAGGCACTTACACGGGCTTCCCAGGTGGTGCTAAAGGTAAAGAGCCGCCTGCCAATGCAGGAGGCATAAGAGACATGGGTTTGATTCCTGGGTCAGGAAGATTTCCTGAAGAAGGAAATGGCAACTCACTTGAATATTCTTGCCAGGAGAATCCCAGGGACAGAGGAGCCTGGTGGGCTACAGTCCATAGGGTCACAAAGAGTCCGACAGGACTGAAGCGAATTAGCATGCAGGAACTACACATCACACATCACCAATGAAATTATCTCCATGGAGATAATTAGAGCTGGTTCTAATAACTACATATACTTTGGTCTCATTAAACACCTTGCAGAATGAAACGGTATATGTAGGATGCCACCAAAAATGTCTAGAGCCACCTGCAGATAAATAAGAAACATTAGACTCCCTGGGTGTCTGGAAAGAAAGATGCCTTGCCTTGTAAGTTGCAGAGCCATACTTCATACAGAGTTCCGTTTCTCTGCTCAAAATCTCCTGGAGCCTCCACTCACCCTTTTCCTCGGAGTAAAGGTTGAGGGGGACAGAGACTGAATGGCACAAAAATCCAAACCTCCAGGAACCCTTGAACAAACTAAAGACTTCGAGGAAACAGTGCAATCTGCTGTTCTAGTTCTATAGCAAATGAGAGAAGTATTTCATTTCAGGGCTGTGTTTTAACATGAAAAATGACCCATATTTTTTATCCATTAAACTATTAGTACATCCCAGCATTGTGGATCTTAATAACATTTCCTTAAATAACTGTGAAAGCCTATTGGTTTTAATTCTTCCAGAAAAAAAAAAATTGAAAAGAGGAAAATATAATGTATTGGACTCAGAGATCAAGCTAATTAAAATTGTAAATGTCAATAATGATATCTGACATTTCTTTTCAACAATAACCAATTATTGCAAGCACTCCCCCAGTAGCTGTTAAATCTATCTCTACAAACCTCATTTTTTCACATTTGGAATATCTAACACAGATCATTTGTCCTGGCCCCTTCCATTAGTCCATGTATAAATATATATTCGAGGAATGGCATGGCTTATGTTTTGTATAATTAGAGTATCACTTTCCATGTTGAAAGCAATATTAAGTTACATTTAGGAAAACAGGAATATTATATGTTAAAAACCAGAATAAAGCTACACATCTGGTATATTTTAGTTGTGGGATATGTAATATCTCTGTCCTTCCCAAATTCTGTCTGCTGGAAACCAAAATGAACAACTTTAGCAAGTGTTTCCTTTCTGTTGAAACTTGAGGCCTAAAGAGAGAGCTTGAGGAAGGGATTGAAAATGGATGCAGAAAAATCAACACTTATTGGGACAAGGAGATTAGAGATTAGAGCCTAATGTGGTCCTGAAGGGTCAGGGAGCACATCATGGGATACATGGGGTCTGGAGGGAGTCTACTGAAAACATCCCAGAAGAACTGCCAGCAGAGAGTACAGGATGCTGGAAGGTGAATGGATCTAAAGATGTGGCCAGAAGACAGGCTGCAACAGCTCTTCACCGGAAGTGGAGAGCAGGCTTCCTTCTGCCCCGCCATGGCTCATTCCAGACTCTCACAGCCTTGTTGAGCAGGACACACAGTCACCACCAAACAAAGGAAGGTTTTTCTTGGTAGAGGAAACATGTACCTATCTCCTGGATTGTGTAAAATCGCCAAAATTAACTGGGGGAGGGTCATTCAACTGAACAGAAATATTTCAGTATTTGTGACCAAATGGTATTCAGGGAGAAGAAAGATGAGGGAGCAACATTTTATGAGTCCAGATTTATTGATAATCTTGAAATGTCTCATTTATTCATGAAGAGAAACATGTGAGGCAGCAATTGTGCTAATTCCTATCTTGCAGGTGAGAAAACTGAGGCTTGGAGAGAAGTCTATAGAAACTTCCCAAGAATGTACAGTGAGTAAAAGGCAGGTGCTGTGCTGTGCTCTGGAGGAGGAAATGGCAACCCATTCCAGTATTCTTGCCTGGCAAATCCCGTGGACAGAGGAGCCTGGGGGGCCACAGTCCTTGGGGGTCACAGAGAGTCAGGCACAACTGACCACAGCATGTGCTTAGTTGCTCAGTTGTGTCTGACTCTTTTTGACTCCCATAGACTGTAGCTTGCCAGGCTCCTCTGTCCATGAGATTTTCCTAGCAAGAATATTGTAATGGGTAACCATTTCCTCCTCCAGGGGATCTTCCTGACCCAGGCACTGAACCCATGTTTCCTACATTGCAGGTGGATTCTTTCCCACTGATCCACCATGGTTTTTAATTCAGGCCCCTGCCTACCCTGAGACTCATTTCCTGCAGTGGAGTCATATCCTCTTTTCTTTGCCTTAAATGTGCAAAGGGCCTTCCTTCTGCTGGATCTTTTCACCTGGTACCTGGAAGGATGCTTTTCATGGGTCTGATTACATATCAGAGTCCCTCCCTGTCTATCCTCGCTAAAGTACTTCCCTACCTCCTCTACCCACAGCCCAGCCACTCTGCACCACACTCCCAGTCTCATTCCCTTCTCAGCACTTCTCACTCTCTCTCTGAATTCTCTTCTGTAGGTCTCTGCCTTTTGGTGAATTGTCAGTCAGCTTGTGGCTCAGCTGGTAAAGAATCTGCCTGCAATGCGGGAGACCTGGGTTCGATCCCTGGATTGGGAAGATTCCCTTGGAGAAGGGAGAGGCTACCCATTCCAGTATTCTGGCCCGGAGAATTCCATGGACTGTATAGTCCATGGGTTGCAAAGAGTTGGACATGATTGAGCAAATTTCACTTGACTAGAATGCCTACTCCTTAAATGTACATCAGTATCCCCAAGATCTAAATACTGGGGTATGCACTCAATATTTATTGAATAGATGAATGAATGATTGAATGAGAGAGATTTCTAGCTCAGGTTTATCTAAATCTGAAACCTGAGCTTAATCTCCACAACATGCTGTTGCTGCTGCTGCTAAGTTGCTTCAGTCATGTCCAACTCTTAGTGACCCCATGGACTGCAGCCTACCAGGTTCCTCCTCCCATGGGATTTTCCAGGCAAGAGTACTGAAGTGGGTTGCCATTGCCTTCTCCATAGTCTCTTTTAATATGAGCCCAGATGCTCTGACATAAGTGATACCTTTGGGACAATTGCTGTGATCATGTTCTGAAAGGTTGGTGGGGAGTTTGTTAGCACTTTTTGCCTGGCTAGAATTTCTGAGAGTGCCATGTGACCAAAGAGTCCACTCTGAAACTCAAGGGTAATTGGGATGATGAAAAAAATGTCACCTAGAGACAAAAATCCTTTGAGAAAGAAGAGAAGGGAAATAAGAAAAAGAAGTAAGAACGCAAGAAAGACTCTTTTTGTCTCTATTTAATTCCACCAGATAATAGCCCATAAGTGTTCCAATTTATTTGACAGCTGTTATGTGCTAGTCACAATGCTAAGCCCTTAGGGCGTGCACTGTCTCATGTACATGTCCATCACAGCAACACACTGAAACTGCTACTATTAGAAATGGAACCTCAAAGACATTAAGCTACTTGGCCAAGGTCACTCATTTACTGAGTAACTAACTTGCTAAGACTTTGACACAGGTGTATTTTTTTCCAGTGCCCTAGGATGGTCTAAAGTATTGGAAATTTCTCAAATCCATCCTGGTGAGGAGAAGAAGAAGAGGAGTAGAGGAAGGAGATACTCCAAAGTAGAAGACCATGGTGGACAACTTCCAACTGAGATCCTCATAGCACAAGCACCGTTGCACCTAAATGAACCCCTCAGCTCTGCCCAAAATCAACAGTATGGAATTGGTCTATACAGCTGAAAAAGAGTATAGAACAGCTGTTAAAGTATATCTTGCCAGCTCATTGTCAGGTTATTGTTTCCCAAACAGAAGATCCCAACCAGGCTTTGTGTAAGTCTCTGGACATTTAACCAAGAAGTTTGGCTCTGGCCATTAAAAAGAATTCTTTGATGACTGCCCCGAAATGAAGAGGCAGGCAGCAAGTTGAATGGATTTCCTGCTCTCCAGTCTGTGCGGACTGGGACACAATCGAATCTAAGTTTATTGTCTCCCCATGGCTTAGCTGGCCACACGTGTCTGTGGAAATGGTTTTCCCAGAAGCCCAAGGTAAATGGTGCTATGGTCAATCCTTGTAGAATCCCTGTGGCTTCTAGCAGCACCCCTCCCCTCTGAAAAATGCATATTTGTCTCATTCATCCTCCATTTCATACCCCTGTGGCCCTACCAGGTGCAGGAACATAACTCATAAGAAATATTAACATTAGCTGTTTATCATGGAGCTTGCAAAACAGAAAAGCAATAAAAGTGCAGGCACACTCACTCAATTACCATTGAAATAGATATCACAAAAATTATTCAGTGTCAGAAATCTAATTTTGTATGATATTTCTATATATTTCCACTGCTAATTTTTCTTCCCTCCAGTATTAGTGAATTAATATGCTTCAAATGCCCCTCTAGCTACCCTAGAAAAAAAAATACTACTTATTTAGTTGAGCTACCCAAATCCATTAGACAAATTTCCTTTACAGCAAAGCATTGATGAATGAAATGTCTCATGCTAATGTAAGAATAATCAATTTAGAATGCTTATGACAATTAACAAAGCTGAAGATACGCCTTGAAGGCTCCATGCTTTGTCAGCCCTGATTTGGATTAAACTTGCACTAATGGGATCATTTTTCTTCCAAAAGGTATTCTTTTTAGGCAGACCTATCAATTAATATGAATTATGCATGTATAAAAGTACTAATGTCATTAATTAGACAAATTAATTTTTATGATGCAGTGGATAGACTAACACTAGATTATATGAGATAACTTCCCCACGGCGCCCACCGATTTGAAATAAATGAATAGTTTATATTTGTGTGCTTTCCAAAGACTCAATCGGGATTAATCAGGCCAGTATGTGGGCAGGAGATGGTGGAGATGTTGCATATTCTTGATGGTCTTCTCAACCAGAGGGGTCACTCCTGAGACAGCAGAGCCCAGATTTCAACAGGAAGAAATTTTATTATAATCCTACACAGGGCCATGGGGGAAATTATTAAACTAGCCTTTTGTTCTGGCAAACTTTTATTGATTGTCTTCCCCAAATTTATATCCTGTTGTCCAAGTGGGCTAATAAACAAAGCTCAGGAGATAAAGGATAGGAAAAGGGGCATGTTCCAATTGTTGAATTGGCAGGCAGAGCTCATTAATGTTGGTCAGATTTTGCTGCTATGATATTTACCTTCTAAATCTGGCTCTAAGTTATAACTCCATCATTAGTGTTGGTTACATTCATTCTTAATTTCTTGAAAACCATGATTTCCTCATGTCTTACACCTTATCTAAAGTGTCATACACCTTATCTAAATAGTCTTACACATTATCTAAACTGTATGACAACGAGGGCCACTTGAAGTCCAATATTTGTAAATTTAACCATCACCTTCTTCATCCATATTGCAAAAAGGCTTTTGATGACAACTTAGTGACCATCACTAGGAAAGCGAGTCCAAAATTATCTCTCTTTCTAGTCTTTGCTTTGTAGGAACTTGAAACATGGATCTATTTTAAATTTTGCAGCTGGAATGATCGATGACATTGATAACATATCCTAAAGTCAAACCAGGACATCCAATCATGGAAAGACTGGCTGAAATTAAAGCAAGCTGATGTGACCTAGGTAATGTCCCAAAGTGGGGTACAAGAGATCAAATGTGATCTCTCTTTCAAGGTTCACATATTCACTGCTGGGATACAATAATATCTCAATGAATGCAGTTTGAAAAAAGTGAGTGAAAGTACTCGTTTTGCTAAGGATTTGACATGGGTTCTAAAAACACAGGACATCACAGACATGCACCCTAAGTCGCTTCAGTCATATCTGACTCTGTGCAAACCTATGGACTCTAGCCCACCAGGCTCCTCTGTTCATAGGATTCTCCAGGCAAGAATACTGAAGTGGATTGCCATGACCTTCTCCAGGGGATCTTCCTGACCCAGGGATTGAACCTGCGACTCTTAGGTCTCCTGAACTGGCAGGCATGTACTTTACCACTAGTGCCACCTGGGAAGCCCAGAGGACATTTATTCTGTATTCTAAGTGTTCTTTGTTACATCAAGGATGACATGACATGTCCATGAAAAGCAAGCCCGTTAGACAGAGGGTCCTGGGTTCAAATTATGAATCTGTCACATTTAGCTGGGTGACCCTGGAGGTTCAGTGCTGCCTCATTGGGGTGTCATGAAGCTTCTGTGGTGTGTGATTAGCAATTCAATGTGGTACCTGTGAGCCTTCCATGAAGAAGAATCAGTGTCTTTACTACTTGGAGTAAGGCACAATAGGTAATGGGAACTCTTAGAGAAAATGTTGCAATTGCCTATAACTAAATACTTCCTTGGGCAAACACACTGATGAAGAGTAGGATAGACTCAAGCTCCAGGAAGAAGATGTAGGATGGCATCCTATCCTCTCAATTCATTCTGATCATAGTATTCATCATTTTTTTTTTAACTGGTAAGAGGTAGTTCAGAGAGGAAAAAGTGATTCAGGTAATGGAACCTGGACCAAACTGCCTGGATTCAAAGCTTACTTCCACCATATATGAGCAGTGTAAGGTCAAGCAACTTGTTGAACCTCTTGACACTTCCTTTCTTCATTTGTAAAAAGATAATAATGGTAGGATTAATTCTAAAAACTAAGATTAAATGAACTAAAACTTACAAAGTACTCAAAACAAGGATGGCAACATAGTAGATATAAAATATTACATAAGTAATTGATAAATAAAAGTTATTTGGCACCTATTGTGCTCCAGATGGCTTCAGTTCAGTTCAGTCACTCAGTCGTGTCTGACTCTTTGCAACCCCATGGACTGCAGCACTCCAGGCTTCCCTGTCCATCACCAACTCCCGGAGCTTACACAAACTCACATCCATCGAGTCAGTGGTGCCATCCAACCATCTGATCCTCTGTCGTCCCCTTCTCCTCCCATCTTCAATCTTTCCCAGCATCAGGGTCTTTTCCAATGAAACCTGGGTTTGGCATAAGCCCTCTTGGAGGAGGTCGCCATTAACCCCACCATAGAACCACCAGAACTTACACAGGCCTGGGGAAACAGACTCTGGAGGGCACAAGCAAAACCTTGTGTGCACCAGGACCCAGAAGAAAGGAGCAGTGACCCCACAAGAAACTGACCCAGACATGCCCATGAGTGTCCAGGAGTCTGTGGCAGAGGCGTAAGTCAGTGGTGGCCTGCTGCAGAGCCTGGGGCATTGAGTGCAGCATGGGACATTTTGAAGGAGGTCACCATTATCTTCATTACCTTCACCATAGTTTGGCCTCAGGTCAAGCAACAGGAAGGGAACACAGCCCCATCCATCACCAGAAAATTAGATTAAAGATTTACTGAACATGGCCCCGCCCATCAGAACAAGACCCAGTTTCCCCCTCAGTTAGTCTCTCCCATCAGAAAGCTTCCATAAGCCTCTTATCCTTATCCATCAGAGGGCAGACAGAATGAAAATCACAATCACAGTAAACTAACCAAACTGACCACATGGACCATAGCCTTGTCTAGACAGCCTTGTGTATCTCAATGAAACTAGCAGAGAATTCTGACAAACCATGGTCCACCAGAGAAGGGAATGGCAAACCAGTTCAGTATTCTTGCCTTGAGAACCCCATGAACAGTATGAAAAGGCAAAAATGTATGACACTGAAAGATGAACTCCCCTGGTTGGTAGGTGCCCAATATGCTACTGGAGAAGATGGAGAAAGAACTCCAGAAAGATTGAAGAGACAGAGCCAAAGCAAAAACAACACCCAGTTGTGGATGTGACTGGTGATGGAAGTAAAGTCTGATGCTGTAAAGAGCAGTATTGCATAGGAACCTGGAATGGTAGGTCCATGAATCAAGGCAAATTGGAAGTGGTCAAACAGGAGATGGCAAGAGTGAAGGTCGACATTCTAGGAATCAATGAACTCAAATGGACTGGAATGGGTGAATTTAACTCAGATGCCCATTATATCTACTACTGTGGGTAAGAATCCCTTAGAAGAAATGGAGTAGCCATCACAGTCAACAAAAGAGTCCGAAATGCAGTACTTGGATGCAATCTCAAAAATGACAGAATGATCTCTGTTCATTTCCAAGGCAAACTGGATGCCTTATATGTATTATTTAATTTAAATTACATTACATTCTTGTCACATTAGTATAAATAACCTCATTTTACCAATGAGGAGACTGAGACCCAGAGTATTCATTTTGGTCAGTCTTCCTCAATTAATATATAGGGGATAAAAGACTTGAACTCAAAATATCTCAGAAGTTATTGGATAGGACTGGGAGGGGTAGAAAAATAGTCTATGAGTTAGAAGAGGGAAATCTCTTCATTTTGGGAATCCTGCAACTCATGGAAAAGGGGGAGGGTACTGGGCATGAAGGTAAGTACTGAATGAACAGAATAATAGTAACAGCTATGCTTGTCATGAGCTAGGCACACCCTGGGGGGATAGATACTATTAATATCTTCATTTTGTAGATCTATTAACTAATTTACATTAGCTCATTAGAGCTGACACACAAATACTGGTCCACCTCATTCCTCAGCCTATACTATTAACCCCTATGCCATAAGACCTAAAGATTTATAAGTAAATACTGATATACCAAAATCAAAGACCAATATATTGGCCACCTGATGTGAAGAGCCAGTTCATTGGAAAAGACCCTGATGCTGGGAAAGATTGAAGGCAAGAGGAGAAGGGGGCAACAGAGGATGAGATGTTTGGATGGCAACAATGGACCTGAGTTTGAGCAAACTCAAGGAGATGGTGAAGGACAGGGAAGCCTGGCGTGCTGCAGTCCATAGGGTCACAAAGAGTCAGACACGACTTAGTGACTGAACAACAACACCTGATGTGCCAGCTGGGGATACAGAGCTCCCCACCTTCCAGCTACATGGAAGCCACTCTTGTCTTATAAACTATGGTCTTCAGGTATCTACGATCACCCCCACTAGTTTCTGAAGAAACAGAAATAGCAGTTTGTAGAAGTCAAGCCTGCAATGGTGCAAGGAACCAACCTTGTCTGAACCAGCAAAATGAGGGTAGATTATGACTAAGAAGGGTCTCACTTTGTAATACCATCTCAAAGACTAGCTCCCAGAGGTGAAATGCAATCACCCAAATTATTTTGAAAACTTCTACAATGTCTATGCTGTCAGATACACTTTTTAGAAAGCCAAATTTTTAGAGCAGTTACTTTTAGTTTTCTGTCTAATCATGGTTTTGGTTTAGGGATGGGCATGTTGCTCAAAGCAGATCAATGATACTAAATTCCTGGACTTTGATGAAATTGGGAGCTCTAGGGATGATGTAGAGCTTCCCTCTTGGCTCAGACAGTAAAGAATCCGCCTGCAATGTGGGAGACCCGGGTTAGATCCCTGAGTTGGGAAGATCCCCTGGAGAAGGGAACAGCTACCCACTCCAGTATTCTTGTCTGGAGAATTCCATGGACAGAGGAGCTGCTTGGAGCTGTTGGAGACCATGGGTTTGAGAGGGCTTGCCTGAAAATGAAGCACATAGGAAAGCAGAACTAAGAGATGGGGGCAAGAGAATAAATCCTCATTACATCATTAGAACCCTGGAATATATCTTTACCTGAAGCCACCTATCCCTGAATTTTTCAGTTAAGTGAACAACTGAATTACCATTTTTGTCTACACTGTTAAAATCAAGTTTCTATCACTTGCATCTGAGGGAAATCAGAATAATACAGAGAAAAAGACAGAAACAAGCATCAATAATATCAACCAACATCAATGGTTTCTAAAAGCAGGGTTTGACATTCACCTGAATTCACTAATTCCCTAAAACAGTCTCAGAGGTGTATTCTTTGAATAAATCTATTAATACATTATAGATTTTAATTTTCCTTTTAACATTTCAGTTCATGAAATCTTGGCTACCAGATCACATTAGACACAGCATTATAAACAATGTTTTCATAAGATTTGTTAACATCTCTTTTGGTTGTACTTGTAAAAGCTATCGAATAGCTTCTTTATTCAAATGTGGGGGAAGGTTTCCTGGTAGAATAAAATTGCCACTGATTCAGGTGGTTCAGTCACAATGGACTAGACTGTCAAAGGAAATGGCTATTTAGGAACCAGTGTCCACTGATGTCTGCATTTTTTCTCTCCTCAATACAATTTAGGGTTTAGTTAAACTCATGAGTCTCCACTTGATAATTAATCTGAATATGAAAAGTTTCTTGTGATTCTGAAAAGTGAACAGTAAACATGTTCCATAACTACCTAACTGAACTGAACTGAAGTCGCTCAGTCATGTCCAACTCTTTACGACCCCATGGAATCTAGCCTACCAGGCTCCTCCATCCATGGGATTTCCCAGGCAGGAGTACTGAAGTGGGTTGCCATTTCCTTCTCCAATGACTACCTAAGGGAATCATCAATTAAATCAGCAAAGTTCCCTTCAGCCATTCATTCCATCCTGTGTGAGCAAGTTTTGAGCAATACACTTATTTTCCTTCCTTGTCTCCATGACATCCTGAGGGCATCACTACTTGGCTTTAAGGCATGGAACCAGCTCTAAAGCCAGAAGATTTGGATCAGCAAAGACCTTTGTATGCAAAACTCCACCAAGATCTTTTCCATTCTCTGATCATTTGTATTTTCCCTAAAATTTCAAAATAGAGTTGTGCTCCTCCAAGTCTTATGACCTGAAAAATATCCTTGCTTTATCACTTCTTAAACTGAAGTGAAGTGAAGTGAAGTGAAGTGAAGACACTCAATCATGTCCGACTCTTTATGACCCATGGACTGTAGCCTACCAGGCTACTCCATCCATGGGATTTTCCAGGCAAGAGTACTGGAGTGGATTGCCATTTCCTTCTCTAGGGGATCTTCCCAACCCAGGGATCGAACCCGGGTCTCCTGCGTTGTAGACAGACGCTTTACTATAATAAATTGCTTAATCCCCATGTTATCTATACAGTGGAGACAGTGAGAAGAGAGTCAACAGGTTCATTTGACCAACTTATTATTGAACATTAACTGTCTACTAACAAACCAGGCAGTCTTTTATGTGCCTTGAGAGGCAAGGAGCAAAACAGACAAAACTCCCTGCTCTCATGAAGTTGACATTCTAGTCTATCTTGGCATGATTTTGGGAGGATTCAATGAGATAATGCCTATAAAATCTGTAGCATTGTGCTAGACCATGGTGGTTCAGACGGTAAAGAATCTGCCTGCAATGCAGGGTTCGATCCTTGGGTTGGGAAGATCCCCTGGAGAAGGGAATGGCAACCCACTCCAGTATTCTTGCCTCGAGAATTCCATGGACAGAGGAGCCTGGTGGGCTACAATACATGAGGTCACAAAGAATCGGACACAACTGAGTGACTAACACACACATGTGCCTGGCATATAATAAGTGCTCAACTAGTGTCAACCTTTGTTGGTGTTATTATTGCTAGTTACAGCTAGTTATATCCTTATAACTGCTGTGATAAGGGTATATTTCTCCCACCTGGCACTCTCTTCTGATGAAAACTTGAGTTCCCAAATCCCACACTGTGTCTTAGCAAACCTACAAGTTAGTCATTTTTGCTGGAGTGTCTTGGAGCTCCCTGAAGGCTTGATGACTCCCTCACTAACTCACTGCAATAAAAGTTTCTTTCCCCCCAAAGCACCCCATTTTGGGGTGTTATCTCTGTGCAGAAAAAAACAGCACAGCATGGGATGTATACAAAGGTAAAGGAAGAATGACATTAACTCAACAGTGCAAACCACTCCTTGTCAACTAAAGGGAATCACAGGGTTTGAGGAAGCCATGCGAAGTTCAGCTCTCACTCCCTTTTTCTCCAAGTGTGCTTGCCAGGTAAGTACTCACTGTGCAAATTCCAGGCATCTCCATGCTGTTCAAGTTGGTGACATGGTGCATCAACTAGGGTTCTTGAGTTGCAAGCGTCAGAAACTAACTCCAGCTGACATAAAGCCAAAAGGGAAATAACTGGTAGACTATGTGGTAGTTCCCACAAACCACAGAAAAGGTTCAAGCACTGGGGTAAGCATTGCAATGACCCCACCAGGGATCTGAGTAGCAAAAGCTAATGAATTGTCTCTTCCCGGAATTCCCTCAAATGGAAAATTTTCTTTTGTTAATGGTTAGTTTATTCAATGTCAATTATGGTTGATTCATCCCCCATAACTACTCCAAGTGCAAATGCATAATCTACTGCCCTCAGCACCATCTTCTAGTGTTCACAGTTAGGATTCTCAGTGACCGGAAAGAAAATAGGAACAGTTTCATCCTTGACTTGGCTTCCTCTCATTTCAGTGGGCAAAGTTGGTTTTTTTAATTTTCATTTTTTTTTTAACTGCAACCTATACCACACTGGTCAAAACACTGACATGAACAAAGAAATATTTGGAGGGTTAAGCCTTAGATGGTCCTGATGGTGGAAGGCAGCCTCTAAGTTTTGTGCTCCTCAGTCTGATCTTCAGACAGCAATTGTCTCTCAGGGCTCCCCACAAGGAAGCAATGCCATTTCTCCATGAAGCCCTTTGGAAATCTGAAACCATGAGGACTTAAATGGTCAGTCTTCATCTATACTCAACATTTTTTCTTTTAAATAAAATTTTTACTGAAATATATCTGAGAAAAGAGTACATAGTTCATACATAAACAGCTCAATACATTTTCTCAAGGAGAGCACACCTGTATGACCACTATTCAGATCAATAAATGAATCACTATCAAAGCACTAAGAGTCCCCTGCATACTCCTCCAAGTCAAAACTCAGCTCTTCCTAAAAGAAACCTTTTTCTTGACCTCTTACAACAGCAGTTCAGTTCAGTCGCTCAGTCATGTCCAACTTTTTGTGACCCCATGGAGTGCTGCACGCCAGGCTTCCCTGTCCATCACCAACTCCTGGATCTTGCTCAAACTCATGTCCATCGAGTCAGTGATGCCATCCAACCATCTCATCCTCTGTTGTCCCCTACTCCGTCTCATCCTCTGTCATCCCCTTCTCCTCCTGCCCTCAATCTTTCCCAGCATCAGGGTCTTTTCCCATAAGTCAGCTCTTCTCATCAGGTGGCCAAAATATTGGAGTTTCAGCTTTAGCATCAGTCCTTCCAATAAATATTCAGAACGGATTTCCTTTAGGATTGACTGGTTTGATCTCTTTGCTGTCCAAGGCACTCTCAAGAGTCTTCTCTAGCACCACAGTTCAAAAGCATCAATTCTTCGGTGCTCAGCTTTTTTTATGGTACAACTCTCACATCCATACCTGACTACTGGAAAAACCAAAGCTTTGACTAGACAGACCTATGTTGTCAAAGTAATGTCTCTGTTTTTTAGTATGCTGTCTAGGTTTGTCATAGCTTTTTTTCCAAGGAGCAAGTGTCTTTTAATTTCATGGCTGAAGCCACCATCTGCAGTGATTTTGGAGCCCAAGAAAAAATCTGTCACTGTTTCCACTGTTTCTATGTCATGAACTGATGGGACTGGATGCCATGATTTTAGTTTTCTGAATGTTGAGTTTTAAGCCAGCTTTTACACTTTCCTCTTTCACTTTCATCATAGACTTATTTAACCTATTTTCAACATGTATAAAGGGAACCACATAAGTATTGTGTATGCGTGTCTGGATTTTTTTCATTCAAAATTGTATTCCATCCATAGTTGACATCCATGCTTTTAAATGTAGCAATAGTTCATTCACTTTTCATTGATGTAAAATATCTCATTTATGAATATACTACAGTTTATTTTTCCATTCTCCTCTTGGTGGACATTAAGGTTGTTTCTAATTTCTAGCTACTAAGGATGCTCTTACGGATATTCCTATACATGGTGCATACCGGTGTATGTCTCTGTTAGGTATATATCTAACTTTGTGTTGTGTGCTGTGCGAAGTAGCTTCAGTCATGTCCGACTCTGCGATGCTATGGACTGTAGCCCGCCAGGCTCCTCTCTCCAGTGGATTCTCCAGGCAAGAATACTGGAGAGGGTTGCCATGCCCTTCTCCGGAGGATCTTCCTGACCCAGGGATCGAACCTGAGTCTCATTATGTTTTTTCCACTGGCAGACAGGTTCTTTTTACCACTAGTGCCACCTAGAAAGCCCCATATATCCAACACAGGAATTTCTAAATCCTAAATTAAATGCATATTCTACTTTAGTAGAGATCATCAATTTTCTAAAGTGATTGTATCCATATACAAACCAATCCCCATGTACAATAATATTCATTATTCCACATTTTTATCAATATTTAGCATTTTTAGGAATTTGGGGCATTATGGTGTATATGAAAATACATCTTATTGTGGTTTTAATTTGCATTTCTCTAATGACTAAGTAGGTTGATAGCTTTTATATGCTTGTTGACCATTTGAATTTCCTCTTTTGTAAGGTGCCTATTCAACTTTTTTTGCATGTTATATTAAATTCATTATATTTTAAATTATCAAAATAACTTCTTGTTATCCTTTTATTTCTGATATCAGTGATTTGTGACTTATGTATATGTATGTTTTGTGGGTTCCCAATACTTCCCATTTCCATTTATATCTCACAGGCAGAGTAAATTTAGTATAATTCTTAAGGTCCCTAGGACTTTAGGAATGTTAAATGATCATTGATTTTGACTTAAAGTCACCCACTGCATTAACCCCTAACAAGAAAGTCATCCTGTCCTTTGAAGCTTTGAAGCCAGACACTGACTTCTCCTCTCAAGCTATGAAAGCCCTAGATGTCACCTTCTTCCAACAAGGCTGTTTCATCCACATCAAAAATCTGTTTAGTGTAACCACTTTCATTAATGATCTTAGCTAGGTCTGTATAACTTGTTGCAGCTTCTACATCAGCATTTGCTGTTTTACCATGTGCTTTTTTTTTTTTAATTTTTTAAATATAAATTTTTTTATTTTAATTGGAGGCTAATTACTTTACAATATTGTATTGGCTGTGCCATACATCAACATGAATCTGCCACGGGTGTACACATGTTCCCCATCCTGAACCCCCCTCTCCCCTCCCTCCTCATACCACCCCTTTGGGTCATCCCAGTGCACCAGCCCCGAGCATCCTGTATCATGCATCGAACCTGGACTGGCAATCCTTATGGAGTTAGCTTATTTCCTTAAACCTCATGAACAGACCTCTGATAATTTCAAACTTCTCTTCTGCAGCTTCCTCACCTCTCTCAGCCTTCACAGAATTGAAAAGGGTTAGGGCCTTGCACTAGATTAAGCTTTGGCTTAAAAGAATGTTGTGGCTGGTTTGACTTCTATCTAGATCCCTAAAACTTTCTTCATATCAGTGATAAGTCTGTTTCACTTTCTTATCACTTATGTGTTCTCTGGAGTAGCACTTTCAATTTCCTTCAAGAACTTTTCCTTTGCATTCACAAACTGGTTAACTGCTTGGTCTAAGAGGCCTAGCTTTGGGCCTATCTTTCCTTTCAACATGCCTTCCTCACTAAGCTGAATTTTGATTTAAAATGAGAGTGTGCAATTCTTTCCCCTGAACACTTAGAGGTCATTGTGTGGTTATTCAGTTCAGTTGTTCAGTTGAGTCTGACTCTTTGCAACCCCATGGACTGCAGCACGCCAGGCCTCCCTGTCCATCACCAACTCCCAGAGTTTACTCAAACTCATGTTCGTTGAGTTGGTGATGCCATCCAACCATCTCATCCTCTGTCGTCCCCTTCTCCTCCCGCCTTCAGTCTTTCTCAGCTTCAGGGTCTTTTCCATGAGTCAGTTCTTCCCATCAGGTGGCCAAAATATTGGAGTTTCAGCTTCAGCATCAGTCCTTCCAATGAATATTCAGGACTGATTTCCTTTAGGATGGACTGGTTGGATCTCCTTGCTGTCCAAGGGACTCTCAAGAGTCTTCTCCAACACCACAGTTCAAAAGCATCAATTCTTCAGCACTCAGCTTTCTTTATAGTCCAACTCTCACATCCATACATGACCACTGGAAAAACCATAGCCTTGACTAGACGGACCTTTGTTGGCAAAGTAATGTCTCTGCTTTTTAATATGTTGTCAGGTTGGTCATAACTTCTCTTCCAAGGAGCAAGTGTCTTTTAATTTCATGGCTGCAGTTACCATCCGCAGTGATTTTGAAGCCCAGAAAATAAAGTCTGACACTGTTTCCCCATCTATTTCCCATGAAGTCATGGGACCAGATGCCATGATCTTCATTTTCTGAATGTTGAGCTTTAAGCCTACTTTTTCACTCTCCTCTTTCACTTTCATCAAGAGGCTCTTTAGTTCCTCTTCACTTTCTGCCATAAGGCTGGTGTCATCTGCATATCTGAGGTTATTGATATTTCTCCCAGCAATCTTGATTCCAGCTTGTGCTTCTTCCAGCCCAGTGTTTCTCATGATGTACTCTGCATAGAAGTTAAATAAGCAGGGTGACAATATACAGCCTTGACGTACTCCTTTCCCTATTTGGAACCAGTCTGTTGTTCCATGTCCAGTTCTAACTGTTGCTTCCTGACCTGCATACAGATTTCTCAAGAGGCAGGTCAGGTGGTCTGGTGTCCCCATCTCTTTAAGAATTCTCCACAGTTTGTGGTGATCCACACAGTCAAAGGCTTTGGCATAGTCAATAAAGCAGAAATAGATGTTTTTCTGGAACTCTCTTGCTTTTTTGATAATCCAACGGATGTTGATCTCTGGTTCCTCTGCCTTTTCTAAAACCAGCTTGAACATGTGGAAGTTCACGGTTCATGTACGGTTATTAGTTGGCATAATTTCAATACTGTTCTCTTTCAGGGAATAGGGAAGCTTGAGGAGAGGAAGACTGGGGAACAGACAGTTGGTGGATCAGTCAGAACACAGAGAATACTTGTCCATACATTATCTCTGACACATGTGTTTTTTATGTGTGCTGCTTAATAGCCAAACACATGAGGATTTTCTAATAATTAAAGAATTAATCTCTAGTTTAATTTCACTGTAATCAAAGAACATATTATAGATAATATAATCCTTTGAAATGTATTGATATTTGCTTTATAGTGCAATATGGGTTAATAACCCACATACACGTTAAAGGGAATACGTATTTTTGAAGTTCTGCAGCTATGGGTACAATGTTCTATAATGCCAATTAAAAGGAATAAGTTAATCACGTAGTTCAAGTCTCCTGTATCAGAATTTTTAAGGTTCACTTTCTCAGTGATTGAGAGAGGTATATTAATGTCTCCAATTATGCTTTGGGTTTTTTTTTTTTAATTTCTACTTTTAATTATGTTGATATTTGCTTTACATATTCACAGACTATGTTTTAGGTACATAGAAATTTAGAATTATTCTGTCTTCCCAGTGTTTTCGCATCTAATATTATAAACTGTCCCTCTTTATTATTCACCTTTATTTTAAAATCGATTTTTCTAATATTAGTCTATCTACACCACTTGTGTGGTTTTTTTTTGGTTAGTATTTGAATGGTATGTCTTTACTGATGTATTGTTTCACTCTATCTATAAAATTACATTTAAGTTTTGTCTTGTAAGCTGCCTATAATTAGGTTTTAAATTTTTATTCAATATAACAATCTTTTTTAACCAGGACAGTTAGTCTGAATAAATTTAATGTAATTACTGACATATGTGTTTATATCTATCATCTTAGTTTTTGTTTTCTATGTGTTCCACAGATTTTATGTTCCTTTTTATCTTCTTTCTTGTTTCTTTATTGATAAATAAACTAGTTTTGACTATTCCATTTTTCACATCATTAATTGTTGGTTATATATAATTTCACAGTTCTTTCATTAGTTAAACTAGATATTGTAATACGGATTTTTGATTTGATCGAGAACAATAGAATTTAGTATTTATACCAACTTCTTATTAACACATAGATCTTAGAAAATTTTAATTGAATCTTTCATCTCATAACTTTTATATAATCACTGTACATTTTTAATTCTACCTATATTTTTAATGCCACAAGATATTGATATGAACTTAGACTACCAACCGATTTGTAGTCAAGCTTTCCGTCATTTTCATGTTTCTATCTGACTGAAGATATAACCCCTTTCCTCAATCATTACCACCTTACTATTTCTTTTATTACAAGTCTGCTGCTGGCTAATGATTTTAGATTTTGCTTGTCTAAAAATGTCTTTATTGCACTCTCACTTTTCCCGGATATTTTCACTTCATGTAGAATTCTAACTTGACAAATTTTTTTTTTTTTTTTTTTCTTTTAGCACTTTAGAAATGTCTCCCTTTGTGTTCTGTGAAGTGAAAGTGAAAGTCACTCAGTTGTGTCTGACTCTTTTTGACACCCTGGGCCATACAGTCCATAGAATTCTCCAGGCCAGAAAACTGGAGTGGGTAGGCTTTCCCTTCTCCAGGGGATCTTCCCAACCCAGGGATCAAACCGGGATCTCCTGCATTGCAGGAGGATGTTTTTACCAACTGAGCTATGAGGGAAACTCCCCCCAAAATAAATATGCTGTGCTTAGTTGCTCAGTAATATCCCACTTTTTTGTGACCTCATGGACCGTAGCCTGCCAGGCTCCTCTGTGCATGGGGATTCTCCAGCACAAGAGTACTGGAGTGGGTTGCCATGCCCTCCTCCAGGGGATCTTCCCAACGCAGGGATCAAACCCAGGTCTCCTACATTGCAAGCAGATTCTTTACCATTTGAGCCACCAGGGAAGCCCTTGTGTTCTGACTTCCATTATTTTTGTTGAAAATTTGCTGTTAGTCTCGTTGCTTCTTTGCAGGTTAGAATTCTTCCTTTCTCCCAGCTGCTTTCACATTTCTCTTCGTTTTTGGCTTTCAGCAGTTTTGCTACTGTGAGCCTAGGCATGTGTTTTGTTTTTATTTATTTTTAATGTTATACTTATCCTGTTTTGGTTTAAATAATCTGTAACATGATGTTTTCTTCAGTTTGGCAAAATTCTTGGTCATTATCTTTTTTAAATATTGCTTTTGTTCATTCTTTCATATCCACTAAAACTTGGATTACATGTATATTAGATTTGTATGTGTTATACATTTTCATTTCTCTCCATGCTTTAGTCTGAATATTTTCTATTGACTTGACTTCCATTTCACTAATTTTCAGTACACTTTATCTGCCATTCAACCAATGTATTAGTACTTAATTTCAATTATTTTTCAGTAACAGAAGTTCCTTTTGATTCTTTTGTAAAGATTCCAATTCTGTGATGATCTTCTTCATCTTGTCCATTTTATCAAACACATTAATCACGATAATTTTAAAGTCCGTGTCTTAGTACACCATTATCTGGATTGTCTGTGGATTTGTGTTATTAGCAGGCTTTTTTTTTTCTTTTGAATTTTCTTGTGTAGTACTGTTTCCTTGCTGCTGCTACTGCTGCTAAGTCACTTCAGTCGTGTCTGACTCTGTGCGACCCCATAGACGGCAGCCCACCAGGCTCCCCTGTCCCTGGGATTCTCCAGGCATCCTTACAGCCTATTAATATTTTATTAAGTGCCACTTATTGTGTATGAAATCTCTAGAGGCTCTGGATGATGTTTTCTACATCCAGAGAAGTTCTACTTGACTTTATCATGTAGTTAGAGTAGAGGCGTATCACGTTAGTCCAGTCTAGAATGAAGGCATTTGAAACTGAGCCATTTCAGAATTACACTTACCTCAGGATGCGGCCATTTGGTGGCACTCACTGAAATCCACAAATGTTTGTCAAAACTCTCTCCCTGGAGAGTTCCAAACTCTAATTTTGTCTCCCTGGTACCAGGAGACTGTCAAAAGCTCTGCCCAGCATCTTAGCCTCTGTGCTGATTACAAATTGTCAAATGCCTCAATTGAAAAAGACATGTGGAAATCTTGACTGATTTGTCTACATTTTCCTCTCTAGGATTTTGCCTTCTTATAAGCTACCTTGAAAAGAATTCTAAATTCCAACCAATTTTTATCTCCCTTAGCAAAAAAATTTTGCTCGGATTCTTTTCATAGTTGATCTTATTCTCTTACCTTTTGTTGTTTATAAGTCAGCAAGTGCCTCAAGTAAAAAAGTACTGAAGGCTTTTCAGTTTAACTTCATGTACTCCCCTTTTCACCAGGATCACGCTTATGTAAATCTTGGTTGCCTTATTAGCCCTCCAATGTATTCAAATGGATTTCTAAAGCATGTATCCAACTTTTCTAATTGCTCTCAGTGGATGGGTGGGTGTGATATACGTTAGTCCAAAGGGAAGCTGGTTATAATTATCATAAAAATCCCTAATCTTATTGCAAGTATTAAAAATTCAAATTTCTACAGAGATTGAGCAGGTAAAATAAATTGGGAAAATATGCCAGATAAGACTCAAAGTGCAAACCACATATATTTCCTGTCTAAATAGAGAAGTGCTGTGTATTATCCAGCTTTGGACTTAAGAGTTGAAACCAGAAATGTAGAGATTTATGTGCAATCCTCTGAATTCTAAATACTGTCAACTTAAAAAAAAATTTTGAACCTGAGCCTGGAATTTATCTCTAGACTTTGGTTTTGTTTAGTCACTAAGTCATGTCTGACTCTTTCAACCTCATGGACAGTAGCCTGCCAGGCTCCTCTGTCCATGGGATTCTCCAGGCAAGAATACTAGAATGGGTTACCATTTTCCTTCTCCAAGGAATCTTCCCGACCCAGGAATCAAACCTGGGTTCAGACTTTATCTAACCACAGGCTAATGGTTGACAAGATCTTTCAACTTTTTTTTAAATCTGTAATTTACTGAGCTACATCCCCATTTGAATCTATTCAAAGACAATTTTAAGCATTTATTATTCATAGAAATCAGTGCTGATTTTAGCAGGAAACATATAATTAACAGTTTGTTACTTTTTGGAATTCACCAATAAGAAATGACTTAATTCAAGAAAAAGATAGCTAAGTACTCAGTAGGCAATCACAGGTATGAAGTTCAATGAAATTTGGAGAATAAAAAGATCTCTTCTACCTGGAGAGCTAGGATGAGATTGGAACCAAATAACATTTTGATAGAACATTGAAAAGGAATTAATTGGGCAAAGGTAGAGAGTCCAACAGACAGCAAGCTGCTCTGGGAAATGAATAAAAGAAATGGAAGGAGCACTTCTTGGGCTTCCCTGGTGGCTCAGTGGTGAAAAATCCGCCTGCCAATGCAAGAGACACAGGTTTGATCTCTGATCCAGGAAGATCCCACATACCACAGAGTAACAAGCTCTTGCACCACAACTATTGAACCTGTGCTCTAGAGCCTGGAAGCCTCAACTACTGAGCCCATGTGCAACAGCTACTGAAGCCTGTGCACCCAGGGCCCATGTCCGGCAACAAGAGAAGCCACTGCAATGAGAAGCTTGTGCACAGCAACTAGAGAGTAGCCCTCGCTCGCTGCAACTGGAGGAGAAAGCCCAGGGAGCAGCGAAGAGCCAGTGCAGTCAAACTAAATAAAATTATATTTAAAAAGAAGCACTTCTTCACTTCAGGAGGGTAACACACAAATCTGAGTTTGGTCTTGCTCTCCAGAACAAATCAGCCTAAGCTTAGTTCCTGAAAAGATTCATCAGTGTTTTTATCAAAGTGTGTGAGAGAATCACCAAAGCACTGCTGTTGGGTCAGTTCCTCCGCTTCATAAACAAGCTCCTGTGTATGTAATTATAACTAATATATGGGAGGAACGGACAGGGATGAACAGATGTTGGAACCAAATGAGGATACACAGAATACAACAATGTGGTATAAAAACCTGAGTTTATATGGTGCAGCTGGCTGCATTGCATGCTTTTTTAAAAATTTATTTACAGAGTGTGGCATCTGGCCTTCTATTGTCCAAACTCAATTTTTCTTGCAGACCATTTTCTCCTGATACTAAGGGGCTCTGGCAATGCCAGTGAGAGACTTCACTATAAACCTCTCTGAAAAAGAGAGAGCCCGGGAATTAGAAACAAGGGTGACCCAGAGTTCCCATAGAGCTAAATGGGCTGAGTTTTATTTGTCTACGTTGCAAATCTGGGCTCTGTGAGTCTCCTAGAGCTATTGAGAAAGCCAAAGTCTATTTTGCCTGGGTCGACATGATGCTAGTCAAGCAGGTTAATGGACTTTCCCCCACTGAGGTGTCCACTGAGGTGGTGCTCTATAGAACGAGCAGGAAGTCACAGGATGTAAGGAAATATATGCCATTAACAAGAGTGAGATCTGACCTGAATATACCTTCACCTCATTCTAAATGGGCCCCTTGGAACTATTCTTCCTCAATCCGGAGTTTTCAAACTGCTACTGTGAATTCAGGGGTTATGGAAGCTGCCACAGATTCACAGAGCTTCTACATCAACACGGCAGCTTTATGGAGGCAGTTGCTGAGAGTCACAAGCTTCCTAATCTCCCGTGTTTATTTTGCTTTTATGATACCAAGTTTTTAAAAACCTTTTCAGTTGGGAAACCCATGAAACTTCCTTTATCCCCAGCCTCATGGTGTTTTGGCAGTCAGCTTGGGTAGCAATACAGTATTTGGGTTAACACAGAAAACCTACATAGAGGAATCTTGAGTTCAAATTCTCTGCCAAGTGGTGTTGGGCGAATTGTTCAGCCTCTCTAAAGTTTAGGTCAACACCAGGGACTATCACATTGAAACAACGTGTAGAAAGCACTTGGCATAGTGCCTGGCACAAAATGTATACATCCACTATTTTTAATCCTATCTCCTTCTATTCATCAGCTATGATTGAATTGTAGCTGTAAACTTGCTTACATGGCTGATTTATCAAGTTCACTGTTTTTTATAAATTTTTTTTTCTCTTAGCAAATTCCTACTCCTGCTTTTGAACTCAAAGTGTTGCCCTCTCCTGAATTCCCCCACCTTCCTGAGTCCATCACTTCCTCTGGGTCACCATGACAAAGCAAACGTATGATGCATACGTGCTTCCCCATGCCAGCATTCTCTAAGGGGAGTTTTTCACCCTCTTACAAGTATAAGTGTATACGTGCATCTTTCCTCCTCTACACTCATATATCCATCTCTGTCTTTTGCTTTTGTTCCCTGAGCTGTTTCCAGGGCAAAGTCAAGTTCTAGAAATGTTGTAAAGTAGACATGGATGGGCCCAGTAAGTTCTCAAAGAAGTGGCAAGTCTCTTGCTTGCTCCAGACTCACACACTGGGCAGAGTTTTGTCTTCTCAGAGCCCATTCACATATGTTCTCTTAGCTGTGCCTCCTATATTGCCTTCAAAACCACGAGGTAGATTAGAGCAGGCCAATTCCTCAGCTCCTCCCCTCACCCCACTGGTTCATAGCATCTGGGGGCCTCCTCGGCTACCCACAGCATTAAGGAGCTAGACCTCCTGACTAGAAATATTACTTCTCCACAAAGAAAATATTTTTCAAATCAATTAGAAGCCTCTGTGACCTACAGCAATTTAGGAAATTAGCAAATGCTCCTTGTTCCTCCCGCAGACTATATTTTATTATTGGATTAATGTGCTAAAAGCCCCTGTTTTGTAGCACCAAATATTTACTTTGGAGAAGTTCTCTGGTTTTATCGTGGATTTGCCTTGTACTGTCAACAAATCACTGCAGTGTGCATAATGAACTATGGGAGTAAAGAAAATATACACAGGACTAGAGTCACTTGGAAGCAAAGTTTTTGCTTTTCGGGAGGGGATCAGTGAAGAGTTAACATCCGGTCACCCACTGACGACATCTTGTGACCTTATCTCATGAATCATGCAGAAATTTTTACTTCAAGCATATGGTCTGCTTTAAGAGTATGGGCCAGATGTCTGTTCCCAGAGTTCAATTTCAGGGCTTAGTTCTATATCATAAAGAGCAATTATAAATTCTTCACTAAGCCAGGTAGAACAATCAAATGACAGCTATGGTGGGGCCTTGGGGTGCTGTACAATGGTCAGCATGCTCCCGTGTCTCAACTCAGAAAGCGCCTTTCAGGAGCACATAAACAGTGAAATAATTTCTCCATTATTGGAAAAATATTCAGAGGACCAAGCTATGGTATTGATTCAGTTCTCTTATTGATACATCCAAGAGTTTGTGGACAAGAGGAAAAAGCAATCTTTCCTAATCGGTGGTTACTTGATACTTTTGTACCCACTGCCACCCCACATGTTTCTACCCCTGAAATGGGAATCCATGTGAAAACTATCCATTTGTCCATTCAATATGGCAGCTTTCTTCCTGCGATACAGTGGCTTGTATGGAGACACTATCTCATGTTCTTAGCTTTCCTGTTGCATGAAGAGCAAGGCTTTTGAGAAGACTGTTGAGTATCTCTCCCAACCCCACCTCCCTTGACTGCTTTTCTGCTCTGTCATTACATCCTCGTCTAAGCTCATGTTTTACAGGGCGATTGTCCTTTTATTGCCCTCAGCGTGCAACCTTGTAGCTTTCCATTTTCCACACTGTCTTCATTGCACTGGTTTTGAAATGGAACTCTAGTTTTCTAGATCTACAGATGAAGACAGTCATCCTTAACCAGGCCTATCAGACCCCATATGCTGACCACACTGCTCTCTGTTCATCCAACCTGGTCTTCTTCCAGACTCCAGAATGCCCCCTTTTCCTCTTGCTACTGATCCTTTGCCCAGCCTGCGCCCTCTGCCTGAATGCCCTTCCTGCTCACACCACCAGACCTGATCAACATTTACTCCCCATCAAGACCAGGTCAAAGTCCCCTCTGTAGCCTTTTACATTCATGTTGCCCTTGTCTCCTTTGTGTGTGCCTCTCCTAACATAGTACGAGCTCTGTAAGAACAAGGACTAGAAAAGCAGGTTGCCTTAACCAAAACAACAAACTGTATACAGAAGAAAAACAACCAACCATGGTCAATATCATTCCAAGGTAATTCTATCAAAAAGTAATAGATTCTGGTCAGGACACTGCTTATTGCCTTCGACAGATCTGAGTTGGAGGCTTAATAAAGAAAAATGAGCAGCCAGGCCCTGTTTTCTAGTACCTTCCAGTGTGACCATCATACTGACAGGATTTAGGAGTCATGGAAGCAGTTTACCTATGAGTATACCTCTGGCCCATACCTGCGAGAAGCTTGGCTGTGTGTGGTAGGAAATTCCTAGAGAGCGTGTGGAGTTCACATTGTCCAGTGAAGATGCCATTAGGGTTTTTTACAAACATGCTGTTCCCTTCTCTTGGGCACATGCAATTAGATGTGAGCATACAGCTTCCTTTGGATGACAAAATGCAAGCTGAAGACATAATGGGTTGGCCAAAATGTTCGTTTGGGTTTTCCATAAGCATGTATGAAAACACGAACGAACTTTTTGGCCAACCCACTGTTTATGTCTGGTGGAAGTTTAAAGAACCAGAACATGATTCTTATTTTGACTATCATGGACGCATATAGTACCTCTGTCTAGCGAAGTCCCTTCCTGCCAGTCAGTGGTAGCTTCTACTGATTACAAAAATGAGCCTTTGTTGTGTCACACCACTGAGATGTGGGGCCCCAGAGGGGGTTGGGTGATGTACCCCATCAGTTCTGCCCACATGACTGCTCATATCGGAAGGACAGGTTGAAGGGAGTGGAATGAGAATGTGAGAGGAGGACGAGAAAGCTACTGAAAGGAGACATGCAGAAAGGATCTGGGGACTCATTCACAGTAACCAAATATAGTGGGTTAGCTCTAGAATTCTGCCTCAGGGTAGAGGTTGTGGACTAGTACAAGGGCAGGGTGGGCCGAAGGCTTATTGATGGATAGAAAGTGAAAGATGAGAGAGCCATCAAAATACACACGTGCGCGCACACGTGCACACACACACACACATACACGCTTCACAGCTTGCTTGTGTCCCTCTACTTCCTTTACTTTGGCCACAGTAACCATAAAAATATCCACCCCAATCCCCGTCCCCACAAACTGAGGATCCAAAAATACTTCTCTAACCTCAAACCCTTAATGCCCTTCCACACTGCTTCTGCCATTAATCTCACATCCTTCATTATGAAATCCACAGATTTTGAGAGAAATAAGCTAATTTATTAAGAGTTACCGGTATTAAAAAAAAAAACAAACTCTCATTTGTGACTTTCTACATTTTCCAAATTTTCGGTAATTAACACTTTCATAATCCCAAACCAAAAACAAATATCACCCATTTACAAAATATATATGTAAACTGACTTATCCACATTCCATTGCCAAGGCCAACCTTAGGATATAAAATCAACTAGAGCAACAGCACAAACCACATCATAGTGAGAAATAGCCAGATTCTTGCCCATGGTCCTCCCAATTGCCTATAAGTTCATGTCACAACAGGAGACCAGAGAACAAGCTTGCAATATCTTTTAACTGTGTTGAACTACTGGCAACATTCTGTTAATTTCCCTTCACTCTCTCCAGCATGTCCATTTAATGGAGGGTGTTTCCACTGGGGAAGATTAAAATCTGAAAATATGAGACCATCCTGACCCCAACTATAGCACAAGTTATTTTTACTTATTTCAAGTGACAAGGCTTGGGGTTAAATTAATGTAATAATTGTTGCCTGGAGGATCTTTCATGTTCTGTGAATTCTATAGGAGCCACTGGATCTAGCCATGTATTTGGAAGAATACCATCCTTCAATTTGAAACCAAAGTAGTCAGCATCTCAAATTGGGGACCTTGATAAGAAACAATGATTCATATTTGCACAGGGCTTTTTCTGGTCCATTGCTTTTCTCTCCCTAAGTGCATTCACATCCATTGTCTTAATCGTGCTTTTCTTCAGCACCATTTTGTAGGTAAGGTAAATCTAAATCTTGATTTGTGGATGAGGAGGCTGGTGCACAGAGAGATTAAATGGCTAATCTAAATGAGAAAAACAAGTCAACAGCCAAAGAGACTCAGGAACTCAGGTTACTGATCTCACTGCTTTTATAATATTCTGAGCTACTCCCACTTGGCCCCATGATATATCCTACAATATGAACTCCTTCAATGCCCACAACAACCACATGAGAGAAAGTTTATTATCCTCAGTGTAGGTATGGGTAAACTGAGGCTGAACTGAATTAAAGAAGGAATGCAGCCACAGCCACCCAGCAAATGAAACTCAAACCCAGACCAGTCTAACTTCAGAGTCCGTACTTTTTACATGACACCGGCTCCCACAAGAGAGTACACTCATATTGATTTTAGAAGCTGACATGGAAAGATGAGCAATAGATATTTCCACACCGCCATACTGGTCCTGCAAATTAAACCACAAGGACCAAAGAATAAATGTCACTATAAAGGTAACACAGAAAAAAAAAAAAAAGACATAGGACTTCTACCTAGTCAGCAATTATTGTGCTTACCTCTATTTATTTCAAGGTGATCTCTTGGTTTTGTGTAATAGAAAGGGCTAGAAAAGAGAAAGTTTAGGTTAAGGTGGAAGGGAAATGCAAATGGATACTATAGAGCTGGTACAGTGTTTGTGGGCTGGTTTTGCCCTGCAAGCTTGGGGAAGATAAAGAAACTTGATGTAAAAACCTTGAGATTGTATTTCTGTAGTGAGGACAAGAGGAGAGTTTAACTGAGGGGGCAAACAAGGGGCTACCAAATCGAGGCCCAGGGTTTGGAAAATTTCTACAACCCTGGGCACTGGTGTAGGGGATGGCCCATGGGTACAAAGGCCAGAAGTTTTGTGTGTGTTGCAGGTAGGGAGCTGGGGACGATGCTAGAAGTCTATCTTATCTGTCTGCTTCTTCCATCACAGGATTAGAATTGCAACAAGGCTCCCATCTGCTCAGCCAGACTAATTTTCCAGACCTCCCCCCACCCCCAAAGTCAAGGGGCCAGGTAACAAAGTTTTCACCTGTGGAATGTGACAGGAAGTCATGTGTCTGATTCCTATGGTATTAGATATGCTTCCTCTACACTTTCTTCTTCCTACTGGTTGGAAGCTGGGTAGGGTAGCAACCCAGCTTCAACCATGAGATGAAAATGACCTGGGATGTGAGGCAACAGTGATGTGGCAGGAACCCAAGCTCACAATGAATATGGGGAACAGGGCTGTCCTGCCAAACATGGGGCCTAGCACATGAGGGACAAGTAAAACTCTTCATTATTTATGCTTCTTATTTCATTGAGTCTCTGTGTTATAGGACCAAAAGCTGACCCTAAATAATATAGCAAACTGAGAGAAAGCACAAAATAGTCCTCTAGGACTCATCTTAAGCATCCAAGTGTCTTCCTACAAATGGACAAGAAACCCATAAACAAGACCATAAATCACAGAATTTGCTAAAAGAGAAAGTAACTCTCATGAATCAAATCACAGGAACCTAAGATCACCTCTTTATCAAAAAATCCATACTGCTTTTGACCTAACAGTCATGCAATAAGCAGTATGTCCTATTTTTTTTTAAGAAGTACATTTTATTTTGGTAATTGTGAGAAATGCTGGGCTAGATGAATCACAAGCTGGAATCAAGATTGCCAGTAGAAATATCAACAACCTCAGATATGCAGATGATACCACTCTAATGGCAGAATACCAAGAGGAACTCAAGAGCCTCTTGATGAGGAGGAAGAGGAGAGTGAAAAACCTGGCTTAAAACTCAACAATAAAGAAACTAAAATCATGGCATCCAGCCCCATCTCTTCATGTCAAATAGAAGGGGAAAAAGTGGAAACAGTGACAGATTTTATTTTCTTGAACTCCAAAATCACTGTGGACAGCGACACGGTGACACAGCAGCCACAAAATTAAAAGACACTTATTCTTTGGACGAAAAGATATGACAAACCTAGACAGCATATTGAAAGCAAAGATATCACTTTGCCAACCAAGATCTCTATAGTCAAAGCTATGGTTTTTCCAGTAGTCATGTACGGATGTGAGAGTTGGACCATAAAGAAGGTTGAATGCCAAAGAATTGATGCTTTCGATTGTGGTGCAGAAAAAGACTCTTGAGAGTCCTGTGGACTGTAAGATCAAACCAGTCAATCCTGAAGGAAACCAACCCTGAATATTCATCAGGACTGATGCTGAAGCTGAAGCTCCAATACTTTGGCCACCTGATGCAAAGAGCTGACTCATTGGAAAATAACCCAATGCTGGGTAAGATTGAAGGCAAAAGGAAAAGGTGGTGACAGAGAATGGGTGAGATGGTTAGACAGCATCACACTCAGTGGACATGAATTTGAGCAAATTCTGGGAAATAATGAAAGACAGACGAGCCTGGTGTCCATGGGGTTGCAAAGAGTCGGGAGACGACTTAGCAACTGGCAAAAACAACTACTCAGGTCACTTTCTAGTAAAGGCAATTAGACAACTTGACTAATTAGATACCTCACTGGCATGCTGGCTTGAGAACTTCATCAGCTGCCATTTTTTCCTCAAAATAGCAGTCTGAACTGCAAATCAAACCCACGTTTTATCCTAATGTTACTCTGTAATAAACCTATTTTGTCAATCAATGTTTTAAAAATATTATTTATCAAAAATAAAAGCATAAAATCAATTTCTTTAAAGTATATGAATAAAGAGAGTCACAAAATTCCAAAAAGTCAAAATCATGCATCTATTTTCATATCCACCGCCCCCCCCCATTCTATCACAGGAATGTGCTCTCTCTCTCTCCTCAACTTTTCACGGTCACCTTTTCGTTTTGAAAAGAAGGCTACCAACTGGCTTAAAGTTCCTGGCACACAAGATGATTGAAACAGTGAGCATTTAAAATTCACATTTGCAAGGTGAACATCTGGAACACATTCAAAAGAGGGAAAAATTATGAAATGAGAATATTATTAATAGCTAACATATTGCAAGACATGAATCAATGGACAACCTGTTTCCTAGATCCTTTCTGGGGGAAAAAAATATTTGAAAGGAAAAAGCACAACACAGCAGCATGTACTACTACCATGGAAGGAAATATGATTTACAGCATCACCTTTCAGGGGTAAACTTGCCATTTGTTTAAAATGCTGATAATGTCTACATTCTATTCTTCCCTCCTGCCTTACGTGTTGCTGAGGGAAGATCTTTGTAGTTAACGAGGAGTGTTTTCTTCACCAGGGAAGTGGGATTTTCACACTTGCACTTAGTGGTAGCGAGTCTCAGCCCCGCAGTTTATTTTTGTAATAATTAATAAAATTTCACACTTCCTGGCTTCCTTACCCCTGCCCAGAGAATGGCTTGCTGCCATGTTTCTGGGTGCTGTCGTAGGAAATGAAGCGATGTTGCATGAGGATCCAGCTTGGGAAGGAAAGCATAAGAAGGGCCTTGTGTTCCATTGAGTGCTTTCTCAGTGACAGTTTCACTGAACGGTGACTCCAGTGGATCCCCAAACGTGTCGTGCGGTAGAGACGGAGACTGGTATTTATAGCTCCAGGTGTTGACATGCTTAAACCAACTCTGTCTATTTTATTAAGAGAAAAATAGTCCTCTATTACTCTTATTTTAGGTGTAAGGGAAAGGAACTCACTTAGTTGCAATGAATCTGGCAAATGTGTCTTAAACTAAATACAAAAAGCAAAGGATTCCCTTTCAGGAGTAGAAGAGTCATTCATACACTTCACAAATATTTATTGAGTGCTGACCAGACTCCAGGCACTATTCTTGGCATGGGTGATATGGCTGGGAACCAGACAGACAAGTCCTACCAAAAAAAAAAAAAAAAAAAAATGAAAGAGGCAAACAGTTCGGGGAAAGAGATCTTTAAGCATCCCAGGTATGAGTTACTCTGAGGACCCCAATCACTTTGTTAACACTCAGGGAAATCTAAGAATGATGTTCAGAACTTCTCACATTCCTGTCTGGCAGACAGCCAAGCCCACCTCCCACTAATCCTGCACTATGTCCATCACCACCACCAGCATCATTGTCTTCAGGAATAAACAGAATAGTGAGGTTTTTCGATTACGAGCCAAACAGTGAACTCAAGGCTAATACATGTTTTATAACTTTACTCTTCTCAACAATCCCATGAGTTAGGTGGTATTATAATCCCCATTGCACAAATGAGAAAACCAAGGCAGAGGTATGTTAACAGTAACTTTGCCCAAAGTCACACAACTTATAAGTGAGAAGCCCAAGATGAGAACACAGGTATCTGGGCTCCAGAACCCATATGATAGCCACTCTTTCTATCCAATGCGCACAACAGATCAATCCCCCATGAATCATGAGTTCCCCTGTCCCTGTGTGGTGGTCCATGGTGTTTGCCAAGCCCTGGAAAACTTTTCCCATCAGGACAATTGAGAAAACCTCCGCCTGAAGCCAAGATCAAAGAACATATATGGGACTGGGGATGCACACGAGTCCTCTGGTCATGATCCATCTGATTTAACACAAACCTCAGAAGGAATCCATGCACTATCTCCTGTGTGTACTCTATGAAGGAATATAGAAGGCCACATTAAAAGTTGAGAGAACATTCTGCCTCGAACTGGAAAAGAGTAAATGCAATATGCAGCTTTTCATTTGAGTTAAATTTAAATAATTGTTCAGTTCATGCTCCTGGGGAACCCATTGTACACGTCTTCAAGTAGCTTTCAATTTTATAGCAAGAAGACATACAATAAACACAGGACTTCCATCTTGCATTTAATAAGTCCTTCCTTAATGTCTCCGTGGGCATCATTTTGTTTGAAATTCAAACACCTTGGGAGGTAGAAAGGACAGCAATCATTTTCAAAACTGGACACACAGGAGGAAACTGAGGAAAGGGAAGAGTGGGTGGATCACTAAACACGTGCTAGACATTAGGCTCCTGACGCATGTTTCATACAGATCCTTGCTCAGTAAGGAATCTCCCAAGGGAATAAGCCCCTGCATTAGCCGTATTTCTAAAGCACCTCGCACCTGGGCTTCAGATCGGAGCGGAAGAAAAGGCACCGACGACAGCACTTCTTTGGCCCCCATCCTCTGGAATGCAAACCCCAGCAATAGCGACCCTGTAACCTGCCGCCGCACTGCAGCGCTGCCGGAAGACACTGCACCAGTTTTTGGCAGATCAGGCAGCTAGACTTCCTCATGACTTCACATTAATGTACTTGGCAATCACACAGAAGAGCTTTTAAATCGAATGGGTCAGACAATAACAAAGCAGAGTTACGCGAGCGTTTTCAAAACGATGGGCTGTGACCCTTTTAGGTACGCCATGCTGCCTTGTTCCAGGGGCATGCAGAGACGCAGTGCATCACACAGACTTCCAGTCTGGTCGCTTGTGTATGTGTAGCATGAGGTTTCTCCAAAGAGCATGGAAATCTGCCCCGTGCGGATGTGTGTTCCTGCAGGCATGTGCGGGTGGGTGTGGATGGGTAACATGCATGTATATTCTCTGGCCTCCATCAACTTTGCTGGCAAAATTGGGTTAAGACAGGCTACCTGGAGCGCTGGCATTCAGGCTAAACAGGGCTGGGCTTCAGGTTGTACACCACAGCTTCTAAGGGCTTTCATTGTGCTCTTTTTTTCTTCTTGAAGGTTCTGTGCACTTAGTTGTTCAGTCGTATCTGACTCTTCGTGACCCCACGGACTGTAACCTCCCAGGTTCCTCTGTCCATGGGGATTCTCCAGGCAAGAATACTGGATTGGGTTGCCATGCCCTCCTCCAGGAGATCTTCCCAACCCAGGGATCAAACCCAGGTCTCCTGCATTACAGGCAGATTCTTTGCCATCTGAGCCACCAAGTTCTAAATCTCTGATATTCTCCATTGGTAGTGGTCAAGAAGTTTCTTTCCTAGGCTAAAAATGTATTTAGATTTTAGGCAACAAAGTTTATAAAGTAAGTCATTTTTTTTAAACAGTTAGAGTGTTAGAAAATTGTGTTTTTGTTTCTGCTGCTGATGGTTTATTTTAAAAATTTTACTTTTTGGCTGTGCCATACAGCATGTGGGCTCTTATTTTCCTGACCAGGGATGGAACCCATAGTCCCTGCATTGGAAGTGTGGAGTCTTAACCATCAAGCCACCAGAAAAGTCTTTGTTTTTTATTCTTTAAATAAAACTATACAATGCCTATCATACGAAGAACTGATGAAATACTTTACAAATTCTCCATATTTATGGAGGCATTTTTTTTCTTGAATCACTTGCATACTCCATTTCCAGGTGATACCATCATCGGCGGCCCTCTTATCAGTGTCAATAATTCCGTTTGGCAGGCAACAGCTAATTCTTTTCATGTGCTAATGATTAATCAGACAAGCCTATTTACTAATGTATCAGAATGCATTAGAAACATAAGGTAATGGCGGACAGAACATCAATTCAGATATAAATGAACTGCATTTACATTGGATACCTATTGACTTATGTCACAGAATGAAGTAGAAAATGCAATTTACTTGTAAACCATTAAAATGAATGAAAATAGAATTTCAAACTCCATCTTCAAACATAACTTTATTGACTTGGCTGTGAGCCTTAAGGGAGTGTCTAACTAAGTTTAAAATATATAAATAACACACTAATTCATTTTGTCATAAAAGAGTTACTGTCTCACCAACTAAATGCCAAGGAATTTACTTAACTTGGAACTAGTACAAAATAAAGAGAGGTCACGAAGCATGATGTGAGGACATATTAGGGTTCTTGTGTTGGGGTTTTCTGATTTGAGAGCTCTTCTGGTTTTGTCCCAAATCCTGTGTGTGTACATGTCCAAAGGACATTGGTCCATATCTAACAAAAAATTGAAGAGTAAAATCTTTATGAAAGAGGGAGAAGGAGGGAGGGAAAGAGAGAGGAAAAAAAGAGATAGACAGAAAAGGGTAGGCTTTGGGGAGTTAGGTCAAGTGACATTACATTAGTAAACATAAGTGAAGGGTTAGTCGCTCAGTCATGCTCAATTTTTGTGACCCCATGGACTGGAGCTCCTCTGTCTGTGGAATTCTCCAGGCAAGTATACTGGAGTAGGAGTGCCCATTCCCTTCTCCAAGGGATCTTCCCGATCCAGGGATTGAACCTGGGTCTCTTGCATTGCAGGTGGATT
The DNA here is from genome assembly GCF_019923935.1 of Bubalus bubalis. Taxonomy (NCBI): domain Eukaryota; kingdom Metazoa; phylum Chordata; class Mammalia; order Artiodactyla; family Bovidae; genus Bubalus; species Bubalus bubalis. The sequence continues at coordinate 20,042,998 of NC_059174.1, forward strand.
CTTTACCTTCTGAGCCACCAGGGAAGCCTAACATTACAACATTGGGAAGCCATGTTAGGAGTCTACACTGAACTTTCATTGGCTGAAAAGGGCTATCAGAAGATATTTAGAGAAAAATGAAAATAAATTTTAAGGTCACATAAAGAGGGGGATGGCTTTGAACTATTTAGTATGAAAAAATAGCTGAGCCTCTGAGATGATGCTTTTATCTAGATATTGAGCTTCAAACAGACAAGACTTCTTGTCTCAGAACTTCTCAAGTGTGTAGGAACAGACATGAGGAAATTGGAACCACTCAAAAATATATAATTCAATTCCAAGCAATTGTTTGTATCTATGACAGCTCAGATCCAGCCAAATGACCAATAACCGCCTTTGAATTAGAGACTTAGGTGATTGTTGCAGTTTTGAAAGCCCAGTCTTGGGAGACCGCAAAAGAAAAGTGGCGGTGTATTTTAACGGAAAACCTAACCTGCCTGACTGTCCCTTTCTTTTGAATCTCTTCTTCTTAGTCTACACTGTAAGGTGTTAATGAAAAGTAATGTGTACCTAGAGCAACAAGCATTTTCCAGAGCATAGTCCCAAAAAAGCTGTCAAGAGAGAGAGGTTTGTTGATAAAGAATTTCATGATCAAATATGTCTAGGACATTCAATATTAGCTTCCCTTTCCAACCATTTGAAAATCCACCAGGCATCTTGGCATATTAAAGGCTCTGAAAAGTCCTACAGTAAAGAAAACTTTTAAATGTGTTCCAGCAGCATTTTTCAAGCTTAATTAAGCACAGGGATATTTGCTTCCCCTACACACAGATCGAGTGTTCCATAAAGCATAGTTTTAGAAATATTAGCAAAAATAAAAATACTGAGAAAACTAAATATGTCAGGTAAATCTATTTCTTATCCTAAAGAAAAATGGAAAGCATCTCTCAATGTTATTATTTGTCAAGAAAGAAGAAGCTAAAGGAAGCTTTTTCAGTCTGAGCAAAAGGAAGCTCTCCACATATCTGACTCAAATGTTCTTTTCTGTGCGTAGGTCGTGTCTGTGAACAAACACCAGACGCACACTCCTTGCATTGAGTGGCACATGCCAGAGCAGGCAGGGGCTAGGTGCCCCTCCCACTAAAAAGTACAGCTTCAACACTATTAACCCACTCAGAAGGACCTTGTGCAGGTATTACTACAGGTACCAAGGGAAGAATTAATAGCACCTTTGTCTGTGTCCCCAAAAGGAACATAAATGCTCCTCCTGTTCATTCCCAGCATCTAATCCATCAAGAAACTGTCTGGAAGATAAATTGGAGCTAAGCTGACTTTTGTTAATAATGTAACAATTTTGAAAGTGCAGCTTTAATCAAGGGGGAAATTTTCTAGAATTTGACAACCTTATCCATTCCCTTTTGTATAGGCTCCATTCTTTTTTCAAAACCGTCTAATGCTGTTTCTTAGGTGGGGTTCAATAGAAACCAGTCTATAATGCAATGCACTCTCTTTATGTGATGTTTAGATATGAGATTGATCTCGGTGGGCACCCTGGAGTTCTGAAAGTAGGATTATTGGATTTTGTGGCTTTCTCAGATGTCGAAGATCTTTAAACAGTGTCTTGCAAAGTTGCTACATCCTGCTTGTCTGTAAAACACTTATGAACTCATCAAAGAAGGTAGACTTCATTTTAATTAGAAATAGTGGGTGAACGGGGGTGCGGGGGTGGCGGCTGGAAGCCAACTTCCTCCCACCATCTAGTTAAGTGCCAGGACCACGTTCACTTCCATACCTTGAAAAGAAAAATGAGTTCCTCCATCTCCAGATCAATAGGGCCTTAACAGGAAGACTGCTGACACAGGATGGAATTCAGAATTCACAAAAGCAGTGGGGACAAAAGACATGGTTGTTAAAGCAGAAGTTTGGCTGTCATGTTATCTCAGGAGTCCTCCAGAAGATTGGAATAGCTTTGAATTTGGGCTGAATCAGATGGGAGCAATAAAATGATAGGTTAGCCTCATGGAGTGGCTCGCATTTAAGAAAAACAAAGCAATGAACATACAGTATATTTCCTCTGAAATAGTTACAGATGCAGAAAACAAACCCATGGTTACTAGGGGGAAGGGGGGGGAAGGGATAAAGTGGGAGATTGGGATTGACATATACACACTACCATATATAAGATAGACGACTAATGAGGACCTATTATGTAGCACCTACCAACATTCATTGGAAGGACTGATGCTGAAGCTGAAACTCCAATACTCTGGCCATTTGATGTGAAGAACTGACTCATTGGAAAATAACCTGATGCTGGGAAAGACTGAAGGCAGGAGGAGAAGGGGATGACAGAGGATGAGATGGCTGGATGGCATTACCGACTTGATGGACATGAGTTTGAGCAAGCTCCGGGAGCTGGTGATGGACAGGGAAGCCTGGCGTGCTGTAGTCCATGGGGTTGCAAAGAGTCAGACATGACTGAACGACTGAACTGAACTATATAGCAAAGGGAACTGTATTCAATGCTCTGTAGTGGCCTATATGGGCTTCCCTTGTGGCTCATCTGGTAAAGAATCCACCTGCAATGCAGAAGACCTGGGTTCCATCCCTGGGTTGGGAAGATACCTTGGAGAAGGGAAAGGCTACCCACTCCAGTATTTGAGCCTGGAGAATTCCATGGACTGTATAGTCCATGAGGTGGCAAAGAGTTGGACATGACTGAGTGACTTTCACGTTCACTTTCAATGGCCTATATGGGAAAAGAATCTGAAAAAGAGTGGATATATGTATCCGTACAACCAATTCAGCTTGCTGTGCACCTGAAACAAACACGACGTTGTAAATCAACTCTACTCCAATTTTTTTTTTTTTTAAGTTAGGTAGCTATTGTGTAATAGACACCACACTGTTGTGGCCCACAGCCCCTCTGAAGCCCCCATGTCAGGCATCAGGAATGTCTGGAAGCAAATGGGCTATTATCTCAGAGGGAAAGTGAAAGGACTCTTAGAGTACAACCTCCTGGAAACTCATGCTGGGTCATGCATCTTGTCACTGCAATCAAACAGTGACCCTCCCTTTCAGATTTGCAACCAATGGACCAAGCAATCCATAAATGTACACATGAACAAGAATTGATAGGTATTCTCATTTCATGTTTCCTCCCAACATTTTTTTAAACTAGTGGCACTTGTATTCACATTTTTATTCAAGTGAAGTATGAAAGCCTATCTGATGTGGCACAAATTTCATGGGCCTGATTTCCCATGTACATATGCACAGCACAGGTTTACCAACCACTGTCTTGGCTCTGAGGATAAGAGATGTATTTCAGATGGCCCACTTGGTTCCACTCAAGTATGGATGCTGAAGGCTTTCTTTCAAATACTGCCACCACTACAAGATACCATGATACACATACAGGAATGACCCAAATCCAGAAAACTAACACCACCAAACTCTGGTTGCAATGGAGAACAACAGAAATATTCATTCACCAGTACTCATTGCCGGTGGCAATGGAAAATGGTACAGCTACTTTAGAAGACAGTTTGGCAGTTTCTTACAAAACTAAACATACTCTTACAGTACATGCATGCTGAGTCACTTCAGTCATGTCTGACTCTTTGAAACCCCGTGGACCATAACCCACCAGGCTCCTCTGTTCATGATATTCTCCAGGCTTGAGTACTAGAGTGGGTTGCTGTGCCCTCCTCCAGGAGATCTTCCCGACCCAGGGATTGAACCCAAATTTCTTATGCCTCCTGCATTGGCAGGTGGGTTCTTTACTACTAGTGCTACCTGGGAAGCCCACTCTTATGGTATGATCCAGTGATCACACTCCTTGGCATTTATTTAAAAGAGCTGAAAACTTATGTCCACACAAAAACCCACACAAGAATATTTATAGCGATTCATAATTGATTCATAATTGCCTAAACTTGGATGCAGCTAAGAGGTCCTTTGGTAGATGAATGGATAAATCAATGGTGGTACATACAGATAATGGAATCACTTCATGGGAAATAGATGGGGAAACAGTGGAAACAGTGGCTGACTTTATTTTTCTGGGCTCCAAAATCACTGCAGATGGTGACTGCAGCCATGAAATTAAAAGACGCTTACTCCTTGGAAGGAAAATTACGACCAACCTAGATAGCATATTCAAAAGCAGAGACATTACTTTGCCAACAAAGGTCCGTCTAGTCAAGGCTATGGTTTTTCCAGTGGTCATGTATGGATGTGAAAGTTGGACTGTGAAGAAGGCTGAGCACCGAAGAATTGATGCTTTTGAACTGTGGTGTTGGAGAAGACTCTTGAGAGTCCCTTGGACTGCAAGGAGATCCAACCAGTCCATTCTGAAGGAGATCAGCCCTGGGATTTCTTTGGAAGGAATGATGCTAAAGCTGAAACTCCAATACTTTGGCCACCTCATGCAAGGAGTTAACTCATTGGAAAAGACTCTGATGCTGGGAGGGATTGGGGGCAGGAGGAGAAGGGGATGACAGAGGATGAGATGGCTGGATGGCATCACTGACTCGATGGATGTGAGTCTGAGTGAACTCCGGGAGTTGGTGATGGACAGGGAGGTCTGGTGTGCTGTGACTCATGGGGTCACAAAGAGTCAGACACGACTGAGCGACTGAACTGAACTGAACTGAAGAGGAAATGAGTCATCCAGCTATAAAAAGGTATGAAGAAACCTTGAATGCATACTATAAAGCCAATCTGAAATGGCTACATACTGTACTATCCCAAGTAAATGACATTTTGGAAAAGGTGAGACTATGGAGATAGTAAAAAAGTTAGTTGTTACCAGGCAAGGGGGGTGGAAAAGAATGAACAAGCAGAGCATGGAGGATTTTTATGGCAGTGAAAATATTCTGCATGATACTATAATGGTGGAGACACGTCATGATACATTTCTCTAAATCCACAGGATGTACAATACCAACAGTGTAAATTACAAACCCTGGTTGATACTGACGTGTCAGGTAGGACCATCCATCGTGACAGATGTCCCATCCTGTGGGGGATGTGGACAATGGGGAGATGCTGTCAATGGTGGAGAATGTTGACAATGGGGAGGCTATGCATGGTGGAGGCAGGAGATATACGGGAAATTTCTGCACTGTCTTTATGCTGTTCTGAAGGTAAAAGTGCTCCAATAAAATTAAGTGTTCTAAGTAAAGCCAAAACAAAACCCACCACCACACCCTCCAGGTGCTCAGGGTACACGCCCTCTGACTCAGATTATTTTCATCCCATGGTATTGAAATGAGAGTTGGCCAATGGGGTGGAGTGGATGGGGACGGAGATTAGTCTTGCGGTCAGTTGAGCACAACGTGCTCGGTGGGTCAAGGGCTCTTCCAATGGGAAGGGCAGCCACTGCTAAGTTCCCAGGGCAGTCTGTATGTGTCACTCAACTGAGGGATGACTGGGCCCTTTGCAGGTACAAAAGAGGTCCCCCTTCATCTTCCAAGTGTAAACCCTGGACCAAACCTTCTTGAGAGGATGCTAAGCCTGAGACTGAGATGCCTCCGGATGCTGCCTCTGCACTGTCCACACACTCTCTCCATTCAAAGCCAGCCTCATAAGCCCACTAATGCCCTCCCTCATCACCTCTGCATCCTTCCCTTCCCAGAGTCCAGAACTTCATTTATTCCTTGCTTACTAGGGCTTTCCCAGATCTATGCTCAAGGTATACATGTAGGTCTTCCCCTCACCCTACAGCCTGGTCTTTGGAAATGCAGGAACCCATCCATGATCTCTCTTTTCTCTCTATGTTGTGGTTGGGTCATCTTTCCCTTGAGCAGTGAAGACAGGCTGCCGAGAGGACTGGATGAGAGAAGGGCCAAAGGGGAAAAGGAAAGAAATGCTCCTGTGTCCGCAAACACACAAGCCTCTCAACTTTTAAAATGTCACAGCATTCTATAAAATGCCCCAAGAACTTTGAGGGACAGTGGCTACTGAACATGTTTAAAATGTCAGGAATTGAGTGTAAAGACACTGTTTCTTCAATTAAAAGAAATGGAAACCTGCGCTGGGGGCCTGAGTTTGGGATAGATGGGATAGTGCTGGAATAATCAGAAGATGAAGGGACAGGGGACGGGAGCTAGAACAGGTGGTTTTTCACCCACATTCCCAACACACACACTGACACACTGGCACAGGCGCACGTGTGCTTCATCTCAAAATATAGATCGTTGCTTATACATGGTTAACAACACGCCACAATTACTTGTTCCTAAGCAAGGGCAAAGACCAAAGACTCTGCGTCACAGTGAGAAAAATAGGAGCTTCAGGAGGAGCAATCCTGAAATCGAGACTCACTGTATGACCTCAGAAAAAAATAGATTTCTTTTCTGAGCCTCAGTGTTCTCATTTGTTCAATGGAAATAATCATGTCTCTTCTCTGCCGGTCTCACAGGATTAGGAATGCTACATGAGACCATGAACAGATAAGTGTTTTACAAACTATAACATATTATCCCCTCCCTAAGGTTTGGGGTTAGGAGGAACTAATAAATAATTACCAAATTTGGGAAAGAGAAAGAGGGCCAGGGAGAAAGAAAGATGATCCAAAGGATTCATTGTGGCTCATCTTCCTCACCCTAATCTCCAGATGGGGCCGCATCTTCCAGACATCCTCCAAGCTTAGGAAGCCAGATCTGCGTTAGGGGGATGGGAGAAGGATGATGACCACAGCAAAGCATTTACCCAGAGTTCACTTCCCAGAAGGAAGTATAAAAATAATTTGTCTATTACCTGGATATTTCTTGGCAGTGTCTTATTCCTAGCAGGTAGAATGGAGACTGTACTAGATATTCGGCATATACCTCAATTTTCCATGCATGCCTTAGAGCAGTGCTTTCCAAATGTAATTCACAGACTGCCAAAACCAGAAGCTTCATAAAGGTTGTTAAAATGCAGTGTCCTGGACTCTACCCCAGGTTGTGGAATCAGACTGTGGGGGCTGTGGCCCAGAAATCAGCATTTTAATTATGCACATTAAAAGGGCTTCTCAGGTGGCTCTAGTGGTAAAGAACCCCCCAGCCAATGCAGGAGACATGAGACATAATGTCCAGCCAATGTAGGAGACATAAGAGACACGGGTTCAATCCCTGGGTCGGAAAGATCCCCTGGAGAAGGGCATGGCAACCCACTCCAGTATTCTTGCCTGGAAAATCCCTTGGACAAGGAGCCTGGCAGGCTACAGTTCAGGGGGTTGCAAAGAGTTGGACACTGAAGCAATTTAGCAGGCATCCACATACACAAGCACATTAAAAAGAAGAGCTGAAATTTGCAGATATAGATAATAATACAATCATAATCATAAAAGTTCAATTGAATTAAACATCTCTTTACATGTTGGACATAATCCTAAGCACCTTACATGTATTAATGTGTTGATGTCCACAATCATGCTATGAAGTAAGTACTGTTATTATAATCAATTTGCAATGAAATAAAAAGAAAAAATCAGAGCTTCTGGAAGCAAGTGACACCCCAAAGTTCATGGAGGGAGTAAGTTTCAAGGATGAGGTTACCTGCCAGCTCCTGGGCTCTCCATTGTACAGACACCCAGCTCATACCTGCAGGCAACATAAGACAGAAATTACATGAATGTTTGGTGTCCCTAACCATGGCCAGGATATACCCCTTGGGTTATGCTAGGGTGAGATCAGCAGCTCCAGAGTGCTGATCCCTCTCAGTGCTGACAGGTCCCAAAGCCAGACAACCCCTCTCTCTTATTCCATTATGTTTTGCTGCTTGAGATGCATTTGTGATGTTTAATTTATATCCCCTGATCATAAAGTGATTGCATCACTAAAAAGGCTGTGATGTTGATTTATACGATAGTTGCTTGTGTCTGTTAATTAGAGAAATATCATTTGGCTTCCCATGGAAGAAGAACAATAAATTATAGAGGAGGAAAGAGGAGCCATCATTCCCCAAACCTCTGCTGGTTACTCCTCTTGAATCTTATTTATGATCCCCAGGGGTTTTATTCCATTTACACCAACAACCTCTGGATAAAGCCGTTAACTTGGGTTGAGAAGGAAGGAACAGTAGAAAAAATGAGGTAGGAAAAGAAATGTAAAAGTTGTCTAAGTATATTAAGGCACATGAACATGCACACTTACACATACACACACAAAACTGTGATGCAGAGATACAGTTCAACTCACTTCATGTGCTCTTCCTCAGCCAACCCTCCCACCCCACTCTCACCATGAGCATCACTGTCTCCAAGGCAGGACTGTCTCCAGTAAAACCAACAAATAATCAACTTGCAGGAAAAAGGGAGTTGCCTCTCAGGAAGAGTGACCGCATATTTTCCATGCAGTGGGCTGTGTGCCTGGACAAGGACTTCGTTTTTCTCCAACAACTGAAACTGATCTTGCTTATGTCTACAGGGAAGTACAAATAAGGAGAATTTTTTTTATTGATTCGATGGTTTACTCTTTCAACAAACATTAGCCAGTATATGTACCTACTACATGGCAGGCCCTGGATTAAGGCTGGGTGTGCAGTGGTCAGCAGAAGTGGTCACAATCCCAGATGCCACAGAGCTTAATCTCTAATGGGGGAGATGACATGAATCAGTATTTGTTGTTATTGTTCAGTTACTAAGTCATGTCCAACTCTTTACGACCCCATGGACTGCAGCATGCCAGGCTTCCCTGTCCTTCACCATCACATGGAGTTTGTTCAAACTCATGTCCATTGAGTCAGTGATGTCATCCAACCATCTTGTCCTCTGTCATCCCCTTCTCTTCCTGCCTTCAATCTTTCCCAGCATCAGGGTCTTTTCCAATGAGTTGGCTCTTTGCATCCAAACTATTGGAACTTCAGTTGCAGCATCAGCCCTTCAAATGAACATTCAGAGTTGATTTCCTTTAGGTTTGACTGGTTTGATCTCCTTGCTGTCCAAGGGCTCTCAAGAGTCTTCTCGAATACCACAGTTCAAAAGCATCAATCAGGCATGATTGATAGGAAATCACAAGTCTGCCACATACTATAAAGGAGAGACAAGTGATCATGAGCGAGTTCCTTGAAGAAATATGAATAACATTTGAGTAAAATATTAAGAATGAGTTATCCTGGTAAAGACAGGGGAAAGTATTCTGGAAAGAAGGAATGGCATGTGCAAAAGCTGGGAGGAAGCAGGGTGAGTCCAAAGGATTCAAAGATCCCCAGTGTGAGCACAGGGAATACTGAGGGGGACAGTGACTGAAGATGGGGCTGGAGAGGCTGGAGCCACATCACACAAGGTCCCGGAGCCAGAATCAGCTTTTATCCCAAGGGCAGAGCAGTAGGATGCTGCTACAAGGGCAGCAGAGTGGTGTAATCAGACATGCATTTTGAAAAGGTCATTGTTACATATCTTGAAAAGACTTTTGAGTTTCCTGAGACCAAAATGACCACAACATTAGATTTAGGTAGACAGTCCCCAGGTTGGGTGAAACATTATGAAATGTCATGGCATGTGACTCAACCGGGGCTTCGACACTGTCAGTGAAGATGAGCTCGTCTTCTTCCCTTGCCCCATCCCTGGATCTTCCCTTTGTTCCCATCCATATTCATGCACCAGAAGTGTGTATTTTGTAACTGGCAGAAGGAGGAAGTAGGAAAAGGAAGAAGACAGACTGATGGAGGGGATGACACAGCATCTGCTCCCTGCCCAGCTCCTGGGCCTAGATTTGAGCCCACATCACAAGAAGGATGAGAGCTGCAAGGTGACAGAACAGAGGCTGGTGCAACCTGCTCCTGACAATGCTTTCCTCACAAAGACTTCCTTGGCCACTCAAATTAAGGTAGCCCCCAACAGGCCTCCTCTCCATCATAAAGTGACCAAGTGCATTTATTCACTTCTTTGTCTTTTAATAGAAAATTATTTTTCTCCTTATCACTATAATTGAACCTACTTTTTTTGTTGTTCAGTTGCTAAGTCATGTCTGACTCTTTGTGGTCCCATGAACCACAGAACACCAGGCTTCCTTGTCCTTCACCATCTCCTGGAGTTTGCTCAAACTCATGTCCATTGAGTCAGTGATGCCATCCAGCCATCTCATCTTCTGTTGACCCTTCTCCTCCTGCCCTCAATCTTTCCCAGCATCAGGGTCTTTTCCAATGCGTCGGCTCTTCACATTAGGTGGCCAAAGTATTGGAGCTTCAGGTTCAGCATCAGTCCTTCCAATGAATATTCAAGGTTGATTTCCTTTAATAATAATAACTTATAATAATATTATTATTGTATAACATAATAATAATAATAACTGAGCATAGCCCCTGCCATATGGCAGGTGTTCAAAAAGCCTTTGTGTAATGAATGAATGGAGGATCAGTGAGTGATTTATGACTTCAACAGCATCAGGGGACATTAACATTTTAGGAACATGCTAGAGCAGGCTAAATAAACATGTGAAGAAGTTAGGGTAAGGAAGACAAACACTGAGGGGTGATTTTACTCTAGGGTGAACAGGGAAGTTCTTTCTGATGATATTGGAGTAGAGATTGGAAGTAAGGAAAGAAGCCATAAAGATAACTGAGGATGGACCCCCCCAGGCATAAGAAAAGGTAAGCACATAAATGGAAAAGAATTGTTTGAATTCATGACTGAGTTATGGTTGACTGCCATGTTTTCTTGCCTGATGATTTGGAAGGATGACATTGTTATTCTCTAAGACTCTTGGCTGGTGGTTCAGAGGTAAAGAATCCACCTCCTATGCTGGAGAATTAGGTTAGATCCTGGATCAGGAAGATCCCCTGGAGAAGGAAATGGCAACCTACTCCAATATCCTTGCCTGGGAAATTCCATGGACAGAGGAGCCTGGAGAGCTACAGTCCATGGGGTCGCCAAGTCGGACACAACTGAGCAAATAACAACAACAAAGACTCTGGGCACAGACACAAGTGGTCCTCCCTGGGTCCACTCTAGCAGGAATCACTCCAGGATGCCTTCAAGTAGCCTCATGGGTAAGATTTCTGAAAAGTGAAGCCAGGGAGAAAGAGAAAATGGCAGTTATCACTTGTAACTGTAGTTTCAGAGAGGGCGTTATCAGAGGACATGAGAGTCACCCTTCACGGGAACACTGGGGGAGGTCCCAGGAAATGTGTAAGATATGGTAGTTGAGGAACAAGTTCCTTTTGTAACTATATACTAGAAAGCTCCACTGCCACAGGGCCTCAGGGTTAAGGAGAAACGACTTGGCTCTTGATAACTTCTGAGACGTGAATGTACTACTTACTTAAACTCAATCTTTCCTGGTAAGATCTGATGCAGGGTGCTAAGCATGAAAAACCACACAATGTATGAAAACACTTCACTCCACTTGGACAGGCTCCCAAAAATGGAGATGGAAGCTTCTGTGACCCTACTCATCCCCAAATGACACAGTTAAAGTCCCAGACCACATCTCTCATTGCCTGAGCCTTTTACTGACCACTGCTATCAAACTGGGCACCTTTCAATCCTTTGAATTCATCATGCCCCCTCCCAGCTTTTGCATATACTCTTCCTTCTTTCTGGAATGATTTTCCCTGTCTGAACTGAGTTAGCCTGTTATTAGTATTATACTAGATCTTCCAGCTTTACCATCTTGTTCAGTTTTTTAAAAAATGATTTAATGTAATTTTGTAAAATAACTTGACACCAAAAGCTCTATAAAAAGTCAAAGAAAAACTTCCAGCTTTAGTACATAATGGGCTTCCCTAGTGGCTCAGATGGTATAGACTATAGTATTTCAGGTGTTTTAGCAGTGACGACATGACAATAGATTCATCATCTATTTTACACAAAGCACCAGGCCCCAAAGCAGAGAAGTAACAGTTCTCACATAGGTGTGACTCGAACCCAGATTTCACTGGCTGTGTGATTTGGGACTCGGGTCTATAGCAATCACAGGTTCTCAGAGAATGCCATTCTCTCCAAAGACTCAGGGTTATAGTTTTGTTTTATTAAGATCCTGCTTCTAACCCAAGCACAGCCTCAGAAAGTGCTCTCCAAATGATATGTGTGTGTGTGTGTGTGTATGCGTGTGCGCATGCATAAGTGAATGCATAAGTGAATACCCACATGTGTGGGTGTATATATATACATGTGTGTGTGTGTGTGTGTATATATATATATATATATATATATATCTCAGCAGATAACCTGAAATTCTTAGTTTTAGGTTTTTTTGATTTTAAAATTATGTCTTTTGGTCTCAGTTCACTGAGGAAAGGTGGCCTCAGAAAGTAAGAAATAAACAACTTTAAGGGAGACCCATCATAGAAATCATTAGTTATTGGCTGAATTCTATTCCTCAAAAATGTACATGGAAGCCCTAACCTTTGGAACTGCAGAAAGTGACCAGATTTAGAGACAAGGTCTTTAAAGGGGTGATGAAGTTGAAATGAGGGTGTCAGGGTAGGCCCTGATCCGATCAGACCGGTGTCCTTATAGGAAGAGGAGATACGGCCACAGACACAATGGAGGGAAGACCACATGAAGACACAGGAAGAAAACAGCATCTAAAGCTCAGGAGAGAGGCCTCAGGAGAAACAGCCCTGCCTGCACCTTGATCTTGGACTTTCAGCTTCCAGAACTGTGAGAAAATGAACTTCTGTCAGGTAAGCTACAAGTCTGCGGAACTTGGTTATGGCAGCCCTGGCAAACTACTGCAGCCGTATCCCATCCCTGTGTGGACATCGTAGGCCAAGTCCCTTTTCATGAGACCAAAAATTTGAAATTCACCTCATTGCCACCACCATGCCCAAGATGCTTGAGCATGAAGCAGTCTCAGAAGTTTTTTGTCTGCTGATTTTATGTAACATCGTGGAAGTCTTAGCAAACTCTCATCAGGGACCGAAACCCATCCCACCTCTAAGGACTCCTTCTTTCAGAAACAACTTAGACTTCCTTCCTCTTCCATCTCCATGTCCCTTCAAGGCCCATGAAGCATGCCCTGCTCCGGTTCTCAACCAGAGATGCACAGAAGAATTATCTAATTAAATTATACTTGCCAAACATTCCTATCTGGTTTACCCCTGATCTCATGAATTAGAATCTCAGGACTCCAAGTGAGGAAAAGCCACATACAAAATAAATAAAACTAAAAAGACGTGGTATAATTGGAGATACCAAGGATAAGCAAGTAGCCACTGTTGTACTTATTTGGTAACGTGCAATTGGGTCTTATAGTATGGCCGTTTTATGTTGTTCATGCTTCCATTCCAGAAATTCATTTTTTATTTTCAAGTCTTAAGCCACATGAGAGCTGTTAAGTCCTCTGCATCAGTGCCTGGACCTTTACGTAGCTGTATAACCCCTGTTGAAACACCTAAAATACTGTATCTCATTATATACTAAAGCTAGAAGCATTTTCTCTGAAAAAGCTTTTTATACAGCCTTTTTAATTTTACAAAATTGCATCATAAAAGGCTTTTCTTTAAATTAATAAAATGAAAACTTTGGAAGTTGTGGTAGATCTTTAGCTGGGTGGTCACACCTTTATGTAGTCTCTTTCCAGTATGACTCCAGCTTGGTCATGTGATCAGCTTTGGCTCCTGGTAAGTGACAAGTGTGTTCCATGCAGAGGCCTGATAAATCTGGGAGTAACACAACAGAAATCAAATGGGAGCCACAGATGTAATGTTCAAATTTCTAGCAGCCACATTTTAAAAAAATAAAGATTTTAAAATTTATTTTTTTTTGGAGGATAATTTCTTTACAATGTTGTGTTAGTTTCTGCTGTACAAGGACATGAATCAGCTATAAGTATAAATACATCCACTCCCTGTTGAGCCTCCCTCCCACCCACCCTTTTCCCACCCCTCTAGGTCATCACAGAGTGCCAAGCTGAGCTCCTTGTGCGTTGGAGTAGCTTCCCGCTATCTGTTTTACACAGGGTAGTGTATCTGTGTCAACACTGTTCCCTCCATTCGATCCACCCTCTCCTTTGCTCTGTGCCCACAAGTCTCTTCTCCACGTCTGCACCTCTATTCCTGCCCTGCAAATGGTTCATCAGTACCATTTTTCCAGATTTCACATATATGCATTAATATAGGATATTTTTTCCTCTTTCTGACTTCCTTCACTCTAGGTTTAACAGACTCTAGGTTTATCCACTTCACTACAACTGATTCAATTTCATTCTTTTTTATGGCTGAGTAGTATTTCATTGTATATATGTACCACAACTTAATCCATTCATCTATCAATGGACAGCTAGGTTGCTTCCATGTCTTGGCTATTATAAACAGTACTTCAATGAACATTGGGGTATATGTGTCTTTTTGAATTATTGTTTTCTCAGGGTGTATGCCCACTGGTGGGATTGCTGGGTCATATGGTAGTTTTATTCCTGTTTCTTTAAGGAATCTCCATACTGTTCTCCATAGTGGCTGTATCAATTTACATTCCCACCAACAGTGCAAGAAGATTCCCTTTGCTCCATATCCTCTTCAGCAATTATTATGTGTAGATTTTTCCATGATAGCCATTCTGACGGGTGTGAGGTGATACCTCAAAGTAGTTTTGATTTGCATTTCTCTAAAAATGAGCCATGTTGAGCATCTTTTCATGTGAAGTAAATTTTAATAGTATATCTTATTTTGCCAAATACATGTAAAATATTATAATTCCAAAACAGGATCACAATTTTAATAAGGTACTCGTGAAGAACTGTACAAAAAAGATCTTCATGACCAGATAACCATGATGGTATGATCACTCACCTAGAGTCAGACATCCTGGAATGTGAAGTCAAGTGGGTCTTAGGAAGCATCACTACCAACAAAGTTGGTAGAGGTGATGGAATACCAGTTGAGCTATTTCAAATCCTGAAAGATGATGCTGTGAAAGTGCTGCACTCAAAATGCCAGCAAATTTGGAAAACTCAGCAGTGCCCACAGGACTGGAAAAGGACAGTTTTCATTCCAATCCCAATGAAAGGCAATGCCAAAGAATGCTCAAATTACCGCACAATTGTACTCATCTCACACACTAGTAAAGTAATGCTCAAAATTCTCCAAGCCAGGCTTCAGCAATACATGAACCATGAACTTCCAGATGTTCAAGCTGGTTTTAGAAAAGGCAGAGGAACCAGGGATCAAATTGCCAAAATCTGCTGGATCATGGAAAAAGCAAGAGAGTTCCAGAAAAACATCTATTTCTGCTTTATTGATGATGCCAAAGCCTTTGACTGTGTGGATCACAATAAACTGTGGAAAATTCTGAAAGAGATGGGAATACCAGACCACCTGACCTGCCTCTTGAGAAACCTGTATGCAGGTCAGGAAGCAACAGTTAGAACTGGACCTGGAACAACAGACTGGTTCCAAATAGGAAAAGGAGTACATCAAGGCTGTATATTATCACCCTGCTTATTTAACTTATGTGCAGAGTACATCATGAGAAATGCTGGGCTGGAAGAAGCACCAGCTGAAATCAAGATTGCTGGGAGAAATATCAATAACCTCAGATATGCAGATGACACCACCCTTATGGCAGAAAGTGAAGAAGAACTGAAGAGCCTCTTGATGAAAGTGAAAGTGGAGAGTGAAAAAGTTGGCTTAAAGCTCAACATTCAGAAAACTAAGATCATGGCATCCAGTCTCATACTTCATGGCAAATAGGTGGGAAAACAGTGGAATCAGTGGCTGACTTTATTTTTCTGGGCTCCAAAATCACTGCAGATGGTGATTGTAGCCATGAAATTAAAAGACACTTACTCCTTGGAAGGAAAGTTATGACCAACCTAGATAGCATATTAAAAAGCAGAGACATTACTTTGCCAACAAAGGTCAGTCTAGTCAAGGCTATGGTTTTTCCTGTGGTCATGTATGGATGTGAGAGTTGGAAAGTAAATTGTATGTTAATCATTAGTAAAGTTATGGATGCAAGAGTTGGACTGTGAAGAAGCTGAGCAGCAAAGAATTGAGGCTTTTGAACTGTGGTGTTGGAGAAGACTCTTGAGAGTCCCTTGGACTGCAAGGAGATCCAACTAGTCCATCCTAAAGAAAATCAGTCCTGGTTGTTCATTGGAAAGACTGATGCTGAGGCTGAAACTCCAATACCTTGGCCACCTCATGCAAAGAGTTGACTTTTTGGAAAAGACTCTGATGCTGGGAGAGATTGGGGGCAGGAGGAGAAGGGGATGACAGAGGATGAGATGGCTGGATGGCATCACCGACTCGAGGGACATGGGTTTGGGTGAACTCCAGGAGTTGGTGATGGACAGGAAGGCCTGGCGTGCTGTGGTTCATGGGGTCACAAAGAGCTGGACACTACTGAGTGACTGAACTGAACTGATATTATTTATTTTTCAGATGAAGTTTTCAAATTCAAGTGTATATTTTATACTTAAAGCACATTTTCAAGAGCTCTATAGCCACATGAGACCAGTGGCCACTGTTCTGGGTAGTAAAGTCTCAGATGTGGGGACCTGTCCTCTCAAAGCACTTGCTCTTGGGTGCTCTCTGGGATTCCATCATGAGCTGCTGCTGCTGCTGCTAAGTCGCTTCAGTCGTGTCCAACTCTGTGCAACCCCATAGATGGCAGCCCACCATGCTCCCCCATCACTGGTATTCTCCAGGCAAGAACACTGAAGTGGGTTGCCATTTCCTTCTCCAATGCAGGAAAGTGAAAAGTGAAAGTGAAGTAGCTCAGTCGTGTCCGACCCTCAGCGACCCCATGGACTGCCGCCTTCCAGGCTCCTCCGTCCATGGGATTTTCCAGGCAAGAGTACTGGAGTGGGGTGCCATTGCCTTCTCTGTCCATCATGAGAAGCCTAACCAACCAGGAAGCCTGCCCATGAAGGAGAAACAAGATACAGCTAACAGCCCCAGCTGAGTTCCCAGCTGGCGGCCAGCGTTCCCACTTGCGATCTCAGAAGTGGATCCTCCAGCCACCTGGGAACCACCTCTGCTGAGGCAGCATGGAGCTGAGGTAAGCTCTCCTTTCTGCGTACTGCCTAACTTGCAGAATCTTGAGCAAGGGCATAGTTGTTGCTGTTTGAAGCCAATGAATTATGCGATGGTTTGTTAACAGCCCGAACAGAAGTTAGCAAAGATACCGGCATTAGTAGTTTTCTTCCCTCCCTCACGCATCCATTCATTTTCTTTCTTTCTTTTTTTCTTGGCCCCACTGCACGGCTTGGGGGATCTTAGTTTTCTGACCAGGAACTGAACCTGGTCCAGGGCAGTGAAAGCACAGAGTCCCAACCACTGGACCACTGTGGATTCCCTCCATCCATTTTCATTTTGCCTCTTCTGCCTGCTCAGTTGGAGTCACTGGATGATGCAAAATAAGTGAAAGTCTGGTTCACCATATTCAGAGAACATCAGGGCTAGCTCAGAAGTCACTACTTTGTGGTGAAGGATCATTAGTGTCCCTGGGGGCTCAGATGGTAAAGAATCTGCCTGCAGCGCAGGAGACCTGTGTTTAATCCCTGGGTCAGGAAGATCCCCTGGAGAAGAGAATGGCTACCCATTCTGGTATTCTTGCCTAGAGAATTCCATGGACAGAGGAGCCTGGTGGGCTTACCGTCCATGGTATCCCAAAGAGTGGGACATGACTGAGCCACTTTCACTTTTCATACTTCTTGCTGTCTCCTCACAGGGCCTTCCCTCTGTGCATGCATGGTGAGAAGGAAAGACAGATGTCTAATGTCTCTTCCTCTCTTTATAAAGACATCAGTCCTATTCAATTAGGGCATCACTATTGTGATTTCATTTCACAGCAATTGCTTCCCTAAAGGTCTTATTTCCAAGTATAGTCACATGGGGATTAGGGCTTCAGTGTATGAATCTGATGGGGGCAGTGGAGATACAGTTCAATCTGTCACAGCCACCAACCTTCCATGCAATCTTAGGCAATTCAGGTCACCTCCCTGAGCAGTCTTATTGCTATACCATTTCTCATAAGTATGAGATAACGATAAAAGGAGATTATAGACATGAAGCTTCCATAAGCCTCTTATCCTTCTCCATCAGAGGGACAACAGAATGAAAACCACAATCACAGGAAACTAACCAATCTGATCACATGGACCACAGCCTTGTCTAACTCGATGAAACTATGAGCCATGCATGTAGGGCCACACAAGATGGACGGGTCATTGTGAAGAGTTCTGACAAAATGTGGTCCACTGGAGAAGGGAATGGCAAACCACTTCAGTATTCTTGCCTTGAGAGCCCCATGAACAGTATGAAAACGTAAAAGATAGGACACTGAAAGATGAACTCCCCAGGTCATTAGGTGCCCAATATGCTACTGGAGGTCAGTGGAGAAATAACTCCAGAAAGAATGAAGAGATGAAGCCAAAGCAAAAACAAAACCTAGTTGTGGATGTGACTGGTGATAGAAATAAAGTCCAATGCTATAAAGAACAATATTGCATAGGAAACTAGGGAAAACCACTAGACCATTCAGGTGTGACCTAAATCAAATCCCATATGATTATACACTGGAAGATTCAGGGGATTAGATCTGATAGAGTGCCTGAAGACCTAGGGATGGAAGTTCATGACATTGTACAGGAGGCAGTGATCAAGACCATCCCCAAGGGAAAAAAAATGCAAAATGGCAAAATGGTTGTCTGAGGAGGCCTTACAAATAGCTGAGAAAAGAAAAGATGCAAAAGGCAAAGGAAAAAGGAACAATATACCCATTTGAATACAGAGTTCCAAAGAATAGCAAGGAGAGATAAGAAAGCCTTCCTCAGGGATCAGTGCAAAGAAATAGAGGAAAACAATAGAATGGGAAAGACTAGAGATTTCTTCAAGAAAATTAGGGATACCAAGGAAACATTTCATGCAAAGATGGGCACAATAAAGGACAGAAATGGTATGGACCTAACAGAAGCAGAATACACAGAAGAACTATACAAAAAAGATCTTCATGACCCAGATAACCACGATGGTATGATCACCCATCTAGAGAGAAACATCCTGGAATGTGAAGTCAAGTGGGCCTTAGGAAGTATCACTATGAACAAAGCTAGTGGAGGTGATGGAATTCCAGTGGAGCTATTTCAAATCCTGAAAGATGATGCTGTGAAAGTGCTGCACTCAATATGCCAGCAAATTTGGAAAAGTCAGCAGTGCCCACAGGACTGGAAAAGGTCAGTTTTCATTCCAATCCCAATGAAAGGCAATGCCAAAGAGTGCCCAAACTACCGCACAATTGCACTCATCTCACACAGTAGCAAAGTAATGCTCAAAATTCTCCAAGCCAGACTTCAGCAACCCATGAACTGTGAACTTCCAGATGTTCAAGCTGGTTTTAGAAAAGGCAGAGGAACCAGAGACCAAATTGCCAACATTGGTGGGATCATCGAAAAAGTAAGAGAGTTCCAGAAAAGCATCCACTTCTGCTTTATTGACTATGCCAAAGCCTTTGACTGTGTGGATCACAACAAACTGTGGGAAATTCTTTAAGAGATGGGAACACCAGACCACCTGACCTGCCTTCTGAGAAATCTGTATGCAGGTGAAGAAGCAACAGTCTGAACTGGACATGGAACAACTGACTGGTTCCAAATAGGGAAAGGGGTATGTCAAGGCTGTATATTGTCACCCTGCTTATTTAAGTAACATGCAGAGTACATCATGCTGGGCTGGAGGAAGCACAAGCTGGAATAAAGACTGCCAGAAGAAATATCAATAACCTCAGATATGCAGATGACACCACCCTTATGGCAGAAAGCAAAGAAGAACTAAAGAGCGTCTTGATGAAAGTGAAAGAGGAGAGTGAAAAAGTTGGCTTAAAACTCAGCATGCAGAAAACTAAGATCATGGCATCTGGTCCCATCACTTCATGGCAAATAGATGGGGAAACAATGGAAACAGTGAGAGACTTTATTATTATTATTGGCTCCAAAATCACCGCAGATGGTGACTGCAGCCATGTAATTAAAAGATGCTTGCTCCTTGGAAGAAAAGTTATGACCAACCTAGACAGCATATTAAAAAGCAGAGACATTACTTTGCCAACAAATGTCCATCTAGTCAAAGCTATGTTTTTTTCCAGTAGTCATATATGGATGCGAGAGCTGAACTATAAAGAAAGCTGAGCGCCAAAGAATTGATGCTTGAACTGTAGTGTTGGAGAAGACTCTTGAGAGTCCCTTGGATTGTAAGGAGATCCAACCAGTCCATCCTAAAGGAAATCAGTCCTGAATATTCATTGGAAGGACTGATGCTGAAGCTGAAACTCCAATACTCTGGCCACCTGATGGGAAGAACTGACTCATTGGGAAAGACCCTGATGCTGGGAAAGATTGAAGGCAGGAGGAGAAGGGGAAGACAGAGGATGAGATGGTTGGATGGCATCACCAAATCAACGGACATGAGTTTGAGTAAGCTCCGGGAGTTAGTGATGGACATGGAGGCTTGGTGAGCTGCAGTCCATGGGGTCTCAAAGAGTTGGACACGACTGAGTGACTGAACTGAACTGATAGACATCAAAAAGAGAGTGGAAAATAATAAAAAAAAAAATTTTTTAAGTAAAAATAGAGGATATCCTGGCCTTTTTTCCATCTTTGTTCATTCTGAAAACCAATAAATGGTGTTGACTAAACAAACGACAGAATGGGCAAATAAAAAGATGAAATTAATTAATGGGGAGAAAAATTAACATTACACATGAAAGAACAAAATAAATTTGGGGAACTTCCCTTGTGGTCCAGTGGTTAAGACTTCACCTTCCAATGATCAGATCCCACATGCCTTGCAGTCAAAAAACCCAAACGTAAAATGGAACCAACATTGTAACAAATTCAATATAGACTTTAATAAATCATTGTCTAGACCCAGGGGTTCTTTCTGGGTAGATGATGGAATCAGTATAACAATGACAAGGAGAAGATGGAAGGGGATGATGAGGATGGCTGATATTCTGAGCCCTTAGCACGTTCTAAGGAACATGCAAAACAGCACCTGTCTCTCTCTATTTGTATTATTATTGAAGCCACACAGCAACCTCTAAAGGAAGCGCAATTAGGTTAGGTCTCTTGAGAGAGGAACCAAAAACCTGACTGAGACCTTTCAAGTCAATCAGAAGAGAAGACTGAGGCAAGAAAGAAAAATGAGGAGACCGCTTATAAAGGAGATTCCATTCTGTATCAGGGCTTCCCTGGTTGCTCAGCTGGTAAAGAATCTGCCTGAAATGCTGGTGATCTGGTTCCATCCCTGGGGGTTGGGAAGGTCCCCTGGAGGAGAGACTGGCAACCCACTCCAGTATTCTTGCCTGGAGAATCCCCGTGGACAGAGGAGCCTAGGAGGCTACAAGAATGAGGGCAAAGGGAAAGATGAGGACAGGAAGCAGGTGAGAGATTTTTGCATAATGTCTTGAGGAGGAAGAAGAGGGAAGACGAGGAAGAGAAAGGGGAAAAGAGAGTGAGGAGAAGGAGAAATGAAAGTGGTCCTGGTGGACCCAGCACCCAGAAGGGCCAGCTTCGTGGGAGTGTGACCTGTAAATGTACAGGCCTGTACAGGCCTCACACCTGGAAGTGCTCCGTGCTCTGTTAATGCTGTGTTGTCGTCATCTTGAAATTCTTAATTTTGGATCATTCTATACTGGGCCCCCACATTACTACGTAGAGTCCTAATGCTGCAGTATGAAAGTTCTCATGCACGGAGCTTTCACTATGAAACAACATAGACTTCACTGCACACACATGACCCCATTTCCATTAGATGATGAATGAACACAGACAGTAAGGACCCAGGAGGGGATGAGAAGAAAGTCAGTAGACTCCAGGGGCTAAGAAGCTGGGGAACAAAGAAGAGGAATAGCCAGCAGAGCCTGTGAACACAACCCAGCGGTGGTTCCCTCCTCTCCAGGGAGCTGCCCATGATCACAAAGAGGAGGGTATGCTCCCCTGATGCCTACACTGGTCAGGTTAGAGGAGGTATGTGTGTGCGTGCGGGCATGTGTGCTCAGCCACGTCAGTCGTGTCTGACTCTTTGCAACCCCATGGACTGTAGTCTGCCAGGCTCCTCTGTCCATGGGATTCTCCAGACAAGAATACTGGCATTGGGTTCCCATGCCCTCCTCCAGTGGATCTTCCCAACCCAGGGATTGAACCCATGTCTCCTACACCTCCTGCATTGCAAGCAGATTCTTTACCCCTGAGCCAGCAGGGAGGGCCTAGAGGAGACAGCATCACAAAGCTGATTTTCCAGTGGTCATATCCCAGAATGACAGGATTCTGTAGTCCCTGGATTCTGCATTTGCTGCTGCTAAACCTGTACTTTCACATAGAGAAAATCCTGAAGATGTTCATTCAACATTTTTATGCAGCCAATATTTTTATGAACTCTTGGGGAATGCCATTTGCTCTGCTGGTCCTAAGATAGGAGTAAAAACAAGTAAGTTCATCTCTTCTTTCAGGAGGCTCTCGGTTAATGCCCTCACAAGTATGACATAAGCCCAAAGTATAATGCAGGGAGAGATAAGTGGGGCTTCCCTGGTGGCTCAGTGGTGAAGAATCCACCTGCTAATGCAGGAGATATGGGTTTGACCCCTGATCTGGGAAGATCCCACATGCCTTGGAGCAGCTAAGCCCGTGAGTCACAATGACTGAGCCTGCACTCTAGAGCCTGTGCTCCATACCAAGAGAAGCCGCTGCAATGAGAAGCCCCGTGCACCACAACGAAAGAGTAGACCCAATCATCGCAACTAGAGAACAGCTGGTGCAGCAACAAAGTACAGCAAAAAAAAAAAAACCTAAATAAAACTATATTTTAAAAATAAAGAGTTAAATAGAGTTAGCCTAGAGACCATGAGGCCCTCAGAATTGGCCCTGGATGGCAAGTGAATGGTGAATAATTGGGGCTTGACTTCTAATCTCAGTCCCTTAATTTACCCTGCCAGCATCTCTGCTTCTGGGAGCATTTCAAAAAATAGCCTCTCCTTGTAAGCAAAGTGAGTTCTCCTGTTCCCCGAAATCTGCAAGTATTAAGTCTCAGCAACTCTTCCCCAAAGCTGTAGATGCACTGAGTTGGAACCCTCAGCTGAGCAAACATACACACACAGACTCTCTGCTTGAGTGGATATGGGGAAAGGACATGGCGTGAAATGAGAACGAAACATAAACTCCCACACGGTTGGATGGCATCCTGTACCATAAAACCCCAGTGCATCTGATGTGGCAGCCTTCACCTCACCAGTCTAGAACCAATCGAACCAGGAACAAGTTAAGCCTCTTGCTGAAAACCAAAAAAAAAAAAAAAAAAAAGCACAAATCAATTCAAAACAAAACACCGCATTCTTAAAGCCACCTTCCTAGAAGTTCCTCCAGCCACTGCGCTTTCTACCTCCCCACTCCCTAAGCTTTCATAAACACTTACCATTTCATAAAAGTTACAGTTTTGCACATGATTTCTAAGCTGCCAAAAATGTACAGTGTGCACGTCCCCGCCTGTTCCAACATGTTTTATAAACATAACAAGCTGCAGCAGCCACCCCAGATGTTTTCACAACTTATTTTTTTTTCATAATTTAAAATCTGTTTGACCTGATTTTTTTTTTTTTTTGCTCCGTGTGCATTTCAACTGTATAAAAGGAAACTGAAATATTATTCATGTGGTGCTATGCTGTTACACCTAATTTCTTCTCAAGTTCACACTAAACTGCCATGTCTCTAGGAACCTTAAAAAAGGCAACAGCCGAGAAAGTGAGGAAATATGTCAAGGACTTGTAAATAAACAGCTGGCTCCCAACATATGGATTTTCTTCTATATTTTTCAGGTGCCACCATCTCCCATCCGTATCTGCCAGCCCTGCAGCACACGGCATAATTCAACTGTAATTGATAATGTAAGGGCAGATGGAGAGGACTGTCAGCTCCTCCCCTGGGTCTCTGGGGACGCAGCAGAAATCAAAGCAGATGGCCCAATTGCATCTTCTTTATGTGTCGCTGCGAGCTCCTCTGTCTGCAGGATAATGGATCATTACGGCCTGCTGTGTACAAACACCAATATGCTTTTAAATCTGGTTCTCCAGCTTATGAAAAAGCACTATATTTCATATTAATTTGTGAAGCTGCACTTAACAAGGGCCACTGTTGTTAATTTACGATTGGGAAGGGGGGTGGGGGAGGAGTTCACATGGAGAACGTGCCCCTGCCTCCCTCCCTCCCCCACTCTGGTTCTCTCTTCACCCTACTACCCCCAGCCCTGCCTCCCAGGCCGCCAGCTGTGGTCAGCTGAAGGTAGCACAGTACAGGGATCTGTGGCTCTGATATTCAGTTGATGAATTGGATTCACTGTAGAGGAGGTTGGGGTTTCCTGCTCTGTCAGTGGCATGGGGGCTTCCTAGGTGGCTCAGGAAAGAATCTGCCAGCCAATGCAGGAGACACAGGAGACGCAGGTTCCATCCCTGGGTTAGGAAGTCCCTGCCATTTAACTGACAAATATTTTTAACCCCCTACTTTATGGCAGAAAATATCCTGGATCCAGAGGAGATCAAGGAGAATACAAACTACTCCTACTTTTAGCAACTCCCAGCTATAGATATCTAAAATAAACACTTTTAAAGAATGTGATCAAGGCATTGCTCTAGACCTAGACTGCTGTCTCTGAGAAACCCAGAACTTGTGGCCTAAGAAATAAACAGGACTTAACCAGGTGACAGAATGTGCAAAAGATATTGAGGTCTTTGGGATGGAGAGACTTTGAAGAATCTTGAAGTGGAAAGTAAAAGAAATACAGTAAGGGGAAGCAACAGGCAAGACACCACTCTTCAAGCCAAGGGCAGGCCAATGCTATCGCTCACCTAGACACCAGAAACCAGTCTACAGGCATGTTTTGTTTGGATCTCAAAGTTTAAAACAATAACTGTCACATAGCAACAACTGACAAAATTTGAATACTTGGAAGATGTTACCTACAGAGCCTGATTTCTAGTTTCTCCTAAAAATCTGGAAGCTCTGACAACCCCAGGCTGCATTATGACATGGCAACATTCATCACTGGGAACTGACTGCTATCAAGGCCCCCCCCCCCCCGCCCCTCTGTGGTCCTGACCTCTGTGGACACAGCCAAAAGCCATTGGTTAGGGGAAGCTCATCAGCTCAGAGCAAATGATTCTCAACCTTACCTTCTTTCTAGGTAGTACTGGAAATCCCTGAAACACAAAGCAGCTTTAATTACACAAGGCAAATGCTTTCTCATTGGCCTTCAGATGGTATAGAATACAGACATCATTATTCTCACAGACAGATGAAAAAATCAGTCACATATGGCAGGCCCTCAACGTGGTTTTTCTTACTAACATGAATTAGTTACACAGTAATTCTAAGAGAGACAAGATGTTCATGTTCACTACCCCATTTGCTAATTTTTTTGGTCAAAGTATAAAACAGTTCATGGTTTATCACTAAACAAGCTTGGGCCGGGATTATATTTAATTGTCTGGAGTCAGGCAGGGACTGGGTTACATCTCCCTGAATCACAGCCTAGAAAGCACGTCTCCTCAGATGAACTGGACAACAGCAGGGAGAAGGTCTTAATAGCTAAGACTCTCAAGCTTTCCCCTCTAATCTCTTTTCCAAAGCTTTAAACTTTTTCTTTCCTCCTTCCCTCTCTCCTTGCTTCTTCCCTCCCGTCACTCACTTCCTGTCTTCCTTCCTTCCAAGCAGCTGTGAGGGGGAACATCCTTGCCTTGTTCCTCATCTTAGTGAGACAGTTCTAAGTTTCTCATCATTAAGTATGTTGGCAACTGTAGGTTTTTGGAGGTCTTATTTACCAAATTGAGGAAATTCCTTTCCATCAGGACTTGAGTGGGGGGTTTTGTTTGTTTTTGCTTTCAGTTTTTAAGACTTTTAAAAAAGTAATTTGAAGTTCACATCAAAATGGAGGGGACGCTACAAAGATTTCCTACAGACCTTCTGCTTCCGAACATGCACAGCCTCCCCCACTATCAAGACCCTGTCACAAGAGGGGTACGTTTGTTACAATCGATGAACCTACACTGACACATCACCAGCTCCCAAAGTCCAGTGTATGGTAGGGTTCACTCATGGTGTGGTACATGCTGCGGGTTTGGGCAAATGTATAATGACTTGCCTCCATCCTAACAGTATCAAGCAGAATTTTTTCACTGTCGTAAAAGTCCTCTGTGTTCTGCCTACTCATCCCTCCCCAGCTCCCTACCCCCGGCAACCGCTGATCTTTTTACTGTCACCGCAGTTTTGCCTTTTCCAGAATATCATAGTTGGAATCATACAATACGTAGCCTTTTCAAATTGGCTGTCCTCACTTGGTCATTTGCATATAAGATTCCTGCATGTAATTTCATGGTTTGCTAACTAGTTTCTTTTTTAGCACTGAATTAACATTCCATTGTCTGGATGTACCATAGTTTATTTACCCATTCATCCAGATACCAAAGGATATCTTCAGTTCAGTTCAGTTCAGTCGCTCAGTCGTGTCCGACTCTTTGCGACACCATGAATCATAGCACACCAGGCCTCCCTATCCATCACCAACTCCCGGAGTTTACCCAAAATCATGTCCATCGAGTTGGTGATGCCATCCAGCCATCTCATCCTCTGTTGTCCCCTTCTCCTCCTCCCCTCAATCCCTCCCAGCATCAGGGTCTTTTCCAATGAGTCAACTCTTCACATCAGGTGGCCAAAGTATTGGAGTTTCAGCTTCAGCATCAGTCCTTCCAATGAACACCCAGGACTGACCTCCTTTAGGATGGACTGGTTGGATCTCCTTGCAGTCCAAGGGACTCTCAAGAGTCTTCTCCAACACCACAGTTCAAAAGCATCAATCTTTCAGCACTCAGCTTTCTTCACAGTCCAACTCTCATATCCATACATGACCACTGAAAAAACTATAGCCTTGACTAGATGGACATTTGTTGGCAAAGTAATGTCTCTGCTTTGAATATGCTATCTAGGTTGGTCATAACTTTCCTTCCAAGGAGTAAGCATATTTTAATTTCATGGTTGCAATCACCATCTGCAGTGATTTTGGAGCCCCCCCAAAATAAAGTCTGACACTGTTTCCACTGTTTCCCCATCTATTTCCCATAAAGTGATGGGACCAGATGGCATGATCTTCGTTTTCTGAATGTTGAGCTTTAAGCCAATTTTTTCACTCTCCTCTTTCACTTTCATCAAGAGGCTTTTTAGTTCCTCTTCACTTTCTGCCATAAGGGTGGTGTCATCTGCATATCTGAGGTTATTGATATTTCTCCCGGCTATCTTGATTCCAACTTGTTCTTCTTCCAGCCCAGCGTTTCTCATGATGCACTCTGCATAGAAGTTAAATAAGCAGGGTGACAATATACAGCCTTGACGTACTCCTTTTCCTATTTGGAACCAGTCTGTTGTTCCATGTCCAGTTCTAATTGTTGCTTTCTGACCTACATTTAGGTTTCTCAAGAGGCAGGTCAGGTGGTCTGGTATTCCCATCTCTTTCAGAATTTTCCACAGTTTATTGTGATCCACACAGTCAAAGGCTTTGGCATAGTCAATAAAGCAGAAATAGATGTTTTTCTGGAACTCTCTTGCTTTTTTGATGAGGTCAGGGGCGGCGGCCAAGATGAGCTACCCCACGTCCAAGGTCAGGGGCAGCAGCCGAGAGGAGCAACCCCACGTCCAAGGAGCTGCAGCTACGCGGGCACAGGAGGACCCAAAGGAGCTACTCCACGTTCAAGGTCAGGAGGGGTGACTCATCCAGGGTAAGGAGCAGTGGCTGCGCTTTGCTGGAGCAGCCGTGAAGAGATACCCCACGTCCAAGGTAAGAGAAACCCAAGTAAGATGGTAGGTGTTGCGAGAGAGCATCAGAGGGCAGACACACTGAAACCATAATCACAGAAAACTAGCCAATCTAATCACACTAGGACCACAGCCTTGTCTAACTCAATGAAACTAAGCCATGCCGTGTGGGACCACCCAAGACAAGCGGGTCATGATGGAGAGGTCCGACAGAATGTGGTCCACTGGAGAAGGGAATGGCAAACCACTTCAGTATTCTTGCTGTGAGAACCCCATGAACAGTATGAAAAGGATATCTTAGTTGCTTCTAAGTTTTGGCAATTATAAATCAAGCTGCTATAAATATTCCTCTGCAGGTTTTTGTGTAGATATAAATTTTCAATTCCTTTGGGTAAATTCCAAGGAGTGTGACTGCTGGATTACATGGTAAGAGTATGCTCAGTTTTGTAAGAAACCACCAAACTGTCTTCCAAAGTGGCAGGACATTTTACTTTCCCAACTGTTATGTATGGGAATTCTTGTTGCTCCACATCTAAGCCAGCATTGTCCTTCTTCCAACTTGGACTCTTCTAACTCCAGTGTTCTTGCCTGGAGAATCCCAGGGACGGGGGAGCCTGGTGGGCTGCCGTCTATGGGGTTGCACAGAATCGGACACGACTGAAGCGACATGGCGGCAGCAGCAGCAACAGGTGTATAATGATTAAAATGTCTCTCTTCTCCCAAATAGTCTTTCATAATAAACAAAAGTACAATTCCACATGTACATGTTGGACTAACTCCTTTCGTATCCCTGGACCTAAGGGAGATGTGAATTTCAGGATAACTCTGTCCACCTCTTCTTCCACATTCATGCAGAGAGGGACAGAGCAAAAGCCAACTCACCAGGCCCATATTGAGAAAAAGGCATTCATTCTATTAGCTGCTTTGGGTCTCAGAATTTATTCATTCACTCATTAATTCATTCAATTCCCATTTAACAAATGCCCACTGTGCATCAAACTCCTTACTGTTCAACTTTTTTTTTTTAATGATGAATTGAATTTATCTGATTTTAACACATGCTCCTTGTGAGGCAGATATTTTATTCCCTCCCTTCTCCATTGTCTCCATCCTAGCTTTGCAAATAAGAAACCCTGTGAACAAACACCACCTCAAGCAATGGAGAAGAGGGATGGGCCTACATGGAGCTTGGGGAGACCCTGGAACCATACCTGAAACAGATTTGAGAACCTCCCTGTTGAGTTTTCTCACAGAATTGCAGGGGGAAACCCAATCAGTAACTCAACTGCCACACTGCAAGGATAAACTTGCTTGCATCTCTTGCATGCTGGTCCGTGTGTTCTTTAAGGGCCATGTGGCAATGTATAATGGGCATAGCCTTTGAGATCAGTAGGACCTGAGTTCAAATCTTGGGTCTGTACTTACTTGCTGTGTGATCTTGGGCTACATATTCAATCTCTCTGAATCTCCATAAAATAAAGTAAATAAATACTACATTGTAGACTTCTTTATGAAGAAATAAAATCACACTGTAAACCCACATACCTCCTAGCAGAGAGTAGGAGTCATCTGTGATCATTCCCATATCTCCAGGGAACTCGTCTCATTTGTCTATGGTCCCCGATATGCTCAGTGCTCAGAGAGTATGTTTCAAATGAAAAGGATGTTTGCCTTACCTAACCTATCGTTTGGGTTGGTCTCCTTTCAAGGAGAATTAAGGATGTCAGTGCTTACTTTTATATTGTCTTACTGTCGCCAATGCTTTCCTCAAATGTTAGAATCTTGGCCAGTTTGCTCCTTAAACTCAATGATTTTTTTTAATTTTTTAACACCAAAAACACTTTGGATTGGGGTATAGCCGATTAACAATGTTGTGATAGTTTCTGTGAACAGTGAAGTGACTCAGCCACACATATACATGTGCCCATTGATTTTCAAGTTCAAAAATCCAAACAAAGCTACGGGAGACCTGGGCTTTGTGGTTGTGGGTCTTGGTTTGTAATTCAGGTTATAACTTTTCAGGGAGAAAAGCACAAATCCTGAATTACAGCATTATTTGGCAAATGTGGGATGATTTTTGAGTTATTAGCCAGAGATCTCTTGGGGTCAGGGAGAAGCTAGAGTTCTTGACACTAAGCTGGCACTGGAGTCTGCAACTCACCCTCTGGAGACATCCTCTGTACAGGATGGGCTCGAAGCCTCACGTGGTTAACTGTACAAGACAACACGAAATGCTTTGTGGAAGTTAGAGCATCTTTATCAATGGCTTGGGAGGGTCTTGTTGAGATTCTAATAGCATCTTGCCAGAAAGAATATGCACATGGATGAGAAAAAGTATCTCACTTCCCTCTAAAACTGTCCCACACTTTCTCTATCCATCAAATGAGATGTCATTGTCCCAACTGCTAAGGAATGTTTTGAAGATAAATTGAGGCCCGTAAATGAGAAGGAACTCTAAAACGCCACATACAGGAAATTGCTCTGTTATTCCAGGTGAAGCAGTAGGGCAGCATTTCAAAGAACATGGGCTCTAAAGTGGAAAAAAAGTAGGTCTGAAGCTACTTATGTGCTTCTGGTTCTAATCTGGAAAATGTAAATAACAACTATCTACAGGAGAGCTATGGCAACAAAGTGAGGTATGTTGGCAAAGTGCTTAGCACAATATCTGGCAAACAGTATGTACATTAATGATTAATAATAACAGAATAGTAATTAATGTATATTGAACATTTTCTATGTTTGGCACCAAGTATTCTGCAAGTTTTATTCCCTTTATTCCTCATAACTATCCTGGTTTGTGCTGTTATTTTTCCCACTTCACAGGGTAGGAAACTGAGGCCCAGAAAAATGAAACTATTTGCCCAGATTCAAATCAGAATGCTACAGTGAGACCCACTGCTTCTCCTCCTCACTATTAGAGCTAGAGTGTAGCTTCCACATCATCTAGCCCCTTTCCTGTGCCTATAAGTATCCCCTTTGGAACATTTGTCATGGGGCCAATCACTCCAAGGTTCCTTGAATGATCATAATGATGGGAATCTCACTACTGAAAACGCTCATTCAGGAGCAAAACTCTGCTGCTGATGCTGCTGTGTTGCTTTAGTCGTCTCCGACTGTGCAACCCCATAGACGGCAGCCCACCAGGCTTCCCATCCCTGGGATTCTCCAGGCAAGAACACTGGAGTGGGTTGCCATTTCCTTCTCCAATGCATGAAAGTGATAAGTGAAAGTGAAGTCGCTCAGTCGTGTCCAACTCTAGCGACCCCATGGGCTGCAGCCTACCAGGCTCCTCCGTCCATGGGATTTTCTAGGCAAAAGTACTGGAGTAGGGTGCCATTGCCTTCTCCGAGCAAAACTCTATAACCCTAATACTCCTTAGATTACTCTAGGGGTTTTCTACCCTTCTGGATCATCATGAACAAGGAAAGACTAATAAATAGTCACAGATTGCAAGAGACTAAGGAAAAATAATAGCAAAATGCAATGTGGGATCCCAGACTGGATCCTGGAAGAGAAAAAGAACCCTGGGGAAAGATTGGTGAGATTCACACAGGGCTTGCCATTCAGTTAATAGTATTATACCCAAGTTAATTTCTTGATGTTAATCATTTAAGTACTATTATGGAAGATGTTAGGGCTTTCCAGGTGGCACAGGGGTAAAGAATCTGCCTCCCAATGCAGAAGATGCAAGAGACAAGGGTTTGATCCCTGGGTTGGGAAGATCACCTGGAGTAGGAAATGGCAACCTTGCCTAAAAAATTCCATGGACAAAGGAGTCTGGTGGGCTACAGTTCCTGGGATCGCAAAGAGCTGTACACAACTGAGCATGCGAACACACACATATATAAGATGTTAATATTAATGGAGGCTGGGTGACAGGTACTGAACTTCTCAATTTTTGAAACTCCTCTATAAATTTTAAACTAGTTCAAACAAAAAACTTATAAAACTGTCCAAGAAACAAAGGACATTTGAATACTGAGAAAAGAGAGAAATGTTTCTCTAGAAGGGACATAGCATTCCTGGGATCTGCTCTACAGAGAGCTCACATCAGAAGGAAACAAAGACAGCAAGAAGCAGCAACCTGGACTGGGAGGGAGGGGGCCCTCCAGGCTTAGAGATGCAATTGTTCTGACATCAGAAGTTCCTCTCCTTGAACCCAGACACTCTATCTGCACTAGGCCCAGCTCAGCTTCCTCACCCATGACTCAGTTACCTCCAGCCTTAGCAAATCAGAGAAACAGAAGGAACTCAGAGTTCGTTCAAAGCCCTCCCACCACAGAAAACCTCAGACTGTCTTCTGGAGTTCACTAAATCTGAGAGAACAGATGACTGGAGCCACCACGAGAGCAGGGCTGTATCTTAGTTGCCATGGGGTTCAGCACAACACTTACAGAACTCTGTAAAAGTCCATTAACAAATAGAGGCACTAAGAGTTTAGGTCAAAATCACATAGCCAGCAGGAGGAGCCTAGACTCCCACTCAGAGCTGATGGCTTTGCTCAAACATCGTCACTTAAGGCCACCATAACTAAGTCCTGCTTAACTTCCAGTACGCCTCCCAGATACCTTGTTAGGTGGGTGCTAACTGGTGGTGCAAGTGGTAAAGAGCCCACCTACCAGTGCAGAGACATAAGAGACGCAGGTTCGACCCCTGGGTAAGGAAGATTCCCTAGAGGAGGGCACAGCAACCCACTCCAGTTTTCTTGCCTGGAGAGTCCCATGGACAGAGGAGCCTGGTGGGCTACAGTCCATGGGGTCACATAGAGTTAGATACGACTGTAGCAATTTAGCATACATATATGTAATTAAAGCCAGCCCCCAGGGCCCCCTCTCTGACCCTTAAATGTGTGTCAAAATGTGCCTTTGAGAAATGAACAAGATGAGCTGGTTTTCTCTTTTTCTACCACACAGATAAGTGCCCTGTCTTCTTTTCACAGGCTATCCAGTATCAGCATCATTTCAATAAGTGCATTAGAACCGTCCCAGGACACTGCGTATCTTATTGTCTCGTCTCCCTGGAGAAGAATGCCCTCAATTCTTAACCCTGCTTCATTCTCATAGTTCCCCTGCTCAATGGGATTTATTAGGGCAATTTATCACAGATGAATCAGTATCTAAGCAATGAGTCTAGTAGGCAGAGACTCACTTTTTTTAAAGTCAACAAACTCAGTGGTCATTTCCTTAATTGGCACTGATTCAGCCCTTTCTGAAGAGTAGGTTGGGGCACTCCTTGAAAACTTCACAGATTAGAAGAAAAGTCAGAACCATCCCTGACTGAAAAAAGAATTCTAAGATTGGTAGAATATGTTCATTCTTCTCTATCTCCCTTACCCTCATCAGCCTGCAGTCTCTGATGAGGGGACAGTGTCAGAACTCAGGGATCAGGGAGATATCAACAGGTGTCCTTGACCAGGTATCACTGGGGCAGCACCAGGAGGCTGTGGTCCAACTACCCACATCATCTTAGTTTTTAAACTAGCAGCGTCCTATAAATGTCTGTCACTAGGAAGTTGCACCACGGTCCCCCACGCATCGTTTCACGGCCTTTGTACAAGGTTCCCATTCAGACACCGCTGTCTTCAGTTCATAGCTGGGGAAACTGAAAAATGGAGAGATGAAATGGCTTGTCCCTGGATGAGGGGGCTCCAGTACTCCTGCCTGGAAAACCCCATGGATGGAGGAGCCTGGTAGGCTGCAGTCCATGGGGTCGCTAAGAGTCGGACACGACTGAGCGACTTCACTTTCACTTTTCACTTTCATGCATTGGAGAAAGAAAGGGCAACCCACTCCAGTGTTCTTGCCTGGAGAATCACAGGGACGGGGGAGCCTGGTGGGCTGCCATCTATGGGGTCCCACAGAGTCGGACACAACTGAAGCGGCTTAGCCGCAGCCGCAGGGGTGGGGGGAGGGGCTGAGGATGAAAGACAGCATGTCTTAGTCTGTTTGGGCTGCTATAACAAAACACCACGTGCTGAGTTTCTGATAAACAACAGAAATTTATTTCTCATGGTTCTGGCGGGGTTGTTTCTCAAATTGAAAGTCCAAGATTAAGGTGCCAACATGGCCCAAACATGGTCGCACTTCAGTGAGGGCCCTCTTTCTGGCTCAGAGAGGGCACTTTCTTGCTGTGTCCTCACATGATGGAAGGGACTAAGGAGCTCTGTGGAGTCTCCTTTCTAGGGGCTCTAATCCCAGCAATGGGGGTCCCACTCTCATGACCTACTCACCTCTCAAAGGCCACCTACTATTGCCATCACCTTTGTGGGGTTAGGATTTCAACACATGCATTTTAAGCAGACACAAACATAGACCAGAGCAGAGAGCATGAGCTTTGGAGTTGGATTGTTAACATTGTTATCCTGGGTGTGATGTTCCCTAGTTCTGTGACCATGGGTGTTACATCATTGAGTACTTAAAATCTCCGTGCTTCATTTCCACTGCTTAGCAAAATAGGAATAGTACTAGTACCTAGCTTGAATAAGCCGGGATAGATAAGGGCTCAGTAACGAAACTGGAACACAGAAAGCAGTCAGTAAACACTGGCCTTTACTGCTATTGTTGGCAGTACAGAAAATACAGTCTTTTCTCTGGGTAACTGGCCCTGAGTAATCGTGATTATAGACTTAAAGATCTATATGAATCCATATGAGATGGCCACTTGTCCAAAGGTTCTTTGGTATGATCCAGTTTAGAGTGTTTTTTTTCTATTCATAATAAAACGAGGCTAGCGTTGTGCTCCATGGGGACTTCTCCATCATCTCTGTGGGACCTTATAAGGGATCTTCCCTTCTAATAAGAAACTAAACTCTCTGAATCTTAAAGCACACCTTCTTTTCACAGAATTTCATTCACAAAAAAGCAAAATAATCCAGGTCTGTTAGAGAGGAGCAGAATCAAGCATATATTTAACATCTGAACCCAAGTACATGTGCTCTTTATATTCAGTCATTCAAAAGAAGCATAGGATTACCCTTGACATATTGCTCCATATATTCTATAGGTTATGTACAGTGTGTATACATTTTACATGGGCACATCTAGATTACTACACAGCTGTATCACAACACTTTGATTTCTGTGCTTTCTTATTGGGAAATTTACAAGAGTCCCAGAGACAATTTTGACCATTCACAATTCCCACCAGTCTTTTGCATGCACCTGACCTCTCCCTCTGTCAACCTCTACATAAAGGTAAAACTCTGACTGGTGGCTCAGTGGTAAGCAATCCTCCTGCAGTGCAGGAGTTGTGGGTTCAATCCCTGGGTCAGGAAGATCCCCTGGAGAAGGAAATGGCAACCCACTCCAGTATTCTTGCCCAGAGAATCCCATGCAGAGGGGAGCCTGGTGGGTTACAGTCCATGGGGTTGCAAAGAGTCAGATATGACTGAGCGACTGACACTTTCACTTGCTTTCACCTAAAGGTATATCCTATATTCCTGTTTTTTTTAAGTGCCATTGTGTTTAGGAAAAAACATTGCTTCTGACTTCCTCACTAGAACAAGACAGTGTAGGATGGCTGGCGATTTTGTCATTTTATTTCACAGATGGAAAAACTGGCCCAGAGAAAAATCCCCCTCTTCCCCCATCCATGATGATATAATGAGTCAGTAAAACCAAAAGAATACCTAGGTGAGCTGACATGAGAAAATGGCCAGTGACTCCACCACTCACAGACGTGACACTGGCTGTTCATTTCCTAATGTAAATTCTAGATGGGATTCAGGGAAGGAGGGGGACGAGGGAACAAACTGGATGTAATCAGAATCAGATTTAAGATAAACTGTTCATGGTTAATAGGGTCAGCCACCCAAGCAGCAGCCAGACCTGGAATTTTCCAGCCTTGCTCCTTGCCCAGCATTCACTGGAGACCACGTGTGCATTTGTCCGTAGTAGATCAGTTCCTGGTGCTGAAAGGCAGGGGAAGTAATAGGAATCACTTTCCACTCTAAACCTGGCATGCCTTTAAATGGAACATTCCAGGGTAAGGGAGGGACTCAACTTCAAGAGAAATGATAAAAATAACAGCAATAAGAAATGAGCCTCCTCCCCAGCACTGCCAACAAGCTATAGAAGGTTCACGACCAGCACTAAGTAAAGGCCTTTGAATATTACATCTCATTAGACATTCACAGCAATCTTTGAAATAAATATGATAGTAAGTCTTATTTCAGGGAAGGAAACTGAGAATCCAAGGGGTCAAGGTACTGACCTGAGATCACCCAGCTAAGAGGAGAAAGAGCTGGGCATCCAGTGCATGAGCCCAAAGCGCACTCCCTTAGAATGTTTTAAAATGTATTTGACTTTTATTTATTTTGCATATGCCTCCTAGGTTAGAAATCACTTTCAGAGGTGAGCAATCCCATGTCAAAGAGAAGGGAAAAAAGTAAGGAAGTTTCAGATCAGTATGTAGAAAAACAGTTCCAAAGGAGTGGAGTGACAGAGCCAAGAAGTGTGTGACTTCAGCTCCAAGCCCCACTTATCCTCCTCCCCCCAAACACACCCACCCACACCCACCTCAAGAGGCAGGAAAGGAAGAAGTTTCTTATATTGATGTCCATCTGATATGGCGTGATTTCCTACCTGCATGTGAGAAAAGACACAGAGGGAGGAGGGAGCAGAAAAGATCAGTGGGGTGAGGCCCCGGGACCCAGGCTCACTCAGCCCCTGACAAGCACCCAGCAGCCACGCAGGTCTCAGCATGAACCGCCACTACACAGGGAGTGCATTCTCACATTCTCTGATTCCACCTCCTGCCCGAGTTAATATAAAACCGCCTCACTTGGACGTATTGTACTTCCCCGTGGAAATTAGATTCCGTGTGAATACAGTCACGGCTGCAAAAGCTCTCTTTCTTGAAGCTTCACTGACTATCAGGATATTCAAGCCATGGAGCGGCAATGGAATCCTTGTGGGGAAAACTCAATTAAATCTGCCGTAGAATGCACACAGAACAAGAAAGAGAGGAAAGAACAAGGGTTGGGGGGGGGGTGGGGAGGGGAGGTATTTCTTTTGAATAAAAAAGCTCGAGATTTAAAATTAGACTGTACAATAACAGCCCTAATTCCTGGAAACCCAGATGGGGAACTAAATACATAATATATTGAGAGGAATTTATTTTCACAGACTTTGAGGATGTAATATGGCTTTTGGCAACTTCACGCCACCTTGGCCGGTGTTTCTGACAAGTGGAAGAGACTGTTAACCACCTTTTCATGGAAAACATACCTCCATCTCAAGTCAGAGGTTAAGTTATTCTCTGGCCAAAAGAAGCAATCCATCATGCTTTATTATGAGGCAGATCTCACAATGAATAGCATTTGGCAGAGACGGACGACTTAATATGACTTCACTCGGCAGCGCTGTAAACGGATCTGTCATCTCCAAGACTGGCGGAGGTGGTCAGGCGCCACTTGAGGTCCAGAACAAAATGCCGGCTACTTCAGGGGAGGGCAGGGTAGTCCCTCTAACTTTACACCTGAATAACAACCACAACACAAAGAACTGCTGAGTGTCTATTTAAGCAGCCACTAAGTGTCAGACTGCTGAGTAGAAAGCGTGCGGATCTTCACTGCTATATTTAAAATGGATAACCAACAAGGACCCATTGTATAGCACAGGCAATTCCACTCTATGTTATGTGGCAGCCTGGATGGGAGGGGGGTTGGGGTGAAAAATGAATACATGTATATGTGTGGCTGAATCTCTTTGTTGTCCACCTGAAACTATCACAACATTGTTAATAGGCTATTTGCTGTGCTGTGCTAAGTCGCTTCAGTCATGTCCGATTCCTTGCAACCCTATGGACCATAGCCCACCAGGCTCCTCTGACTATGGGATTCTCCAAGCAAGAATACTGGAGTGGGTTGCCATGCCCTCCTCCAGGGGATCTTCCCAACCCAGGGATCGAACCTGCGTCTCTTATGTCTCCTGCATTGGCAGGAGGGTTCTTTACCACTAGCACCACCTGGGAAGCCTGTTAATAAGTTATTCTCCAATATAAAATAAAAAATTAAAAAAAGAAGGTGTGCAGGCTTTTCAAGTCCTTGGTTTAATTCATTTATTTATTCTTGGCACTACTACTTATAAACTCCGTGATTGAGTGTGGGTAGGTAACAACCTCTGGCTCAGTATCCTTGTCTATGTATGCAGAGCCCTTGAGATGGTGACAGGCATATAATACATGTTTAATAAGGGCTAACAGTTCTTATGGGAACAGTCTCAACAGGCTTGGACTAAGGTGATGAGAGTCTTCCTGGGTACAGTGTTTAAGGGCACTCACTTTCAGGGCCACACCGGTGCCTCTGTAAATGTTTTACCCTGGCCATCTCTCTCTTGCTTCAACACAGTCCCTACCCAGATCTCTGGTTCACAGACATAGAAACAAAACTCAGGGAAATGAAGTCACTCTCTGGACTCCACCCAGCCCAGTAGATACAGATCCTGGACTCACAGTCTGTCTGTCCCGTTGTTGTAT
Source organism: Bubalus bubalis (assembly GCF_019923935.1). Classification (NCBI taxonomy): domain Eukaryota; kingdom Metazoa; phylum Chordata; class Mammalia; order Artiodactyla; family Bovidae; genus Bubalus; species Bubalus bubalis. The sequence continues at coordinate 20,081,178 of NC_059174.1, forward strand.
CACATCACACTGTCTGAAAAGCAGTGTGAAGATAGACTGTCAGCTTCCACATTTTGGCCAGTGTCCTGAATGAAAAAAACTGATCAGAACAGATGGAAGTGCTGGCCTCAATAGGTGGGTTATTCCTTGGGACTCAGAGAACAGAGACAAGCACCCCAACATTAAGAGGCTTTCCTGAGTCTCTTTCAACACCCAGTTTAGGTGCTGAATAATGCAAAACTGCTTACCCTTGAAAAGTGGCCAGAGTAATAGAGAACTGCATCTCACTGGTCAGAGGGGAAAAAAAGAAGCGATACATGATTCTCTAGCAAAACCTTCCTTATCAGCTCTGTTGGGGGAAGGGAAAATAACAAGGCAAATAAATGACAAAAGCAGAGGAACCATCAATCACGCTGTTGTTGGTCTGCCAGGCCCAGCTGCAGGCATGCAACTCACAGGCCACCCTTTGGCTCCAAGGAGCTCTGCTCAGCCCAGCTCCAGGCAGGAGAGACAGCATGAGCCTGGTGCAAACCAGATCCTGGGATCCTCCTTGCAGCTCTGCCACTCACTGTTTCTGTGACTCTGATTAACTGGCTAAACTCCTCTGAGTTTCCTAATGTCTAGCACGGGGCATTGCAAGCATAGTCTCCGAATTCCTTTATAGCTCCAAACTCTTTAACCCCCACAAGCACTGAATTACGTGAGCCAAAAGAATGTTCTGAAATAGAATTTCTTCTCAAAGCATCTCTCTATCAGCAGAAAAACTTTCTGGATCCTTCATATCCAATGTCTTGTCACTGTTATTTTTTGCAGTTGATTAGTAAAATATATAGACACCTTTCAAATTGCTGCAATGAGAAATTTTATCCTTTCAATGTTCTGAGTGTTTTGAGTAGCAGTAGCAGATCTTACCTATGTAGGAGGTCCCCATACTCTTAAAACTTTGTCACAGGCATCACTTCTGTCACCCTTACAACTTCCAATTGGCAACTGAAGAGTTGTAATTAGAGTCAAGTGAAAGCTGAGTGCCGAAGAATTGATGCTTTTGAACTGTGGTGTTGGAGAAGACTCTTGAGAGTCCCTTGCACTGCAAGGAGATCCAACCAATCCATTCTGAAGGAGATCAGCCCTGGGATTTCTTTGGAAGGAATTATGCTGAAGCTGAAACTCCAGTACTTTGGCCACCTGATGCGAAGAGTTGACTCATTGGAAAAGACTCTGATGCTGGGAGGGATTGGGGCCAGGAGGAGAAGGGGACGACAGAGGATGAGATGGCTGGATGGCATCACTGACTCGATGGACATGAGTCTGAGTGAACTCCGGGAGTTGGTGATGGACAGGGAGGCCTGGCGTGCTGCGATTCATGGGGTCACAAAGAGTCAGACACGACTGAGAGACTGAACTTAACTGAACTGAACTGAACAGCTTTATTTGTTCATTCATCCATCCATCCATCCATCCACTCAGAAAATATTATAGTGGGTCATTTAGGCATAAGACTCTGTGAAAGGGGCCAGAAACTCAGAGATTAATAAAACAGAGTCTATATGATCCCCTGGAGGAGGAAATGGGAACCCACTTCCGTATCCTTGCTTGGGAAATCCCATGGACAGAGGAGCCTGGCAGGCTACAGTCCATGAGGTCAACAGAGTTGGATACAACTGAGTGACTGAGCACACACACACACACACACACACTAAGAAAGGCAGTGTACTGAGGACATGGAGCACAGATATTTTGATGGAGCTTTAGTCCAGTCCAGATACCGCATTAGCTTGTCATATAAGCTTTTTGACCTTGGACAGCTTATTTAACTTCTCTGAAACTCAAGCTACTTTTCTGTGAAATGGGGATATTATCTACCAGTTGAGAGCAAGTGTGGATTAGATGAGTTAATAATGTAAAGCACCTACCACAAGATCTGGGGTATAAGCAATATAAATAGCCACTTTGATTATGAGCTTCAAGAACATTTTGAGTCGATGGCTGGGCCCAGCATGGGGAAGTGCTATTTTTGTTTGCTTATGTCTTGCTTCTTTTTGCAGAGGGCAGGTCTCCCATGTGTTGATGATCTTGTGGCAGCCAAGAGATGGGCAGCTGACTGCCTACACAGAACTCTGTGGAGTGTGAAGCTGGGGAGCTGTGCAGACCAGCTTCCAGTTCCAGGCTTGGCAATGAACCTTGGGGAGTCCAACTCATATTCTCAAAAGGTCCATTTCCTTCCTAGGGGGCTTCCCTGGTGGCTCGGTGGCAAAGGGGTCTTCCCTGGTGGCTCAGTGGCAAAGGGGGCTTCTCTGGTGGCTCAGTAGTAAAGAATCTGCCTGCAATGTGGGAAACCCTCATTCGATCCCTGGGTTGGGAAGATCCCCTGGAGGAGGAAATGGCCACCCACTCCAGTATTCTTGCCTGGAGAATCCCATGGACAGAGGAGCCTGGTGGGCTACAGTTCATGGGGTCGAAAAGAGTTGGCTACAACTGAGCAACTGACACACTTCCTTCCTACATCAAAGGAAATGCTATCTCCCTTGGCCTGGCAGCCCAGATAATCTCAGCCACTCCCAGCTCAGTTCAGACAACCTGCCCAACAAGCAGAAGTCCTTCTTCCCTGCCTCAAGCCACGTCCCAGGGCTAGCCCAGCCTGACCGGGAATCCCCAGCCCAGCCCACGAGGAGCTGAGCGGCTCTGAGAGCCAGTCCTTGCGGCAGCTCAGGGCACCCATCTGGGACGGTCTGGAAAAGTCATTGTGGAGGAAATGCCAGACACAAGGCACCCTGTCACGTAGTGAGGGGGACACTCAGCAGAAGGGATGGCGCGACCCTCTCCTGCAATCTGAGCTCTGTCAGCAAGCAACTCGGCCCAGCAGGTTTTGTCATCTGGACTGTAATAAACCCCACTTCCTGAATCCCATGCCCCTCTGGGCTCTACACCAACCACGCCACCCGGCCCTGCACATCCCCCTGCCTGGTCAGAGCCCAGCACAGCTGCAGCTGCCATTTGGAGGCCTCAGGTGCCACTCACGTGTACTAATGAAAAGTGCCCTCTGGCCACCTTGGAGGAGGGAGGGGATAGGTTCCAGCTAAGGCAAGGGGGTCTCAGGCTTGACTGCACTCCAGAGACCCTGGGAGCATTCACAATCCTGATGACCAGGCTGCAGACCAGAAGCATTAAACGAAAATCTCTGTAGGTGGGTACTAGGCATCAGGATTTTTTTAAAAAGCTGGTCAAGTGATTCCAGTGTGCAGTTAAGTTTAGACTGGGTACTTCTGCTGGGCTGGGACTCCGAAGAACATCCCTTCCTTCTTCTCTCCCTCCCTCCCTCTCTTATTCCTTCCCTTGCTTCCTCCTTCCTCCCTACTTCTTCCTTCACTGTTTACTAAAACAGCATATTCTGTGGTTAAAGCCCAGGGCTTACAGTCAAACCATTCTCACTTTGGATTCTGGCATTGCTGCCATGGACTGTGGGAGTCAAGGCAAAGTACTTCACTCCTCTGAAGCTCAGCTTCTCATTCTATAAAGCGGGGAAAATAAAAGGACTTGCCCCAGAGAATTCTTGTGAGGATTAAATATCACAGATAAATGGTTTAATATGGCACCTAGCAATTATGACGTGCTCAATAAGTGTGCACTACATCTCTTCTAGCTATTATTGTAATTTTCCAAGGGCTGTGCTACAAAAGAAACAAAGCAAGCATGATGCTCACTGTCACACAGCTAACTCTCTTCCCATTCAGTCCTTAAGTGGACTATGGCCCCACATCATTGACCAGGACAGGGCAGATAGAGATTTCTTTTTTTTTTTTTTTTCATTATTTAATATATTTTTTTTATTCTGGCAATTTTAGAAAATATAATATACAAAAGTCCCATACATTGGAAAGAAGTAGATATTCTAAGATCTGTGAGAATACAAAGTATTAATGACAATAGCCATTATACACTGAACATCCTCAATGTGCCAGGCACAGGTCCCACCACAAGCCTACGGGGCCACCTGCTAGAGAAGCACAGTACTGAGCAGGATTCCATCACAGGCTCACCAGCCAAGAGGTGATGCTATTGATATTTACATTTTGCAGATGAGGACTCTGAGGCTCAGAGCAATTAAATGTTTCACCCAGGGTCACAGAGGTGGATCCAAACCTGTTTGTAAGCGCCATATTGCTCTGCTTTCTGAATGAATGTGGAGTGTGCGGACAAGGGGATTCTGAAGTTTGGCCAGAACAGGAAGGACAAAGATGTTCCTCCAACTGGGAGGACTTTTTAGGGGAAGGACAGTGCCGAACTAGGTAAGGGTGGGATGTGGAGAGACCAGCACGACAAGTGGGGGTGTACAGGGTGAGGTTTAGATGGATTCGGGAGTTGGGGGACAGGTGGATGCTACCCAGTAATGAGTGGGCAGTGAGTCCCTTTAAAGGGTCCAGGGTACCCTGAGAAAAACATAATTCAAAAAGACACGTGCACCCCAGTGTTCATTGTAGCACTATTTACGATAGCCAAGACATGGAAGCAACCTAAGTCTCCATCAACAGATAAATGGATAAAGATATGGTACATATCTACAATAGAATATTACTCAACCATAAAGAGGAATGAAATTGAGTCTTTTGTAGAGATGTGGGTAGATCTATATTCTTTCATACAGAGAGACATAAGTGAGAAAGAGAAAAACAAACATCTTATATTAACACATGTACGTGGAATCTAGAAAAATGGCCCTGATGAATCTATTTGCGGGGCAGGAATAGAGACAAAGACATAGAGAATGGAAATGTGAACACTGAGGGTAAAGGAAGGATAGGACAAATGAGAGATTAGATTTGGCATAAATACACAATTATGTGTAAAATAGACAGCTAGCAGGAAGTCATTGTATAACGCAAGAAGCTCAGCTCGGTGCTCTGTGATGACCTAGATGGGATGGGGAGTGGTGGGTAGGAGGGAGATCTAACAGGGAGGGGATATATGTATACATAGAGCTGATTCACTTCACTGTGCTGCAGGAACTTATATAACATTGTAAAGCAACTACATACCAATTTTTTTTTTTTAAAGAGTCCAGGGTGATAAAATGTTCCCAATACATAGAAATTCTGGTCGAGTCCAGTGATCCTGGTTTTGCACCTTGAGGTTATATCACCTACTATAGTTTGCTAAAAATTGAGTAGCAAAATACAAGTAGTGAGCAAAGACCTTCAACAAGCTTTAAGTGGTTTATGGCTGTTCAAAGAAGACATTATAATAGGGCTACTTTCCAGAACCTGAACAGCAAATCAATTTGGGGAGGCAGCAAAGTTGGGGGGATGTCTTTAGAAAACATCACTGTGCCTCCAGCTCAGGCAAGCTGGATACACTAGGTGTCAGAGTGCAAACTCGTAATTTTAACTTAAATTTTGCTTTAACTCAAGGCTCCGCCATCTATGAGAGTGTAACCTCTTTGGGGCTCGGCTTCCTCATCTGCGAAGCTGAAAGTGCTAGTTGCTTGGTCATGTCCAACTCTTTGGGACCCCATAGACTGTAACCCACCAGGCTCCTCTGTCCATGGAATTCTCCAGGCAAGAATACTGGAGTGGGTTACATTCCCTTCTCCAGGAGATTGTCCCAACCCAGGGATTGAACTCGGGTCTCCTGCATTGGCAGGCGGATTCTTTACCATCTGAGCCACCAGGGAATTGGGAGCTTGAAGTGTAACTCTCTTGGTGGGTTGCTGTAAGGATGAAACACTACCGGGCTTGTTAAACACTTAGAATGGAATTTGTATGCATGCATGCTCAGTTGCTGGGTTGTGTCTGACTCTTTGCGGCCCCATGGAGTGTAGCCCACCGGGCTTCTCTGTCCATGGGAATCTCCCAGCAAGAATACTGGAGTAGGCTGCCATTTCCTCCTCCAGGGGGTCTTCCCAACCCAGGGATTGAACCCACGTCTCCATCTCCTGCATTACTGAATTATTCTTTACCGCTGAGCTACCAGGAAAGCCAGACTGGAACTTCCCACCTACTAAACAAGAGAAAGGGCTGTTATCATTGCAGGATGCCATTCTGTACTCAGGAAACTGCCCTCTTTCAGCCCAGGCCTGACTGTTCGTAGATTTTCAGCTGTAGCCAAGTTCACTTTTGCTCTTCTGCCAGAGCTAGTTACATGTTATTTGTTTTGCAAGGTATTTGTTTTCCAATATTTTTACTAAGTAGGGCAGCTGTATCAATGAGGTCTGCTGCTTTATGGGTTGCTAATTGCTGGGGCATAATTGTTGCAACATTACTTGGTGTTCCTATAATTCTCTGCAGCCAATCAAGGTGGCCAATTCTCTAATTACAACCCAGTGGATTCTCAGTCACCAGCATCCAAACACTTAGAGAGCTCAGTTTACAAGAACTCTTTTCAGCACTTTTACAAGAAAGGGCTTAACTGACCAAAGTAAGAAAGTCACGTCAGGAAATAATTTTAAAGTTAATTTTATAAATATACATGAGTATATAAAATAACAAATATTTTTATAATTATAGAAGTGTGTATATTTTTTGAAAGTGGTTTTTAAGGTCTGTCTCAAGACCTTTGCACATTTGACTCAGTCTCTAACTGGACAGGAGTTTGGATCTGTAATGATCATAATTCTAAGGCCCAGGCAGCTCTCAACGGGCCTTTGCAAACATCAGATATTAATTGTACTCAGCCTAGCTTTAGCACTGCAAGCATTTGACTATATTTGAAAGTTTCTTGGAGGTTGTAACCCACTATGTCCTTTCCACAAGACAAGGAATTAAAGTATTCAATCCACCAAGATCACTGAAGATAATGATATTTTTGGAGTGCTGCAACATACAAAGTTAAGCTATTATCAGTAGTAAATCCATGATTTTAATCAGATGACATCACTTCTTTCCTTCCATTTTCTTTAGTTTAAAATCCCACCTTTTCTTTGACACCTTGATACCTTCTGGGTCCACCCGTCGACCTCCAGCTTTCTCTCTGCCATCTGCCCCTCTTGCTTTCTCCCTGCTACAGCCCATGGCCTCCTTCCAGCAACTCAAACACACGTCAGGCTTCCCAGCTCAGGGGCCTGGCCCTTGCTGTTCCGTCTTTCTGCAGCTCTTCCCTCAGCCCTTCCCAGGGCTGGTTCCTTCTCAACTGTAGGTCTCACCTCTAGTGTTGTCTCCATACTAAACATGTCCTAAGTACCATTCTCAAACTATCATCTTGTTTTGCTTGTATCTTGAATATCCATCATTACCACCTAGTTTTATCTTGTTAATTAATTCAGTTGCCACTCTTTGTCCAGAATGTAAGGTTCTATGAGAACAAAGACTTGTTCACCATGGTGACAAAGATGGTCCATGGCAGGTACCCAATGGACAGTTGTTTGACCAAATATGTAAATGAAAGAACAAATATCCTTTTCTGCTCCTTAATTTCCATATTTTTCAATCTACTTTAGCTTTATCCAATATATGCAATTACACTTATCTACAACTGCTCTATTTTATATCGCCACAATGTTTGCTATTATTATCATTACCACTGGTGGTCAGTCAACAGCATTTATTGAACATCCACAGAGGTGTGGAGCAAGGCACCAAATACTGTGGGGGAAAATGAGGATCAGAAGTCACCACCTCTGCCGTCAGGGAGTATTAAGTCTAACTGGAAACCAAAATAAGCAGACTTGACTTATGTGGGCAGAAATGCAGCAGCTTACAACAGAGACTCTTGGTTCCTCTTGGCTGTGGGCTGAATTGTGTCCCCCAGATTCATATGTTGGAGCGCTAATCCCTAGTATCTCAGAATGTGAATTTGGAGGTGGGGATCTTTAAAGGGACCATGAAGGTTAAACGAGGTCATATGGGTGGGGCCTAATCCAATATGACTGGCATCTTCAGGATAAGAGGTGTTTAGGACCCTGGGGAAAGACCATGTGAAGGACATGGAGAACAAGGGCATGGAGGTGCCCTTGGACATCTATAAGCCAAGGACAGAGACCTCAGGAAAAATCAGCTTTGCTAACATCTTGATCTTGGATTTGTAGCGTCTAGAACTGTGAGAAAATAATTGTTTTTTGTCATCCAGTCTGTGGTACTTTACTGGGGAGGCCTGAGCAAACTGACAAACTCTCCAATATTCATTTTCCTTTCCTTATGTAGTCTAGGTGGCACTAGTGGTAAAGAACTCACCTGCCAATCCAGGAGAAGTGAGACACACGGTTTCAATCCCTGGGTGGGGAAGATCCCTTGGAGGAGGGCATGGCAACCGACTCCAGTATTCTTGCCTGGAGAATCTGATGGAGAGAAGAACCTGCTGGGCTACAGGCCATGGGCCACAAAGAGTCAGACACAACTGAAGCGACTTAGCACACACGTATGTAGGTAAGTGGCTGAGTGCCTGGCCACTTAGGGGACTGCATTTCCCAGCTTCTCCTGCAGATAAATGTGGCCACACAACTAAGGAGCTACAAGCAGAAGTGCCATACCTTATCTCCACCCGAACTATCACACCCTTTAGAGCCCAGTGCTAACTCAAGTTCAGGGAGGCAGCAGGTTGAGAAGTGTGGAAAGAGAAGAAGACAGAGGAGAGTGGTAAGGCCAGACTCCTCTGCATAGGAGTCTGCACAAAGGCCTCTCCAACCAAAGCTCGCCTCTCACCAGTTCCCACCTGAGTCATTCTACATTGCTCTGGTGGCCCATGTGAAAATCCACCAAACAGCAGACTCAAGAAAGATCCTGTAGATATCTGTGGTGGGACCAAGAGACATCAGCCACTTATGCTTTAGTGCTTCTCAGTCCTGAATGAGGGAGATGCCTGAGAAAAAGGGGGCTTCGTTGCAGAGTAGGCACGTGAGGTTGAGGTCCTCTAATGAGTTTCTGACAGTGAGCAGATCCTCAGGAGTGGAAGAAGAGGTCAGTAAGAAAAGCAGAAAACTTAAATTTATTTAAGCAGCAAGCTTAATGTATTTAAAAGTTCCATAAGGGAACCTGTGCTAGGATGGAGTGTCTCACTCTCAGAATAGAATGTCATAATTGTCCACTGATGCTGCCTTCAGCTACATCACACATTAGACTGGTTTTGAGGAGCCTCTGTGAAAACCTATGCACTATTTTTCACATATTCTTATGAAGTCCACAAAAAAACGCATGTTGAATTCCTAAGAATCAAATCAGGTATTAGATTTTGGAATAATTTGCTTGAAATACAGGGTACTCAGCAACTGTGCCAACCAAATGGCAGAGATTGAGCCTGAGCTCAAAGAGGATGTACAGCACCGATAATGAAGTTCACTGGGGGAAAAAAAAAATAATAATGGATGGAGATTTCAACAAATCCTTTGTTGTGGCACTGAACACACCCCAATGTACGTCCTGTGTTCACGCTGTGGAGGCTGGCATTTTCTAAGCGTGGACCCTTTCACTTGCTCCTGTGAGCCTGGGCTTGTGACTCACTGGATGCTCTGGAGTTTGGGGAAAGCTTCAGGTGGAGATTCTGTCAAAGATAAATGGCCAGGCCCAGCGAGCAGCACTGAGCTGGAAGGAAACCCAGGCTGCAGCACCATGAATCAGCGCGTTCCCTCAGGAAGAGAGGCGGTCTGCTTATTACACTCACCTTGTCATCGATCGGAACCACACAGACATCAGGCCTCACCCCGCAGGCAGCCGAAGCAGCAGTTTCCAATTTATCTGCAGCCAGTTGAGTCCTGGAAACCCCAAAGTACGAGCACTCACAACGTACAGGGATCATGAGCCTTGTCCTTGCCCACAGCACCTGGAGTGGGAGACAGGACAAGAGAGGTGTGGGGACCCTGAGGGGCAGCACTCCTTACCACGGCATTCCCAAGGCCCAGCCAGGCCCCAGCAAATGTTTGTCCACCAAATGGCTACAAGGGTTTAAAAAAAGCAAACAAATGAAATATCATGTAGGCATTTAAATAATTTTAGAGACCATGTAATGATAAGCATAAATAGCTAACTCTGTACTGTTTAGAAAAAAATATATAATATGTATATTGAGTATGATCACAGTTTTACTATATCTTATTTATAACTTTGATGGTACATACTGTGTGTGCTTAGTTGCTCAGTTGTGCCCCACTCCTTCTGACCCTTTGGATTGTAGCCCCCCACCCAATCCTGCCCCAGCTACTCTGTCCATAGGCTTTTTCAGGCAAGAATACTGGAGTGGGTTGACATTTCTTCCTCCAGGGGATCCTCTCCACTCAGGGGTTGAATGCATGTCTCCTATGTCTCCTGCATTGCAGGTAGATTTTTTACCTCCTGAGCCATTAAGTACACATGCATGCTAGTTGCTCAGGCAAGTCCAACTCTTTGTGACCCCAATGACTGCAGCCCACCAGGCTCCTCTGTTCATGGGATTCTCCAGGCAAGAATACTGGAGTGGGTTGCCATTCCCTTCTCCAGGGGATCTTCCTGACCCAGGGATCAAACTCAGGTCTCCTGTATTGTAGGCAGATTCTTTTCCGCCTTAGCTACCAGGGAAGCCCATCAAGTACATACACCAACAGGGCTAATAAAGGTTATCCTTTATTTTGCCATTATGGGCAATTTTTAGTTGTTTTTATGTATTATTTACCTGACACCACCAGGCCTAAAGTTTAGTTCATGGCATTGTACCTCCCACTTCCTAAAATAAAGTCTCAGTCACTGCAGGAGCCATGTTGCTCCATTTCATAAAACCTGCCCTCTTCTCCACCTTTGCACAGAGATCCCTGCCAGCGCCCCCATGTGGAGCCCACAAGTTAGCTTCTCACCTAAATCTTCCCCTGAAGGAGCTCTGGTCTACACTTGAGCCAGATAATAAGATTCTGAGCTACAAGTATTGATTCTTTTGCTTTTGCTTGGGGTGACGCTTGGGGAGGCCAGTTCACCTCCAGGACTTTTTCTTTGCCGTCTGTGGATACATCTATGACAGCACGTGGAGCACCCTGCTTCTGCATGTAAGGTAGGCTTCACGTGCAGCCAGGTATCCAAGTGTGGGGACCCATGCACGGGAACGCAGTGTCACGAATGAATTGTCGCCACAGGCAATGTTGGCCATGCACACACAAAAGGGTCTTCACCCAGGAGACAAGAGAGCCTCATAAATAGTATTAATCTCTCCCTGATGTGTGTGTATCATTGGAACTTCTTCCCATTGAGATAAGCATCAGTTTCCCCTTTGACTATAGTTACATGTCAGTGAGTGTGGAAAGATTAAGCTGGAAAATCTCAGCAAGGTAGTCATCCATGAACTGCAGCCATTACATTTGAGCTGAAGCATGCAACTGCGGAAAAGAGAAACAATCAGAGATGAAGTTCTGAACAATGGGAGAGAAGCCTTCAGGCCCCATTCAACTCAAAGAGATCTTTTTCTTCACTTAACAATCAGTGAGGGTTATAAAACCCCACCCCTTACACCAGTGCAGAGCAGAGCATGCTTTGTCTTGAAACTATGATTCCATGCAGATTGGTGGAGAGCCAGTACCGCCAGGCTTTCAAGAGTTCACAAAACAGCAAATAAACCACAGAAAGGGAAGTGAAGGGGCATCTAGGCCAGTGGATCTGAAACCTGAATGTGCAATAGGATCTCCTGGAGGCTTGTTAACACAGATTCCTGGATCCGATTCCCAGAGTTTCTGATTCAAGGGGAGGAGCTTGGCCTTCTAAGGGAAGGGGCAGAAAAGAACACCAGGCCCATTTCTCCCCATTAGCCATGGAAGAGCACTTTCTCCCTGAGCAGAAGTAATGCTAGCAAAGCCATGCCATGAGAGAGAGTAGCCGGCAAGTTTTCTTCTTTCCCCAAGGTGGTACCATGCTGGTACTACAGTACTAGGTTAGGTGACCATGATACCAAAATACCATTGGCTCAACACAAGAGAGTTTATTTCTCACCCAAGGCAGGTCTACTGCTGGTTGAGTTATGCTCTTGGACTGGGTTATCTTCCACACAATTTTCAGCATTCTGAGTGGCTTTGGTCTTGTGGCACCCCCACATTGACCTTTTTCTCCATGATCTCTGTGGCAGGGGAGAAGTAACCTGGGGAAGGCGTTCACTCTCACGTCACTGGCCAAAGTGAGTCACATGGCCATGGCTAACTTCAAGAAGAAGAGGAGGTGTAACCTTCCATGTGCCCAAATGTGGAGGAGAACAAGATTCACTAGTGACCACTAATGGTGTCTACCACAGGGGCTCAACTGTATATTTCTTCTTGATCACATTTCCTCACCTCCTGGGGAGTAAAGAGAGGGAGAGAAGCCTCAAGCAGTCATGACATTAGAGTACAGGTGCATCCTGATGACAGAGTGGTTGAGAAGAAGGCATAACAGAGGCAAAATATTTTGTATTTTATTATTTCAATCATTCAAAAGCGAGAAACAATACCATGATAGTTGCTATTATTGAATGATTGAAAACACAGTAGGTAATTGGTTTATGCAATGACATTTTACAAAAGCACACACACGTGCATGCATGCGTGCACACACACTACAGAATAAGTGCATGTAGAAACCAGTGATACCCAGTAAATCCAGTATTCTGGTTATTGTACCAATATCAATGTCCAGGTTTTAACAAGGTATTATAGTTATTTAAGATGTTAACACTGGGCGAACTGGGTGAATAGTACATGGGGATTTTCTGCATTATTTTTGCAACTTCTAGTAGGTCAATCATCATTTCAAAATAAAAAGTTTAAAGAAGTAGTAGAAGACTTTCCATCCTTGTCCTGTGCCTCACCTCTTCTCTACAAATGTCCCCCACAGGAGCTGCGAGAGAAGTTGTCTGAGTAAAGCGATCTTCTGCTGGATTAGCAGGGAAGCTGATTAATGTGTTGGTGACACGGCTGCAGACATTCACCTGCCTGTCTTCACCTTCTGTCTCTGCAGAAACAGAGATGAAATCTCTCCTTTGAAAGTTAAAATAAAAACCAGTCAATCCTCGCATGCACACTCCCGCCACCACTCCCCACTCCCGCTTTACTGCAGGTAGTAAGTGGGAGCCCAGGTGAATTGCTATGCATTTCCCTTTAAATTCTTGGGATTTCAGTGACAGACCAAGGCTCTCATCTGTCAGCAAACTGTTCCAGGCAGACCCATTACTTTACACTACAATAAAAAGAAGGACGTCAGGATCATCCGTCAAACCAAAGCAGCTGGGAGCACAGTCTTGTACCAGAGGCTGTATTCATTTGCCCAGAACATTTAAAAATCTATGTCCCAGCCCTTCTCCCCAAAGTCCTTATTTCACCCAATAAAATAAATTTAAAGTGCATAAATGTATATTAAAAATATCTAAGCAAACACTCGCAGCTAAATAATGTTCACCCAGATGCGCCTACATTTTTTTTTATCGTTAGACATGTTTCCTGTTCTCCCAAGTAAATATTTCACCAAAAATGCTCCCCAAGCAGTTGTTTTCTCGATATTTTCACAATAGAATATTCTACGCTCTACACATATAAAACTGTGAATAACCAGACATTTTCCCAAAGAGACCTTTGATTTCCCTTCATTTTGTGAAATGATTCTCGCCAGGATGCTAGCTCCGAGAGTGGGCGCCATGCTGGGCAGGGTGGGGGCCTCAAAATCCAGGTCAAAAGCTCCCAGTAATTTCTCGGAGCCTGAAATGAGATGAGTCCTTATAGAATATGTCAGGATATTTCATTTTAGGGCGCCATGGGGTATCAGAAGGAACTCAAATGTTGCATTCACACAGACTCATGTTAAAGGCTCTTTCTTCCACTTGCATGGCTTTGGGCATGTTATTTACTGCCGCATCTGTACAAAGGGAAACATCAATAGCACCTGCTGCTTCTGGGTGGAGTGAGCGGCTTTTCAACAGTATTTGGTCCTCTTGCTTTATTTAAGCAGCGTCGTTGAGGGCAGGCCAGCCAGGTGGCAGCCCAGGATACCTGGGCTGCAACAGTCCCTGCAGTGGAGTGCCCACATTCATAAAGATCTATGTCCACTCTTGAGAAGACTGAGTAACCAGTGTCCCATAAAGCTCTAGCTGCAGAGTCCCTTTGCAAAAGTGGTTCTCAAACTTGAGTGTGCATCAGGATTATCTGCAGGAAGTAGGGAGCTTTTAGAACATAGATTTCTGGGCCCCACCCCTAGAGCCTCTGACTGGACAGATATGGATATTACCTGATACTCTGCTTCCCAGGTGGCTCACTGGTAAAGAATCCTCCTGCCAATGCAGGAGACGCAGATTTGATCCCTGGGTTGGGAAGATCCCTTGGAGAAGGGCATGACAACCCACTCTAGTATTCTTGCCTGGAAAATCCCATGGCCAGAGAAATCTAGCCGGTTTCAGTTCATGGAGTCGCAAAGAGTCTGACATGACTGCGAGACTGAGCATGCATTTCTAGCAAGTTCCCCGGTGATACTTAGGCTGCTCCTCTGGAGACTCCACTTTGAGAACCACTGTTCTAGAACAGGGGTGTCCAAACGTTTTTCTGAAATGTGTTAGGCTTGGCAGATCATACCATTTGTGTTGCAACTACTCAACTTTATTATCGTCACATAGAGAAACCATAGATAATACGTTTTGTATTCCAATGAAACTTTATTGACAGATTCTGAAGTTTGAATTTCCTATCATCTTTACATGTCACAAAACAATATGCTTTTTTGCTTGCTGATTTCAACTGCTTGAAAATGCAAATGCTGTTCTTAGATCTCGGGCCACGGGAAAAGAGGTGGTGGGTTGGATTTTGGCACTTGGACTGTAGTCTGCCAACCCCTACAATTAGTGAACCAGGAAAAGGCAGTGTTTCCAGCCTCTGTTGGATAAAAAAAGTCTCCACTTTTCCTTCTCCATCTGTTTCTGAGTCCAGTGAGCCACTGTGCTGGACATTGGGCTCCGTCCGCACCAGCGCTCCTGGGGCAGCCTCAGCTGAATCAACGCCGCCTTGACCGCTAAGGTCTGAGACTTCTCCCCACCCCCACCGCACCCCAGCCTTCTTTCAGCTTCACTTTTTGCTCTTTTTTATAGCTTTTCACAAATTTGTCTCTGTGGCAAATTTACAGCACGCACTGCCTGTCTGAACTATTTAAAGGCGCAATATTCTCGACTGTGCCATAAAGCTTTCCCATTCTGTATGTTTTATTTCTCGGTTTGAGGACCTTTTATGAAATCAGCAGCTAGGCGGAAGGAAATCATTTGCATACTTGGCTCCATACACCTGGAATTCCTTAATTTTAGGGATTAGCAAAATGAGTCTAATAAAAAGTGGAGGCCCTTGTTAATCATCTCTGTAAAGTCCCTTCATTACCTGTTACTTGCGTCCAATCTGAGCGCCCGTTTCAGGAAATTCACATTGTGCAGGTCAGTTAGGACGGTTTTATGAACTGATTTTGGAATTTTACATGGGGCGGTTTGTGTTTTTAGTGTTCCTCAAAATTAAAATGACTCTTTTCTCCCCGTTTTCCACTCTTCAGAGGACACCTCTCTGGGTTATCACAGAGATGGTCCAAAGGTGATGTCTGAGAGAACCGTTACCCTTGCACTGAGAGTGGATTCTGCACCCATCGCCTTGTTATTTGAGATGATCTGTGTGCAGGCCTTGCTAATGTTTCCCAAGTGGAGAACCTGTGTAGCTTCCTCTTTTGTTCTGCTCTACACTCACTCCCCAGAGAAACCTGGATGCTTCCAAGAACTCAATCCTACTCACCCCCTCCTTAGAGAATTGAGGGAAACTGCTTTAGTTGTCCCTGCCTTTAAGGAGACCCCGAGGAAGGTCAGGTCAGCAATGCAGCTGCCTCCCTAGCTTTCTGCGAAGGGCAAGAGAACACCATCTACACTGCCTGCCAGCGTGTTTCCAGTTAAGTCAGGGCTCCACGGGCAACTCCTTACAGCACCGGCAAAACATAAATTGGTCCCACGAAGAGAGACAGTTCCCATAATTGGAACTTAAAATAAACCAAACAAAAATCCTCTGTCTGAAAAATTTCCCTAATTTTCTTTTCAAAATACAACTGCTCTGTCACCCACCCCCAGAACTGAGAGACCATAGCTGCCTGAAGTCACTAGTTGTAATCAGGATAATTCTGAAACTGAATGATGCATGCTGGAATGCTGTTTACAGGAAATGAGCAATTTATTTTATTATCCAAATTTTAAACCCTTTTAATATGCCTCCCAAGAAGATGTCTGATTTGGAAAATTGCAAAAGAGAACTTAGGAGAGGACAAGGGTTACTAAAAAAATTCAGCACTGTAAGGCCAGATAAAGAGACTTGAGAGATCACTTGAACAAAACTTAGAAAGTGTATCTGCCTAAATTCCCTTTACGTTGGTGATGGTAAGGGATCTACTTTATACTGTGTAGAGTAATAGAAAAACTATGAGATGAAAAGTTGAAATAGAAGATTATATTCAGTGGAAGTAATGCATTTGTTAAATTCTCTTTCTGCAATTAATATGTGTATTTGTATGCATGCACACATGTATGTGTTCACTTAGGCATATATGTACGGGCAAATACATAAAATGTTTCTGGAAGAATCACTGAAAACATAGTTGTGAAAAGAGACCAGACATAAGATTTCTCTGCGTCATCTTCCTTTCTGACCTGTTTACATATTCTAATTGCAGGGATATATTTTTACTTTGGAGGATCATCAGAGTTTATGTGGGTGGTGAAATTTTGAATTCTTTTCATGTTTTTCTGTATCTGTATTTTTAACAAACATATGCTTTAAAGAAACATCTTTTTTCAGGGCCTTAATAAGCCTCTCATTTGAACATAAAGGCAAAGTATATGGATTTTGTTCTTGTAATTAATTTCCATTCTTGTATGTATCAGGTTCTCCAACAGGCCCCTCATATATGCCTATCAGGAACATGTTTACAGAGGTATCAAATTAGCAGCTTGCCCAAGGCATCGATGTTTCTTAATCTCATGCTGCCCTTTCAGGACCGACTTTGTGATTCAGAGGATTTCTGTTTTCATCCAGTTGACAGGGCCAGCTTCCAATGATGCTGGAAAAAATAGTCACATACCTAAGTAGGTGGATAACCAAGACCCACTGCCACCTCTAGGAAAGACGCGTGGTCTCCTGGGCTCTCTTCTTGCCCACAGTAGCCACCTTTGATTCGTGAAGAGCATAGACGAAGGGCAGGAGGGGCTAGCGGATCTACTCCTTTGTGGAGTAGATGAGGAGCTAGTGCCGAGGGCTTGTCCACAAAACTCAGCTGGTCAGAGATGACTTACACTCAGATTATCCTTCTACCAGTGCCTTAGGGAACTTAGTTGGTTCTCTCCCCCTGACTGTTTATTTCATCCAATTAACTCATTACAAGTAGAAGATAAGACAGGGTCTTGAAAAAAAGGGAGCAGGGAAGGTTGATTTTGATGGAAGGCAAGTATCCTGTGGATTCTGCTCCCCTACCCACCCACGATCAGGGCATTAGGGAAGAGCTATGGTGAAGAGTGCAATGCAGGGGTGAACTAAGGGTTCAGTGGGTACTTTATGAATAAGAGGAAGGGAAACAGCATGGATTGGATGCCTACTTGCACTTGGCATTCATTCCCTCAAATAAACGATGTACCATCATCCCTCTTTTACAAATGGTAGTAAATAACATGTTCTCGATCACACAGCTCTTGGCTGGACTGGGTTTTAGGTTCAAGCCTGTCTGAGCTTATCTCAAGACGGATTGGAAATCTCTACATCTGAGAGTCTTTCATAGAATAGAATAGACCAGGCAAAGATTGGGGCCCACTGATCACACTAATGAGGAAAGAAATAGAGGGAAATACTCCTTGCCTGATAGATAAAAAATGGAAATTGCACTTATCGAGCATTTAATGTGCATTAAGCAAAAAGGTATGTATGTACTTAACATATGACATCTCATTAGATGTAAATTAGGCTGAAGGTTGATATTGTGTTAGGGAGCAACCAAAGAATGAACAACAATTTCCTGTCTAAAGGCACCCAGACTCACAGAGGAGAGGGGAGAAGTTTTCCAGATAACTTCATCCAACACAGCTACTGTTGTGACTTGTGATGTTCCTGGCTTGGGATAAGTGATAAGTAAATATGTATGAACTTCTCAGACTGGATACCAACCTGATTCTCTGCTTCAGCACCATCTAGAGGCTTTCTCTGGACACTCCAAGCTGATGAATCATAATTCTTTAATAATAATCATTCTTTGGGATAAATACCCAGAATGGGTTGCTATATCAAATGGTAGTTCTATTTTTATTTTTTTGAGGAACCTCCATACTGTTTCCCATGATGACTGCACCACTTTGAACTCCCACCAACCATATGCCAGGGTGCCAATTTCTCCACATTCGCCAACACTTATTGTGTTATGTTTTGTTTGGTTTTGCTTGTTTCAGTAACAGCCATCCTGACAAGTGTGAGGCAATGTACTTCCCTGTGCTTTTAATTTGCCTTCCCCTGATGATTAGTGATGTTGAGGATTTTTTCATGTATTTGCCAGCCATTTGCTGGCAAATGTCTTCTTCAGAGAAATGTCCACTCCGGTCCTTAGTTCATTTTTTAACCTAGGTCTTAGTTTTTTGATTTTGAGTTGAGGAGCTCCTTATATTTTTTGGAGATTAACCCCTTATCAGACATAAGGTTTGGAAATATTTTCTCCCATTCTGTAGGTTGTTTTTTCACCTTGTTGATGGTTTTCTTTGCTTTGTGTAAAGCTTTTTAATTGCAACCCCAGTGCTGGATATGTATTCAAAAGAGTTGAAATCAAGATATCAAAGAGATATTAGCACCCGTATCTTCATTGCAGCACTATTCACTAGTCATTGTGAGGACACAGTCTAAATGTTCATCAACAGATGAATGGATAAAGGAAATACAGCATAACCATATAATGGAATACTATGCAGCCTTAAAAAGGAAGGGAATTCTGCAATATGCAACAACATGAATGAACCTTGATCATATTACGCTAATGAAATAAGCAATCACAGAAAGACAAATACTGCATGATTCTACTTACATGAGGTATCTAACACAGACAAGTTCATAGAATCAAAAAGTGGGATGATAGTTGCCAATGGCTTCAAGGAGGGATGAAGAAGGAGATACTAATAGATGGGCATAAAGTTTCAGTCAAGTAGGATGAATAAGCTATAGAGATTTGTTGCACACATTGTACCTCTATAATTAACAATAATACAGGCATAAAGTTAATTAAGAGGGTAGATCATATGGTAAGTGTTCTTACCACAATATGATAAAAATTTTTAAAAGAAAAGGTGCTAAGTTGGCACATAAGTGCTTCTTGAACTAGTAATAAATAAAGAATCTTACTCAAAGTCATCATAATCATCTGACATTTAGTGAATGTCCGCTATTGGTCAGGAGCTTTCCCAATGGCTCAGCAGTAAAGAATTTGCCTGCAATACAGGAGACGTGAGGATGCAGGATCAATCCCTGGGTCAGGAAGATCTCCTGGAGGAGGAAATGGCACCTCAGTCCAGTATTCTTGCATGGAAAATCCCATGGACAGAGGAGCCCGGGAGGCTACAGTCCATGGGGCCGCAAAGAGCTGGCCAGAACTGAACACAGACAGAAGCCGCAGCGCTACTGGCCAGACTCTATACTGAAGGCTTTATATTTTCCATCTCATTCAGGGCTCTCAATGCTCCTATGAGGCAATTCTTTTTATTACCTCCTTTTTACAGATAAGAAATCAAGACTCAGAGTCCACTAATTTGCCCCAAATCACAGAACCACTAAGTGGCGGAGCCAGGATTCTAAGGCCAAGTGTGAGTTCCTAACCACTACACCCATCCCTTTCTGGCAACAAGGTTAGTAAAGAACGTTGGCCAAACGAATACTTGCTGTCTGTATTCTATTTACAATCTTAAGAGAGACAGTTTGCGATTTTGAAAGTTCAGAAATTTAATTTTTATTCCTCACCTCAAGTCAAAGAGGGAAATTAATATCTACATCCAGACCCTTCCACTCTCCCCATCTTTTCTTTGACCAGACCTGGTTGCTTATCTCTACTCACTTCCTATCATCCAAATACCAAGAAAAAAGACTGACATGACTGTAAAATGAGGTGCCAGCTCATCCCTCAGGGCTCTAAGGCAACAGCCCAAGGATGACGCAGTTACACACTCTGGATGGTTCGGTGGTTGCCACAGATACAGCTAACTTTTCACTGAACTCATCTTCCCTTGCTCCTCAGCACACAGCTAGACTCATTATCAGCCTCACACACAGTTAGTTCTGACTGAAGGTGGGTTCTGATCAAGGGAAAGGGAAGAAGTGACATGTGCCATTTCCGGAATTTGTACGCACCCTCCCAGTGTCCCCACTTCACCCCACACAATTCTCTCTCTTTCCACTCGGCCAGCTGGAAGTCCACACACAAGGTGATTCTGAAAAATCCTGTGTTGAAGATGTCACGGACACCAGATAGAAGGACCCCTGATTCACTGTTTATAAATAAGAGTTCTCAGCTGACTGAGAATACCAATTTTGTATGGTGAGTAAGAAATAAATTTAAGAATATGTTTAGTTCAAACAATCACACATGACTCCTCATAGCTAGGAATATGTGGGCAGCAGTCTAGGGCTGGGATGTGGCTTATGATGGTGGCCCAGGAGTTTCTTTTAGATACTCTGCTCCCTCTTAGTAGGCATTTGTGCATAAGTCTATCACCTCATGGTCACAAGACGTCTGCTGCATCTCCACACCTCTACCTCCACACTATTCTAGGGAGAGAAAGAAAAAGAAAGGAGAAACTAAAATGATGGTATGGATATCAGGATCCTGAAAAAGCTCTCCCTAAACTTCTTGGTTTATATTTCATTGGCCATGAGTGTGTCATATGCCCACCTCAAGTGGCCAGGGGTCTCATAAAGTAAACTGAGGACCTGAAAAAATGCCATGGTATTTTTTTATAAGGAAAATGGGGACTTAGATAACTAGCAATGTCTGGCTCAGTGATATACAGAACTAGTACAGAGGATTTTAGCAAAGAAAAATCACTAAGAGCCCTCTGTCCAGCCATAGCCTTGTCTAAGAGTCCTCATTCTTCCTCTGACCCAACATAGACACTTGATCAACTACTCTACTTTTCTCCTGCCTGAATACCATGCTCCCTCCAACATGACACCCCTGTAATACATACACATATATATTTTTAAGATTTCATTTCCAACTTGTAACAAATTAGGATGCTAGTTTGGCTTTTGACTGGCATGTGTCATGTCTTAGAGTTTAAAAAGTGTATCTATTGGGATGAAAAATCATCTCCTATGGCCAAATGAGATTTTGTCCTCTCCCGGCCCCCTTCCGCACTGCCTTCCACCAGCTCAGCTCCCCCCTCTCTCTCCTCACTGGCCTCAGCTCCTGAGTGTGCTACTTCCTAGACAAAAGGACAGATTCACACCTCCTGGAGAGAAAGTGGTTTTGAAGATTTGCAGGAGGACTTGCTAATAACAGTCCAAAGGAAAGAATTGCCATGTTGAAGACTCTCGCACAATAAAGAAGAGGAAACACACCAAACTGTATATTGCATTTGGGAACAGAATCAGCAGTCTGGTTTTGCAAATTGTTCTGATTTTTCAAAAGAAAGGTACCTGTGTTTGAATTAGCAACAAATATTCCTAAGAACAGTCAGCAACCTAACCCAACAACAAACCATCATTTTCACCAAGGATGTGAAGTTTTCATCACCACACTCTCATGGACAGATTTGTAGCTGAGAGGAACCTGCACCAGGCTGCAAACGCAGAGTGGGTAAAAACGCTGCAGCTGGTCTGTTGAGGGCCACACACTAGGGTGCTTGTGCAAAAAGAACCAAAGCAGACAAGTTCAATCTTGTGGGATGGTGGTGGCCAGTCCTGAAACTGATTTTGAATCTTATAGCCAGGATCAATAGCTGTGGGAAGAGGGATCCTTTATTAAACTCAGACTCTCAGTGTCTTGCTTATTTATATTAAGAATCTAAGAAAAATATTGTTTTTGAGCCCAAATAAGTCTTGATCATTTCAGCCTCACTAACTCAACCAACCATGTGAGGCTCATGATTAGTGCCGCTGCATGGGGCCGAGTCTTCTCTGGCTTTCTGTAACTGTCAGCTTGCACCTCAGAAGTTTCTTCCCCTCTCTGTACTTAATGTCCCTAAAATGGGAATAAAAATATCTGTGTGTGTGCATGCTCAGGCATGTCTGACTTTGTGACCCCATGGACTGAAGCACACCAGGCTCCTCTGTCCATGGAATTTTCCAGGCAAGAATAATGGAGCAAGTTGTCGTTTCCTACTCCAAGGGATCTTCCTGACCCAGGAATCAAACCTGTGTCTCCTGAGAGTCCTGCATTGGCAGGAGGGTTCTTTACTATTGAGCTACCTGGAAAGCCCCCAAAATATCTGAACTAACTATATATAAGAGATATGGTACAATTAAATAATGTACTAATACAGGTAATTATTATTATGCAAGCCTACTGTGTGTCTGCTTAGGTGTCACGCCTGATATACAACAGCGATTAAACCACACCAACCTAGACAGCCTATTAAAAAGAAGAGACATTATTTTGCCAACAAAGATCTGTCTAGTCAAAGCTATGGTTTTTCCAGTATTCATGTATGGATGTGAAAGTTGGACTATAAAGAAAGCTGAGCACTGAAGAATTGATGCTTTTAAAGTGTGGTGTTGGAGAAAACTCTTGAGAGTCCCTTGGACAGCAAGGAGATCCAACCAGTCCATCCTAAAGGAAATCAGTCCTGAATATTCATTGGAAGGACTGATGCGGAAGCTGAAACTCCAATACTTTGGCCACCTGATGCGAAGAACTGACTCATTTGAAAAGACCCTGATGCTAGCAAAGATTGAAGGCAGAAGGAGAAGGGGACGACAGAGAATGAGATGGTTGGGTGGCATCACTGACTCAATGGACACGAGTTTGAGTAAACTCTGGAAGTTGGTGATGGACAGGGAGGCCTGGTGTGCTGCAGTCCGTGGGGTCTCAGAGTCAGACACAACTGAGTGACTGAACTGAACTGAACTGATAATAGCCATTTAAAACAGAAGATGTGTTTCTTATCTCTACAGGTGGGTAGATCTGGGGCTGAGAGAGTGACCTGCCTGTCCCATTTCTGGCACGTGTCTGAGGTTGGACTAGAACTTACCTCTCTGTGGTTGCAGTGCCTAGGCTAGTTCAAAGCCTGGTGCCGATGGGAGATGCCAGTTTAAAGATGAACTTATTAAAGGGTTTGGGGCTAAAATGTAGTATTTTCTTACTGTTGTTTGTTTGAAACTCTGCCTACCAGAGAAGAAACAATGTATTCGGTTCTATGAGAAACACAAAAAAAGATGGTTAGCCCAAAATATAGCTTACAAAATTCCTTCTCTTGGGAAGGAATCCTCCAGAAACCAAAGAAACACATCCCTGTCTCCCAAACTTTACTATCATCCCTGCCAGTAAGGTGAAAAGATTGTTCAGGACAGTTTTAAGAACTTCTATCAGAAGATTTGGATTTCAGAGTCCCTTTTAGAAGTTTGATGTTTTTATTCATCTTTGGACAGATAAATGAACTGTAACCATTAATATTTAGCCTATCTCTGCCTGTATTCCTTGAAAGATAATTTTGGGAGAAGTTGGCCATGTGGGGAGGATACCAGGAGTTGCTAAGTAACAGTATTGACTTTGTGTTTGTACTTCCCCTTTAAGTG
This sequence comes from Bubalus bubalis, assembly GCF_019923935.1. NCBI lineage: Eukaryota > Metazoa > Chordata > Mammalia > Artiodactyla > Bovidae > Bubalus > Bubalus bubalis. Next base: position 20,104,810 of record NC_059174.1, read on the forward strand.
TCTATACTACAAGCATATAGGCATGGTTATTTATGAAGCACTTAGATGTTAAAAAAAAAAATTGTCTCTGAAGCTTGCTACTCTGGCACCATGCTGACTTTGACCCAATCTGGCACATTAATGGAAAATACCTACATAGATGTGAAGGTTGAATAATATTCTGGTAGAGCTCTTAAAATGGCAGCCAAGTTTTTAAATAAGCATGCCTTTCCTGGATTTTAAATAAATAAGGGTTCCAATTATACTTGAGACATATGTAGAAGTTACACAAGTTACAGGAATGTGTGGTTTTCCTGAACAAAGAAAACTGCAGACAAGTTTTTTTGGTTTAATAATATGATGACTTAATTGAAGTCAAAATGATTGTTCTTTTCCCTTCTGTAGCTAGAAAAATTAGGATATGGTTAATAATAGGGAATGAAACCCACTTCACGAATCTGTAGTCCACTTTCTCCTCAGGGATATAGGTACTGAATTACATTTCCACTTGCGCTATTTAATTTAGGAATTGATTGAATGCAGTCAGGTAGAGAGTGTGGCTTTTTTCTCTACACTTGAACATGAGTTATAGAAAACTTTGACAACAGGAAAATTACTATACAGATAAGACCCAGTCATAATATCTGTTAAAAGAACATGCATTTTTGGTAGCACCCAGGTAAAGCCTTAAAACTATGCATACCCTTTGACTTACCATTTTCACTTCTGGGAGACTATCTTAAGGAAATTCATTAAAATGTGAATAAAGCTCTTGGAACCCAACAAACATATATAAAGAAGTCCAGGCTGATAATCTCCTTCAGGATGGAAGGTGACATGGTCAACCAGCCGTAACAGCAAGCCTAGCAGTCCCAGCCAATGCCAACCACCAGCCTTCTGGGTGAAGCCATCTTAGATTTGCCAGCTACAGTTGAGTTACTGTGACTAAGGTTACTGAGTTACCCTAGACAAGACCTACAGAAAGACACTCAGTTGAGCCAAGCCCAAATTTCTGATCCATAGAATCACCATTACAAACCATACTACGTCGTCTATTTCATTTGACTTTGGAGGTGACCCTGATACCACTACAGAGCTGAAGGTCGTATTAACTAATCAATGGATATATATTAGAAGGAGTCAATGGAATGACCCAAGATATCATAAATGCCATAGGTAACTATATTAGTTTGAGGGCTGCCATTAGAAAGTACCACAGCCCGGGTGGCTTAACATCATTTGACTGTCTCATAGATCTAGAGGCTAGAAGTCCAAGATCAAGGTATTGGCAGGATTAGTCCCTTGGGAGCCCAGAGAGGAGAGGATCTGTTCTAGGTCTCTCTCCCTGGCCATCTTATCTCTGTCTCTTTATGTTGTCTCCCCTTTATGTCTGTCTGCCTCTGTGTCCAAATTTCATCTTTTTGTATGGATGCCAGCCATATTGCATTACAGTCACTCTTATATCTTCATTTCAAACTTTGCAAAGATCCTGTCTCCAAAAAGTCCACATTCTGAGGTACTAGGGCTTAGGATTTCAATATATCATTTGGAGGGACATAATTCGATCTATAACAGTAACTACAGATAACTGTAAAGACGCTGCTGCTGCTGCTGCTAAGTCGCTTCAGTCATGTCCAACTCTGTGCGACCCCATAGACGGCAGCCCACCAGGCTCCCCCATCCCTGGGATTCTCCAGGCAAGAACACTGGAGTGGGTTGCCATTTCCTTCTCCAATGCATGAAAGTGAAAAGTGAAAGTGAAGTTGCTCAGTCATGTCCGACTCCCAGCGACCCCATGGACTGCAGCCTACCAGGCTCCTCCGTCCATGGGATTTCCCAGGCAAGAGTACTGGAGTGGGCTGCCATTGCCTTCTCCAGTAAAGACATTTGTGAGCTCAATATTTTTAGGCAGAAAGCAGTGGCTGCAGCATCAGGGAAAACAGACTTTCAGTCTTATCTTCTTGATCCTTTATTTCTGTTCCAGAAAAATTGCATCACAATTTTAGAGGGAGATTTCCCCATCAGCAAAGGAGACTGACTTTTTTGGATCTCCCCCTCACAGCCAACCATTTCCAGACTCAAAGAGCAAGGACCCTGTGGACCAGACAGCCCCCAGCTTCCCAGGAAAGCTGCCTCCTGAGCCTCCCAGCTCCCTCAGTGGGTGTAGGCTCTTAGCAATGCTTTAGCTCCTGAAAATGGTTAGGGCTCTCTTTCTCATTCACAAACACCATTTGGACCAAACGTTGGTTATGAAGGATTCCTGTCCATCAGTGATGAGGAGCCAACCCTGACAAACAAAGAAGCGAAACACAAGGAGAGTCTGCTTGTTTATTTTCCCCACAAGCCCCTTGTGGGGCTTCCCTGAGTCTCAGTTGGTAAAGAATCTGCCTGCAATGTAGGAGATTTGGGTCAGGAAGATCCCCTGGAGAAGGAAATGGCAACCCATTCCAGTAATCTTGCCTGGGAAACCCCATGGACAGAGGAGCCTGGCAGGCTACAGTCCATGGGGTCACAAGAGTCAGACATGACTTAGCAACTAAACCATCAGCAAGCCCCTTAAAGTGAGAGAAGCACACCGGAGCCAATGATACAGCTATTTTAAAATTATAGTTGAACAATAAAATCATGACTTAAAAGGGAACTCGAATCTTTCTTCTTTCTCAGTAGGTACCACCAGTTCAGATCACTCTGTCCGTTCAGCTGCCACATCTCCTTTGCAGTGAGTAAACAGAGAAGGTGACGCAGAGTTTCTTCGGTTTGTAAAATATTCAGGGATCTCCCAAAGCACCAAACTTCGAAGCATCCCATCTGCCCCCCATCAGTCACTGAATGTGGGTCCCCTGGATGCTAAGAACAAACAAACAGAAAGGACTGATTGCACTTAATTGCAGCTTATTGCTTCTTTTCTTTAAGGCTTCAGCACTATGAGGCCAAAGTTTTTTTCACTAGGAAAACTATGCCAGGACTGTTCCATCTCTTAGACCCTTAGACTAGACAAAGAAGACAGCAAGGATGCCGTGGTGTTCCATGCACCATCTTCTAAGTGCGAGAACAAGACAGACCTGCTCTTCTGTAGGCAAAAGGGTACAAGGGGGAACTTTAAGATCTGAAGACCCCACCATATAAAAATGAGAAAATACTTTCTCCCATGCTGGTCCACCCTCCTAACTAGAGTTGCCCAGTTAGCATAAGAAGATGAGCCAAATTCCAACTATCGTGGCTGCCCCAGAAGGCTAAGAAGTATTACTGGAGTGACTGCTGCTGCCGCTGCTGCTAAGTCGCTCAGTCCTGAGTGACTACTAGGTGTCAAAAAATCAGAGAAAGATCCTGCTATGGAAGAACTTATGGCTGCATGAATGAAGGCATAACACACATGCAAAAGTAATTAGACAATGATTGCGTACAGGGGTCCTCCCAGGTTGAGCAGAACCCAGCCCAGTGTAGAGCCGAGTATTTGTCAAAGGCTTTGGAGCTGTTCTTATATTTGTTTTCTCTTAGTCTTTTCCTCTCCTGAATCTTTTCTTGAATTCTTTGCTCTCTGTCAGACACCTTCACTCCATCCTCAGCAGCACTTGTTTCCTCTTTCAACTGGTGCAAAGTTTATACTTTACATTTTTTTTAAATAAACATTTTCCCCACATCAAAAAAATGACAATGCCTTTCTTCCATCTGCTCAGATCAAAACCTTGACATCACCCTTCTGTCCTCTTGGTGTTTAACGCCCACATCATGCCCACCATGCTTTAAAAATATACCAGAATCTGATGACTTCTTTCCTCTCCATCCTTTCTTCAGTATCAAATGCCTTCCCCAACCCGGCTCACCTAGAGCTAACTGGTCTACTTGTTTCCCCTGTGAACCTCCCCCCGCCCCACCCCACCAGCCACTACAACCTTCGATTCTCTTCACCAGAGAGTAGATTCGAAGTCCTTACAGAGAGATTCAGAGTCCTTACAGAGCTCCCAGTTTTCTGTGATCAGGCTCCCATTACCTCTCTGACTTTTTGTCCTAACTTTTATGGTACAAAAAGGGTCCCCTTCATTCCAGCAAGCAAGTGAATAGCAACTGGACAGGCTGTGGAGAGACTGCGTTATCTCAGGCAGTTGACCAGCAGAGAGGCTAACAAACAACAGCAGGACTCCCGTTTGTAGAAGAGAGAGCAGAGATCAGAGTGGCATCTACGCCGCTGTCCTCCTTCTCCTCGCTCTTCTGTATGAAAATTAAATCCTGCGGTAATCATATTCATTGTATCAATTTACATATACAGCATGTTTTATAAGCTCCCCCGAGTAAGGTAATTAACACGCTCTGTTCTTCAATCGTGTCTCCCTGTTTCCTTTCTGCTGGCGCTGGGGCAGACCGCATCCTTCCTGTAGCTGGGATCCTGCCCCTGCTCTCTCTGAGGTGTGTAATGAATGGATCTTAGGCCCTTGACTGGTGTCACCAAGATCTTGCCTGATACACTCACATGTCCTTCCTCCAGCCCCCAACCCCTCTCTTTTAATGAAAAACCCTCTACCATTAAAGTGCTCCTGTTTTTCTCAGTATTCTCAGCAGGAGCAGATGGATGTCTTTTCAAGAACAGGCAAATAAATTGCCCCAGTCTTTGCAAAACTGATTAAATGAATTGGTTCTTGTCCACACACTACTATAAGGCAAATCATCCAAGCTCAGGGGATGGGCAAGGATGTAAAGGGGTGATGTGAACAGGTGAGAGTGAGACCCTCGTGTGAAAATTAAACTGAATAGAAAGAAGACCCTAAATAACATATAACCAATGAAATCCAATAACAAAAAACAACAAACCCCTTTACAGTTTACAGAGCACCTCCACAGACACGCACCGTTTTTATCCCTACATCCCCGTGTATTAGAACAAGAATTGTTCTCCTTTTTAGACCTTAGGACATGTATACCGGACAGAGGTTACACAATGCTTCCCTGGTGGCTCAGGCGGTAAAGAATCTGCCTGCAATGCAGGAAACTCAGGTTCCATCCCTGGGTCGGGGAAGATCCCCTGGAGAAGGGAAGGGCTACTCACTCCAGTATTCTCCCCTGGAGAATCCCGTGGATAGAGGAGCCTGGTGGGTTATAGTCCACGAGGTTGCAAAGAGTCAGACATGACTGAGTGACTATCACACAGGTTCTCAGATGCTGAGTTGTATTCTGGGACATATTTCAAAAGCTGGTTTTCCCTTAAACACATCTATCAAATTATACATGCTAAATTTCCAAGAGTTTTAAATCAGCCTTTGTTTTCCATCTTTTAGCATTTCTGAAACCAAAAAGTACCATGTATGTTTAATCTGATAGTATTTTTTCCTCCCTTTTTTTCCTTAAAAGGCTAATATTAAAGCAGTGGCATGTCTCCTAGACAGCAGCGTCTTAGCACCAAGGAAGCATGGTGCGCACACTTGTGCAAATATGAGAATGGAGTGTACTCTCACCTCTCTGAGTTAATCCATTCTTCAGTTCCTTTTTGCCACTAAATGCACAGTAGTGCAGCTCTGGAGTCCTAGGGGAGCTTCCTCCAGACTCCACCAGCCAGCCTGCAGTCTTCAAGGGGAGCTACCCGCCTCCACGATCAATTACTTCTTCTTAAGGGAGAAGTCGCTACCAGTGCTAAGCATGGCCAGGAAGTCAAGGACCAGAGCTACCGCCACAGCCGCTAGGCGCCCAGAGGCACAGCAGGGGACCTGTGGGGAGTCCAAGCCCCTGGTGGCCCCTGCCATCTCTGAGCTGGGTGCGCACTTGCCCCACCTTCTTTTGTGTCCCTGGTCCCTTAGGGAACATCCAGGCCGGGAACACAATGTATTCAAGATGGGGCCACACTCTGCAAGTGAAGAAAATGCCTCATGGTTCAAGCAGGATTTCTTTACAAATTCCTTCATTTCACCTCCCTGAATTTTACGCTGAATTTTGTCAGTTTATAAATTTGCACTATGGCTTGGCACTGGGAAGAGGAGGTGGTTGGGGGGCGGGGTGGGGGGCGATAATCAAACCCACCGGCATTTTACACACAGACACTGAAAAATAAAGACCATTAGCAAAAAGTATAATTAAATTAAAATGCCAACTTGCCAAAGAAGCTCAGTAAATGGGAAATATATCAAACTGTGATAATACAAATGGGCTATTTCTCAAGGTGTGAGAATGTCAGTGGAATAAACTCTGATAATTTGCTGACTTTTTAATGCTGAAGGTAGAGTAGTAGCTGAAAAACAAATTACCACAATAACACCCACAACCGTGTAGTATGTATACAATTGTTTAACCGTGTTAGCACCACAAATCTGGGAGCACCAAGGCCTGGCAGACCTACAGAAGTCACTTAAAACCAAATTTCTCCTTTTGGGTGAGTTGGCCATCCCCCAAACCCCAGTAGAAGTTTTTATTAGTCACCGGATCTACTTTTTTTTAGGTCCATTCAGCCTGATTTATTTTGAATGTGTGTTTGCCAGTTAAGTTTAACATATCCAGTTAACGATAGCCGAATATTCTCTGAAAGCAATCTCATAATGAGGCCACGGTTCTTTGTAGAATATTGAAAATTACTTTTGGCATGCAAGTTCGTTTTGTTAATTCCTCTTTTAGTGCACAAATAACCTTTGAAAACCTGCTTCTAGGTGTTTATGTGTCAGGACAGTATCAAAAATTATTCAATTGCCAAGTCACATGTCAACACTTCAGTGTACAAAGCCGCTGAGAACTCTGATTCTCACTACTCTGCTGCCCTCTAGTGGACAGTTGGCAAACCCTCGCCCTCATTCCGATGCACTTATTTCAACTGAAGCATGCGATGTCAGGCACTCTGATTTGCATCTCCCCGTGAAGGTAAGTGGCACTTTAGAAGTGGTAAAATATAAACAAGAAAACAGGGACCCAACTGAAACCCCTTGGGGGAACACTTAACAAAGGTGAGGCTGTCAAATATTTTCTAAGAACCTATGCATTTACAAACAGTCACCTGTGGCTACCCGCCTCCACGAACTAAGGATGGCAACTCCCCAGTGCTCAAGTGGTTGGGTGGATTAGACTACCTGCCCTCAGGAAGTTGGGAAGTGGCCCGGTCTCTCCCTCCTAGAGTCACAGGGCACAGACCTGAATGTCAAAGAGAAAAAGAACATTTAAAGTTCACCCACCCTTACAAGAGACAGAGAAAGACAAGTACCGTATGATACCACTTTTGTTTGGAATCTAAAAAGTACAACACACTAGTGAATATAACAAAAAAAGAAACAGACTCACAGATACAGAGAATGAACTAATGGTTACCAGTGCACGTGGGGGGAGCCACAATATAGGGGTGGGAGGTGGGAGGTACAGTTTTGGGTATAAGATAGACTCGAATGTATACCACACAGGGAAAATAGTCAATATTTTTAATGACTATAAACAGAAAGTAACCTTTAAAAATCATATACAATTTAAAAAGTAAATAAAACTATAAAAAAAAATAAGAACTCACCCATCCTGATGCTTCTTACATTGGACGATCTCAAGCAACATAAAAGAAATATTCAAATTCTTAGTTGTGTTAAAGAAAAATTTATTATATAAATAAAAGTGCAGTTGGTAGGCAGTTTTGACAATCACATATAATTGACAAGCTATTTCATTCCCATAATTATCTGATGAGAAGGCAGAACCCTAGAGAGGGCAGAGGACTTGCCAGGAGTCCACAGCTAATAGTTGGCAAGGCTGTAACCAGCACCCAGGTGTCATGAACCACAGCCCAGGGTCCCCCCCCACCCCCAACCAGCACTTTTTGTCCCACTACAATAGCAGCAGATCTTGAACACATTTTCATAATCAGTCGCAATGGACATCATGAGTAACCTGACAAATGAGAGCCAGATTACGGAACTGCTTTTTAGAAATAAACTAGAGTGGATCTACATTTCTTCTTATAACAAAATCACTCTTATCAGCAATCCATGAGTGGAAGAAAAAATAGTGGCGATACATCTGTGAAGGACTGTCCATGCTAAGAATACAAGTCTCAGGCCATAAACCCAAGTGAGCAAGAAATAGAAGTTTATTTTTTTTAACTGTTCCTCTGTGCATGTGTGCTCAGTCGAGTCCGACTCTTTGCAGTCCCCATGGACTCTAGCCCACCAGGCTCCTCTGTCTGTGGAATTTTCCAGGCAAGAGTACTGGAGTGGGTTGCCTTGGAGAAGATACCTTCTCCAAGGGATCTTCCTGGCCCAGGGATGGAACCCATGTCTCCTGCGTCTCCTGCACTGGCAGGCAGATTCTTTACCATTGAGCCACCTGGGAAGCCCAGCTGTTCCTACATAGATTCTATCTCATCCAGTGGTGTGAACTTCATTGCAGTTGAGTCTGGGCTGCTGTGTCCTCCCAACTTACCTGGACAGAAGGTAGCAGCAGGAAGGCTCGGGGAGGGGTGGGTCACAGACCTGATCTTCAGAGCTGTCCTAAAACTGTACCTAGTGAGATTCCTTCATCCCAGTCTGGGGCTCTGCTCACATTCCCAAGCCCTGCCACTTCTGTCAGCTCTCCGAGCTAAACTCAGAGGACTCTGAGTGCCCAAAAAGCATTCTCCTGCTTCCCTCACACAGACTGATGTGTCTGCCCAGACATTTCACACAGGTATGCTCACTCTGGAAACTTCAGCCTCCCCTGCAAAGGACACATTTCTCTTTTGCTCTCAGACCGCCTGATCTGGTGTTGCCATTGCTACCACCATCCCACTTCTCCCAGGAGCTGATTCATGTGGCAAAGAACAGGGACGTTGATCAAAGCCCTACCAGTGTTCAAGTCACCTCACTCGTTAATTCAGTCGGTCTCTGTTGAACTGAGGATACCCCAGTGGACAAGGCTGACAGTGTCTGCCCCCTGTGGGGCTCACAATCGAGAGACAATGTCACCAGGCAACAAGGACGTGTACATAAAATGACCTCAGGGACGAGTGGAGAGGGGGATGAGGGATGCTGAGGAGGGACGTGACTGCAGATTGAGAAGTGAGCAAAAGTCTTCACAGAGTGAGCAGAGGTTTGCATAGGAGTCCTAGCAGGAATGCATTTCCTAGTCCTGGAGTCTAGAATCTCTGCTAGAGCTGACCACCTAGTCTTCCAAATAGCAAAAAAAAAAAAAAAAGAAAGAAAAAGAAAAAACCACCATCCATTTGTGCATTAGTCATTTTAGGAGCCATGAAAGCAAGATTCTTAAGTGATAGGTTACACGGGCTTCTGTGAGGTGCAGCATAAAAATAGCTAATATTCCAAAATATGAAAGGACACATGCCCTGGGTGGGTGTTGGGAGCAAGTCATCCATCGAGTGTGCTGAGGAGGGAAAGTAAAGCTGAGACCATGCTCCTAAAACCCTCCTGGATATTTACTCCCAGCCTCTGGAGGGCAGAGACACCCCATCCGGGCTCCTGGGGACCCCTTGCCTTCCCACCAGCTCAGACCTCTGGTTTGAGCACTTTGCCCTCAGTAAGCACCCACTGCAAGGCTGAAGGAAGTGCTCACACCACACCAATGTAGGTGATCATCTACCTCCGACTCAAGAAAGAACTCTTATCTTGGCTCAGCCATGGCCTTCAGGAAAGAGAAGTCATTTCCCCACATTAATCCATAGTCCTGGTATATAATGCAAACACTTGGGGGGCTCAGGTAACAGAAGCAGGTGAAGTGGGCTGGAGTAGGCATGGTTCTTCACTTCCCAAGGAAATATATTCTCTCCAATTATTTTTCTTCTCTCTGGTTGCTTCATTATCTGTATTTTGTAAGAATGATGGAAAAATAAAAATGTACTTTCCTCTTTACTATCAGCTTGTATAAGCATCACAATAAATGGCAACTGGTTCTATGTTTCAGAGGCAGGAAAACCATAGGGTGCAGAAGGGTTGTTGATGAATTGCAGAGCACACGCCCCATCTAAACAGAGAGGAGCTGAAGCCAACTTTTCCCCTCATAGGAATAGACCTAGCATTGCCAAACTCCATGATTTTTCAAGAGAAGTCAGAACCTGATCATTCTTGTGAAATATCCTGATATATAAATGTCTGCAATGAATTCATACCAATTTAAAGCTTTATGCAGGAAACATGGGACACATCTTTGGACCAGATTAAGGGCATGAACCAGCAACCCGGAGCCTGAATCACATGTTCCCTCACTTCTGGACAGAGCCAGAAACCCTGGCCTGTAAGTCCGGTTACGGCTAAGTCACTTCAGTCGTGTCTGACTCTGTGCGACCCCATAGACAGCAGCCCACTAGGCTCCCCCATCCCTGGGATTCTCCAGGCAAGAACACTGGAGTGGGTTGCCATTTCCTTCTCCAGTGCATGAAAGTGAAAAGTGAAAGTGAAGTCGCTCAGTCGTGTCTGACTCTTAGCGACCCCATGGACTGCAGCCTACCAGGCTCTTCTGCCCATGGGATTTTCCAGGCAAGAGTACTGGAGTAGGGTGCCATTGCCTTCTCCATGTAAGTCCAGAGATCCTCATCGAAGGCTTGATCCTCACTGAAGGCTTCATCCTAAAATAGCTCTGTGTAAATGTGGGCAAGTTGCCATCCTTCCCTGACCTTCTGATTCCTTCTCAGAACAAGGAGAGAATTAGATAAGACCAAATTTGTTCTTAGATACACCATCTTTAGAGTTTAAACAGCTGTAACAAATAGACCCTGAATTTGAAATATACGTGGTTTTTAAAAAAAATAGAAACTTCTTTCTCACTCACCCTGTAATCCAGGGTGGGACAGTTGGCAGCATTCTTCCATACTGTGATTCAGAGGCTGTCCCTCCAGTGCGTGGGCCATCTCCTAGCCTGGCTAGTGTCTATATCTTGCTATGCTAAGGGAAGCGGTATTATGGAGAAAATATATAGCTGCTTCTTAGAACTTATGGCCTAAAATCAACACAGATGATTTGTACCTATAGTGTATTGTTGAGAACTAGACACAGAGCCACACCTGGATGCAAAGTGAATCGTGACTGTGCTGTGAAAGTGGAGAACAGTTTTTAGTGGACATCTAGTACTCTTTGTCATGCTTTGAGCAAAATATTGCTTATAAGTCCAATACATAAAATGATTACACATGGAGGTGCACTATTTGAAGACAAAATAAAGAATTTCTAAACTCCATGATGTTATAGCTACTCAGAATATGTCCTCCTAATCCTGGAAAAAGAATATCCTTCCTTGCTGACTGATATCAGGCTTAGCCATATCACTTGCTTTTGGCCAGTGAGCATAGGCAGAAATGACAGGTTAAGTTGACAAGCAAAAGCTCTAAAGCCATGGTCCACCACTCTTTTCCCTCTGAAATGGGCCAAACCTGCCTTAAATAAGAACTTCTTCTTCAGCAGGTTCTAGAATGAAGAAAATATGAAGTAGAACCAGAATTGATCCATGATGATCATGTCACATGAGTGAAAAACACATCTTTATTGTTGTAAGCCATTAAGATTTGGGGACCATTTGTTACTGCATCACAACTTGGTTTGAGCTGACAAATACATTCTCATCTTCTCGCCTCACTAGGAGCCTAAGAAGCATAATTCCTATAATTCAGCAACACGGAATCCGAAAAAGCACTGGAATAAAATCATTGGCAAGATACATCAAAGTCCCAGTATTCTGTGATTCTAAGTCTCCAGATGGCAGGGCATCTATGTGAGTGATTTTTGTACCCCCAGTACTTGACACTTGCAGAACTTCCTGGGTGGCGCTAACATGCCTGCCAATGCAGGAGACAGAAGAGACACGGGTTCAATCCCTGGGTCGGGAAGATCCCCTGGAGAAGGAAATAGCAATCAACTCCAGTATTCTTGCCTGGGCAATCTCATGGGCAGAGAATCCTGGGGGTTGCAAAATGCAGCACAGCTAACTGGCTGGCTAGTGCCTGACAGCGTGCCAGGCACATTGTAGGTGCTAAGCACGTGTGTTGAGTGTGTGGCAACTTACTCTGATGATCCTTTGTCACCTTAAATAGTATAACTGATGTCTCTCCCAACAAGCTATTTCCTCTGCCTTTAATACCCTTTCCTTCCTCCTCCACCTGCATGGAATTTGAAATTCATGCTTCATATCTCACTCAGATGTTCCCTTCCCTATTGACTGAGAATAAATGTGTCCCATCTTGTATTCCACCAACTCAGAAATTTCTCTAGGCCCTTTCATGTCATATTCCTCTGGAAGCAACACTTGGATTAGTGATCTTCACACTTTCATTCCCAGAATGTTGTCTGATTAAATGCTCAAAATGTGCTTATTAAGTAAATGAATGAAGTGTTTCCAATTATCATGCCATAAAGACAAGGAACAATTTGCTGTCAGCTGTGCATCTTAAAATGTAACCTTCAAAAACAAAACAAATTAAAAACAAATGTATCTTTCATGTGATTTGAAGACCTTAATATAGGAAAAGTAACATTTTTTTGCATGAAACAAATGATGTTTCTCAGTAACCTGACTCAGCATCATACTACCCAGAATATATATATACATATATGTATGTGTACATATATATACTGTATATTATTTTATATTAATAATATAACTATATTAATTATTAAATTATAGCATTTGCCATACATTCCTCAGGCCAAACACTACCCTTCTAGTCATCTTTAAACAAGTGTGCTTGAAGAAATTTCTGCTGCTGCTAAGTTGCTTCAGTCGTGTCTGACTCTGTGTGACCCCATAGACGGCAGCCCACCAGGCTCCCCCGTCCCTGGGATTCTCCAGGCAAGAACACTGGAGTGGGTTGCCATTTCCTTCTCCGGTGCATGAAAGTGAAAAGTCAAAGTGAAGTCACTCAGTCGTAACCCCATGGACTGCAGCCCACCAGGCTCCTCCATCCATGGGATTTTCCAGGCAAGAGTACTGGAGTGGGGTGCCATTGCCTTCTCCTGAAGAAACTTCTATGGGAGGAAAAGTATTCCCAATCATGTATACTTGTTTTTAACATATATATATATATATATATATATATATATATACACACACACACACACACACACATACATGCACACACAAATGGGAGTGTATATACTGGAGAAGGAAATGACAACCCACTCCAGTGTTCTTGCCTGGAGAATCCCAGGGACAGGGGAGCCTGGTGGGCTGCTGTCTATGGGGTCGCACAGAGTCAGACATGACTGAAGCAACTTAGCAGCAGCAGCAGCATACATGCATATATGTATACACTCATATATCATATATGCCATTTATTTATTTAAATCTTCAGTTCCTAAAACTTCTGGTTTTTAAAAATGATGTGTTCCTGAGAGTTTTCTCCTAAAATTATGTTTCGATTTGGACTTTGTCCTGTGCTGTGGGATTTGGATCTGTCTTTACCATCTACTGACAAGGAACACCGGCCAAGTCAGTCAAATTCCCTCAGCCCCCAGTTCCTCAAAATTAGATAATGGATGTTTCACAAATGGTACTTCAATCCACCCATAGTAGTTATTATTCAGAAGGAGGAGAATGGATGATGATGGATGGAGAAAAAGGATAGCATGAAATAGAGTGTTTGGAGCCTTCGCCTTAAATCACACCCAGCTACAAGAACCAAAAGACGATACCCTGTGAGACAGGTCAGAAGCTAAGGTCACGAAAGTCTCCAGACTCCCACTTATAAACCAAAGCACACTTTCTCCTATAACTAGAGCCCCAGGAATCTTTTTGTCCTCTTCTTAATCAACCTTTGTTGCTGTTGTGTAGTTGTTGAGTCATGCCTGACTCTTTGTGATTCCATGAACTATAGAATGGACTATATGGACTACCTGGCTTCTCTACCGTGGGGTTTCCCAGGCAATAATACTGGAGTGGGTCGCTGTTTCCTTCTCCAGGGGAATCTTTCTGACCCAAGGATCGAACCTGCGTCTCCTGCATTGGCAGGCAGATTCTTTACCGCTGAGTCACCAGGGAAGTATTTTACCAGCTTTAATTTGGAGACTCAGTGAAACACTTTCAGGACCTCAGGGTGATATCTGAAACTCCTGCCTGCTCCACAATTTAATTCTTTAAATAGCAATGACTGTGATGCCGCCACAACAAAAAACAGATGGGAATGAAGAAAAGGTGGCATTCCCAAATCAGCCAACCCTGCATATCAGGAGCAGGAATGGTCTCTTTGAATTCAGGAGGTGGACGGACCCCCTTCTCTCCATCTAGCAGAATGGAAATGAGGACTCTCCCCCAATCACCATGACTATATGCTCAACTTGAAAAGATAAAGCAAAGAATCCTGCTGCCTCCCCTAAGAAGTACCAGCATTACGAATGGGACTGACACCTTTCATAGTCTCACTCGCAACAGCTGGCCTCTGAAGAATGGCTTCTGGGGATGACTGGGGGGCAGGGGCGTGATGGGGGTCATTCACCGACAAACAGCAGTCTCTCAGGTTTCCTGGAAGGAAATTTTAATCAGGGTCAGGCTGAAATTAGTTTGTACAGGCTTAGGCCCAGCCATGTGCTGTTGGACAAGAGAAAGGCAGAGGGGGCGAATATGTCATACTGCAATATAAAACTATCTTTTGGCACAATTTATATGGATAATTTAAACTCCACTGGTGCCAACATTCTTAATGTATTTTCCACTTCCACTCTTTGAAAAATAATAGGGACCTTCCTGGTGGTCCAGTGGTTAAGGGAGGTGGGAAGCAGGTTCCAGATGGACCCATATATATGTGACATGTATGCCTGTGACCGATTCATGTTAATGTATGGCAAAAAAATCCCAATATTGTAAAGTAACTATCTTCCAATTAAAATTAAACACATAATCATCTGCCTTGCAATGCAGGGGATGCAGGTTCAATCCCTGCTTGGATAACTAAGATGCTGCCCATGCGCCCCAACTACTGAGCCCATGCTCTCTGGAACCTGCATGCCACAACTAGAGAGCCCATGTGCCGCAACTAAGACCCGACACAGTCAAATATATAAATAAATATTTTTTAAAAATAATAGAAAAACCAAAACCTTACCCATATCTCTAATATCATCATCCTAGGACAAGGTTCGAGGTGACAGAGGAGCAAGCAGCAAGAATGATGAATAAGTCAGGCATCACAGCCTGGGCTGGATCAGGAACTTAGACGGAGGCTCTAGAAGGGTGCCTAGCCCAGTGCATTGTTTGGGAAGATGTCCCCACATCAAGTGAATGAGGAGGATCACCAGCAAGGCCACCAGATCTAGCATCTGGGATGCAAGATCCCAGCCCACCTGTGCACCAGGGACATTAGCGCATTACTGAGCATCTCTGCATGACACAGGAACACGTGGCCCGGGCCCTGGGAGATCCTCAGTGACAAATTCTACTGTACTTGGCATGGAGCCACAGCGTTATTCACATGCAATTTCTCTGGGCTTACGCCAAGCCTCCATGCACATGCAGGAGTGGCTGAAGAGAGATTGTTGGCCTGACCCAAGAAAATCACAGAAGGCCCATGGAGTAGGTAGGAAGAGAAATGGAAACACAAGATGGGAGGGAAGATGGAAAGGAAGAAGGACTTCTGTGCCCAGACCTCTCCCCCACAATCAGCAATATTATCAATTCCTAACAGGAATTCCAAATAACTTCCCATTCCCGGTAAGAAGTCTCAGTCTTCACTCACTGGTTCATCCATCCTCCTCCAAGTTAATCATCCCTGAGTGGCTCATTTTAGTTCACTAACACTGAGCCAAGCTCCTTGAGAAGCAAATACTGACTTCCAAAGGAATGGCTCTCTAATGCTGCAATTTACAGCGAGATGGCATGCCAGAGGAGGAGAGAACTCAGACCTAGAGAACCCCCTCCTTACTTAAACCACATGCCAACGACTGGCAATGACATTAGGACACAAACCAGTGGGGTTATCTTTTCCCCTATGATATCAAATTTTACAACCCCATCTGAAGGTTCACTTTATTTCTAGAAACAGATACTCACTCAAGCTGGCTTTGGCAATAAGGAATTTATTAGAAGGATGCAGGAAAATCTTGTGAAACCTATCTGCAGAAATACAGCGGGTCATTATGGGAACTGGAAACTTACCAGCCAGCTCTACTTGTTGCCTCCTTATTTGGGGAGTCACTCGACCTCTCATTTCTGCTTCTCTTTGCAAGCCCATTCTGTTTTCACTGCAGACCCTTCCTTTTTGAGACTCTTCTATTTCCCCAAACCTTTGCAAATCTTATTCAGATGTTGCTCCTTGTGATCCTGACTCCCCACAGTCTTATTCTCTAAGGCCAGCCTGTGTTTTCCCTGCCACTCAGCTTTTTGAGAGAATCTGATTAGCTCAGCCTAGGTCAGGTGACCAGCTAGTCCCTCAGCTTTGATAATAGGTAATTCCCTGGTGGCTCAGATAGTAAAGAATCTGCCTGCAATTCAGGAGACTGGGTTCCATCCCTAGGTTGGGAAGATCTGCTGGAGAATGGAATCTACTTCAGTATTCTTGCCTGGAGAATTCCATGGACAGAGGAGCCTGGCGGGTTACAGTCCATGGAGTCGCAAAGAGTCGGACACAACTGAGCGACTAACACACAACACAAAAACAATGAGCTTTGGTAAAGGTCAAGTGGAACAAAGAAAGTTGCTCAGACCTAATCCAGGACTATTAGGAACATTCTGAAGAGAAGGACAGCACAAGATGCCCAAACCCCTGTCCCTGTTCCTCCTGGCCTCACAAGGTTGGACTAGAGCTTGTCACTGCAGCACAGGAACTGGACTGCTGTTTGGAGGCAGTGAGCTTCAACAATTCTCCAGCGGTTGCTCCGCAGATACATCCCTCCAGAGGGAACTTCTTCCATCATCCCCTATCCCACTGGGGAAAAGCGCTCTAGGATGAACTGTTTCAAATTCCCAAGGTCAGAAAAAGAGGAGAAAGCTGAGGGAGGCAGACTCAGCTCAAATGAAGGAAATGCCAGGTAACAGTGGAGGGTGCCTGTGAGAGAAGCCCAGCTCCGAACCTCCTGACGGAGGGGAGGGTCGATGCCATGAGCTCCTGGGGCCTCCCCCTCCCTCCCGCCCTCCCTTCCTTCCCCATGTATCTGTCATGTCACACACCTCTTCAGCAGGTCATTCAAGCTAAGGAGGATTTTACATCTCAGCATACTTGCAACCCTTGGCCTAGCCTGGCTCCATGCTTTGCTGGAGAAGGCAGTTACCTAGAGGGTACAAGCCGAGAAGAGCCATTGAAACTTTCTCCGAAGTGCCTTCCTGCCTGCCCTGCTGAGGGGCCAGAGCTCTGCTCTCACAGGATATGACCAATGTCCAAGCAGCCAGAGCAGGGTAAATATAAGTAGAATATAATGACAGAAGTTGAAACACAATCTCACAGGAAATCGGCTGCATAAATTAGGACACCTAAGTCAAAATTCTTTTTGCTCTGTGATCAAGTCAACACAGCAAACTTTATATCAAAATAGAAATGAAAAGCAGAGAACTCATGGCTTTAGACACAGGACTTAGAGCATCATGAGGTATGTGAGTATGCAAGTGTACATGCAGAGAGAGGAAAGAGTGTGATGTTGTCAAGCCCCTGCCTGAAATTCTACCACGTGTCCTCTCTTGGGCTGAAATATCAAGAGTAAGATTTTTTGGTTCTGACACTTGGAACCTATACTTTTTCAAGATTTTCCATTTCTAGAGTAAGTAATTCCATTTACTGAAGGTAATATCAGCTTCAGTTTTCACATTGGCTATTTGGGGACTAACATACCCTATTCCCAAGTCAACATTCTACCTTCTTTCCCTTTCAGGATGATGGCAATCTCAGCTGTGAGTCCAAAGCCACTCTGCCGCGACTGCTCCACAGAACACACAGTCAGGATTGAGATTTTAGAAGCTCTGGGAAATGCTGATTCAATACCTTAGCAATGGTCACGTTCACCTCACCATCAACCAAGAACTGAGTCATGGACTGCCATCAGGGGATTTTATTAGTTTGAGTTGTGACTCATGTGGCAGCTTAAGGGCCAAAGACACTCAGCAAAGAGAGGCTTTTGAAATGCAAATCCTGAGAGAGAGACAGAGAGACTGGCTGAGTTGGTTCCTGGCTATGTCACCAGCTCTATCGCTCACCAAACCCTCATAGCCGTGCCCCAGCTCATGACTTCTTTCTGATCCTTAAGCCCTCAAACTCTTTCTGTGACCATCACACGTCTCTCTATTTGAAATTTCCCTTCTCTTTCCTTCCATCCTTCAGTTTACAATTACTTCTCCTGCAGGTT
The DNA here is from genome assembly GCF_019923935.1 of Bubalus bubalis. Lineage (NCBI taxonomy): Eukaryota > Metazoa > Chordata > Mammalia > Artiodactyla > Bovidae > Bubalus > Bubalus bubalis. The sequence goes on from NC_059174.1 coordinate 20,122,980, forward strand.
TCAGCTCAATCGTGTCTTCCTCACTGAAGGCTTTTCTAACTGAAAAATAAAAATGTTGAAGGGGTACTCTCTTATTTCTTTTTTTTTGGTTTTACTGAGGTATAGTTGACAAAATTGTAAGATATTTAAAGTATACATCATGGTGATTTGATATGCATATGCATTGTGAAAAGAATCCCACCATCTAGTTAATTAGCAGGTCCATCACCTCACATATTTACCTTTTTTGTAGGTGGTGGTAGTGAGAACATTCAAGTTCTGCTCTCTTATTTCAGTGGCACAATACAGTGTTATAACTATCTGCACCCTGTTATATATTAGATATGTAGATAATGTAGATAATGAATAATGTGTAACATTATTCATATTATATTCATATTCATATTCATAACCTTATTCATATTATAGCTGAAAGAGTTTTTCAACCTCTCCTGATTTTTCTAATTCCCAGCCCCTGCGAACCATTTTCTACTCTCTTGCTTCTATGGGTTTGGCTTTTTATTTTGTTGTTGCTGTTGCTTAGTTGCTAAATTATGTCTCTATGTGACCCCATGGACTGTAGCCCACCAGGCTCCATTCTCCATGGGATTTTTTCCAGGCAAGAATACTGGAGTGGGTTGCCATTCCCTTCTCTAGGGATCTTTCCGACCCAGGGATTGAACCCACATCTCCCGCATTAGCAGATGGGTTCTTTACCACTGACCAACCAGGGTTCCACATATAAGTGTTACCATCCAGTGCTTGCCTTTATCTGGTTTATTTCACTTAGCATAATGCCCTCAAGGTCCATCTATGTTGCCACAAATGGCAGGATTTCCTTCTTTCTTGTGGTTAAATGATACTCCATTGTATACACACACCACATTTTGTTTATCAATTCATCTGCTGACAGATATTTAAGCTATTTCCATATCTTGTGTGAAAGCGTTAATTGTTCAGTAGTGTCTGACTTTTTGTGATCGCTTGGACTGTGGCCTGCCAGGATCCTCTGTCCTTGGGATTATCCTGGCAAGAATACTGGAATGGGTAGCCATTCCCTTCTCCACGGTATCTTCCCTACCCAGAGATAGAACTCAGGTCTCCTGCATTGCAGGTAGATTCTTTAATGTCTGAGCCACCAGGGGCGACCACATCTTGGCTATTGTGAATAATGCTGCAATGAGCATGGGGTGTAGATATCTCTCAATATCCTGTTTTCACTTCCTTCGAATATATATCCAGAAATGGGATTGATGGATCATATGGTAGTCTTATTTTTATTTTTTAGGAACTTCTGTACTATTTTCCATAGTGGCTGTTCCAATTCACATTCCCACCAACAGTGCACAAGAGTTTCCTTTTCTCCACACCCTCCTCAACAGTTGTTATTAATATACTGTCTTTTTGATATCAGCCATATTCTTGCAGGTGTGAGATGATATCCCACTGTGGTATTACTTTGCACTTTCCTGATGATTGGTGACACTGGTCGCCAGTGTGACTCTTCTAATGTGCTTTTTGGCCATCTGTACGTCTTCTTTGGGAATATGTCTATTCCGTTCCTCTGCTCATTTTTCAATCAGATTGTTTTTCTTCACAAGTAAGTTGTATGAGTTCTTTATATATGTTGAATGCTGAGCCCTTATCAGATATATGATTTACAAATATTTTCTCCCATTGTTAGGCTGTCTTTTGATTTTCTTGAAGTGCAGAAGCTTTTTAATTTGATTTGATTTGATTATTTTGTTTCTAATCAAATTTTAATTTGATTTGATTTGACTATTTTGTTTCTGCTGCCTTTGCTTTTGGTGTCAAATCAAAAAAATTATTGCCAAGACACAGGTTAAAGAGCTTATCCCTTAAATTTTCTCCTAGGAGTTTTACAGCTTCAGATCTCTAAGTATTTAATTTAATGTAAATTGATTTTTGAGTATGATGTAAGAGTCTAGTCTCCTTTCTTTTCTTTTTCTTTTTGCATGTGATTATCCAGTTTTCCCAACACCATTTATTGGTTTCCTTGTCATAATTAGTTGATCATATGTATGTGATTTTTGACACCACCCTTATGGCAGAAAGTGAAGAGGAACTCAAAAGCCTCTTGATGAAAGTGAAAGTGGAGAGTGAAAAAGTTGGCTTAAAGCTCAACATTCAGAAAACAAAGATTATGGCATCCAGTCCCATCACTTCATGGGAAATAGATGGGGAAACAGTGGAAACAGTGTCAGACTTTATTTTGGGGGGCTCCAAATTCACTGCAGACAGTGACTGCAACCATGAAATTAAAAGATGCTTACTCCTTGGAAGGAAAGTTATGACCAACCTATATAGCATATTCAAAAGCAGAGACATTACTTTGCCAACAAAGGTCCATCTAGTCAAGGCTATGGTTTTTCCCGTGGTCACGTATGGATGTGAGAGTTGGACTATGAAGAAAGCTGAGCGCTGAAGAATTGATGCTTTTGAACTGTGGTGTTGGAGAAGACTCTTGAGAGTCCCTTGGACTGCAAGGAGATCCAACCAGTCCATTCTGAAGGAGATCGGCCCTGGGATTTCTTTGGAAGGAATGATGCTAAAGCTGAAACTCCAGTACTTTGGCCACCTCGTGCGAAGAGTTGACTCATTGTAAAAGACTCTGATTCTGGGAGGGATTGGGGGCAGGAGGAGAAGGGGATGACAGAGGATGAGATGGCTGGATGGCATCACTGACTCGATGGACATGAGTCTGAGTGAACTCCGGGAGCTGGTGATGGATAGGAAGGCCTGGCGTGCTGTGATTCATGGGGTCGCAAAGAGTCGGACACGACTGAGCAACTGAACTGAACTGAACTGGTGTGATTTTATTCTGGGGTCTCTATCCTGTATTATTGATCCATGTGTTTGTTTTTAGGCCAAAACCATACTGTTTTGATCACTATAGCTTTGTAATATAGTTTGAAATCAAGGAATATGATGCTTTTAGCTTTGTTCTTCTTTTCCAATATTGCTTTGTTCTTTTCAGAGTCTCTTGTGGTTCCATAGAAATTTAAAGATTTTTTTTTCTATCTTTAAAAAATTCTTTGGAATTTTGATAGAAAGTTCACTAAATCTGTAAATCACTTTAAGTAGAATGGACATTTTAACAATATTAATGCTTCCAACCCATGAACATGCCTTCTTCAATATATTTCATCAATGTATTTTAATTTTCAGTGAATATTTTTCCCCCTTGGTTACATTTATTTCTAATCGCTTTATTGTTATTGATATAATTAGAAATGGGATTATATCTTTAACTTTTCATTCCATTAGTAGTTTGTTAGTGTATATATAAATGCAAGCTTTTTGTACACTGATTTTGTATTCTAATAGTTGACAGAAATTGTTTATTAGTTCCAACAATTTTGGGTGGAGCCTTTAGGCTTTTCTATATATAATATCATGTCATTGGCAAATAGAGACATTTTTACTTATTCATTTCCAATTTGGAAGCTTTTTATTTCTTTTTCTTGCCCAACTGCTCTGACCCGGACTTCTAGTACTGTGTTCTGTAAAAGTGGCAACAGTAGGCATCCTATTATAGTCTAGCTCCTGATCTTAAAGGAAAAACTTGCAGTTTTTCATCATTGAGTAGGAAGTTAACTTTGGCTTGTCGTATACGGCCCTTATTATATTGAGATACATTTCCTCTGTGGAGAAGGAAATGGCGATCCACTCCAGGATTCTTGCCTGGGAAATTTCATGGGCCGGGGAGCCTGGTGGGCTGCAGTCCATGGGTTGCAAAGAGTGGGAGGTGACTGAGCATGCACACCCACGTTTCCTCTGTACCCAGTTTGTTGAGAGTTTTTATCATGAATGGATGTTGAATTTTGTCAAATATTCTTTTTTAATCCTTTGTGATGACTACATGAATTTTATATGGTTAATCATTTTGTTAATGTTGTATATCACATTTATTAATTTGTGGAAGCTGAGCCATCTTTGCATCCCTGAAATAAATCCTACTTCATGGTGTATGATCTTTTTAATGTATTGCTGTATTTGATTCACTAATAATTTGTTGAGCAACTTTTTGCATCTATATTCATCAGTGATATCAGCTGTAATTTCTCTTTTTTATTCTTGTTGTAGGGTCCTTGTCTGACTTTGGTGTTAGGGTGATGCTAGCCTTAAAAAATGAGTGTAAAAATGTCCCCTCCTCTTCTGTTTTTTGGCAGAGTTTGAGAAGGACTGGTATTAGTTCATCTTTAAATGTATGGTAGAATTTACAGTAAAGTCATATGGTCCTCAATTTTTCTTTGTTGAGGGATTTTTTATTCCAGATTCAATCCCTTTACTAGTAAATAGTCTATTCAGGTTTTCTATTTCTTCATTTAAATTCATTTTTCTTTTCATATTGTCTTTAGTTTTTTAAATTGTAGTTGAATTAAAATATTATATTAGTTTCAGGTGTTTAGAATAGTGATTCAGCATTTCTAAAATTGCCAGGGGATGGGGGAGATTAGGTGCCTGGGCCAAGTGTCTTCCCAGATGGTGCAGCGGTAAAGAATCTGCCTGCCAATGCAGGAAATGCAGAGACATTTGCTGGGTCAATTGCTGGGTCAGGAAGATGCTCTGGAGTAGGAAATGGCAACCCACTCCAGTATTCTTGCCTGGAAAACTTCATGGACAGAGGAGCCTGGCAGGCTGCTGCAAAGAATTGGACATGACTGAGCAACTGCACACACACACAAAGTCACAGTTGTTTTTAAGTTTTTAACTGATTGAGAAAAAAACCAAAAGGATAATAATATTTCATGACACATGAAAATTCTACAAAATTTAGATTTTAGTGTCCATAAACAATTGTACTGAAACACAGCCATGCTCATTTATTTGCAAAATTATTCTCTGTGGCTGTGACAGAGTTAAAATTATCTATGGCCCACAAAGCCTAAAATATTTACTATCTGGCCCTTTATAGAAAAGGTTTTCCAACCCTTGGGTTTAGGTAGATAAAATATAGGATGCCCAGTTAAATTTTTATGTCAGACAGACAATAAATGATTTTTAGTATGTCTCAAATATTGCATGGAACATATATACTAAAACATATTTTTTGTTGACCTGAGATACAGCATTAATTGGGAATTCTGTATTTTTATTTGCAGATCTGATAATCCTATCTGGACTAAAATACAGTCATTTTCTCACAGTAAAGACTTATCAAGATCTCATTGATAGAGAAGAACAAGAGATACTGATGAAAAATCTACCTTGGAGAATTCTAGCCTCTTCAAATTAAATATTTTGTGAATATTTTGAACACCATGACTTTAAATTTTAACTCATTGCAAAGCAGCTTGGAGTGAGAAGAACAGTTTAAATAGTTACTGGAAAAAATGATTTAAATTTTATTGTACTAATGTTTAAGAAGATGCCTAGGTTGAAAAATCCCCCAATAAGAAGAATTCTTGCATTTAGATTAAAATATTAGGGCTATGTTCTCAGTACATGTTTTTAAGTACATATGCTTGTAACCTTACTATTGGTTGTTCATACTTTTCTTAGTCAATTCTGAACTTTTAAAATAGGAATCAGCATTCAGAAACACAAATGCATGATATTTACATATCATGTAAGGGGTACACTTAAAAGAGCTCAACTCTCAAATAGCCTCCAGGAATACATTAAACCAAAGTCAAAGATCTGAAAAACCAACTTTGACTTCTTCTCCATTTCCCTTAGAGCCAGCCCTACACTTGCCTGGAAAGGCTGAAAAGAAATGTTCCCTTCAGCCGAACATGAGTAGGCCTGTGTAAGATACAGGTAAGTTCTCCATTACCGTCTGGGCCCTGGGCCATTAATATTTGATGCACTCCTCATCATCTCTGTTTGTGTAATTTGTCAACGCCCAACAGGTCCTCTGCCAGCCATGCATTAAAACTATTTTCAAAATATGTCATTGTCAGCCTTTGGCACATTCATTACTTATTAAGATAAGAGGCCCGAATGAGGCAAGCAGGAGGTGGCTTGCTTACTTAAACACACTTGACTTAACTGCAGGAGAATCAAGCAATCTAGAGGGTCATGGATGGAAAGGCTTGGCGGTCCCCATCCCCTCTTCACTGAGCAGATGAAGAAACTGAGGCCCAGAATGGGGAAGGGACTTTGCCAACATCGCACAGATGTTTTGTTCCAGAGCTCGAAATACAGCTCAAGTTTCTTAAGCTCATGGTCCTGCCTGCCCCCAAAATCACTAGTACATTCTTTTATGTACACAGATTTGAAAAAAAAAAGATACAATTTCCCAGATATTATCTCTTTGAATAGCAGAATAACCCACAGGGACAACAGAAACAGTATTTTCAAGGGGTATGGAATGCACACTCCTAATGCTACTCAAAATGATTTAAGATGTCAGACAAAAAAATTTTTAAGATTAATATTTATTTTAATGTACTATGAGACACACATCAAAGTTATGATCTGGTGGGGGTGGTACACCCATGAATTTGTAAATATTATTGCTTAGGTCAAAGCTAAACCATAAGTAAGGATTTGATTTAAAACCATTTTGAAGATAGTTGTCACCCAACCCATGTATTCAATTACATATTTGTGCATCTTTATTATTACTTTTCATGAACAACTTGGTATTTTAAAGATAGGAATTAGCATTCAAGAACCAAAATTCAAAGACTCACATAACTCATGAGTGCACAAGGATTATAGGCAGAGCAAGAATGATAAAGGTGATATTTGAAGAACCAATGTTTAGGGGAACCCTAAGGGCAAGGCAATGGCACCCCACTCCAGTACTCTTGCCTGGAAAATCCCATGGGCGGAGGAGCCTGGTAGGCTGCAGTCCATGGGGTCGCTAGGAATCGGACACGACTGAGTGACTTCCCTTTCACTTTTCACTTTCATGCACTGGAGAAGGAAATGGCGACCCACTCCAGTGTTCTTGCCTGGAGAATCCCAGGGACGGGGGAGCCTGTTGGGCTGCTGTTTATGGGGTCGCACAGAGTCGGACACGACTGAAGTGACTTAGCAGCAGTAGCAGCAACTTTGAATTATGTAATTTCCTAGAGGTACAGATCTATTTTCCGTTTAAGAGAGCAAGTTCCAGGGACAATATGCAGGATATAGTTTTTGTGGCATCTCCCACTTCACCTAATCTAATACACATTCTCCACACAAACTTATCGCTAGAATAGGTTTAGAACACCTGTCAAACAAAGACTGGGTTGGATGCTTCTGGGAGTCTGATTTATATCCCAGCATGAAAGCCATCAAAAGGCTAGAATCTGCTATGTCTAAACCAACCACAACTGGGTAATTATAAAGTTGTAGAAAAGTCAGGATTCACTAAAGTTGTGGAAAAGTCAGGGTTCACTAAAAGTCAGGATCTCTCTTTGGAGAGATCTCAGTGGTGCTGGAAGTTAAACACTGCTTTATTTCCAGGTAGTTACTGAAGTGTGATCTCCTCTTGGATAAAATACAGACAGTGATCTTGGCTGTGGACTTAAGCTCTCCCAGTATTTTATGTTATCCAGTGATGCCATGTGATATTTCTAGACTCTGTCATCACTGCTGTGCTTAACAGGCAATGCTGAGAGTGTCAACCTCTCTCTTGATGGTAACACCCTGGTTTCATCATCAAAAGACTAGATAGATTGTTCGTTCATTAATTCTTAAGACCACAACTTCCTTCCTCACTGTGGCTCAGATCATGAACTCCTTATTGCCAAATTCAGACTGAAATTGAAGAAAGTGGAGAAAACCACTAGACCATTCAGGTATGACCTCAATCAAATCCCTTATGACTATACAGTGGAAGTGAGAAATAGATTTAAGGGACTAGATCTGATAGACAGAGAGCCTGAGGAACTATGGACAGAGGTTCGTGACATTGTACAGGAGACAGGAATCAAGACCATCCCCAAGAAAAAGAAATGCAAAAAAGCAAAATGGCTGTCTGGGGAGGCCTTACAAAAAGCTGTGAAAAGAAGAGAAGCCAAAAGCAAAGGAGAAAAGGAAAGATATAAGCATCTGAATGCAGAGTTCCAAAGAATAGCAAGGAGAGATAAGAAAGCCTTCCTCAGTGATCAAAGTGAAGAAATAGAAGAAAACAACAGAATGGGAAAGACTAGAGATCTCCTCAAGAAAATTAGAGATACCAAGGGAACATTTCATGCAAAGATTGGCTCATAAAAGACAGAAATGTTAGGGACCTAACAGAAGCAGAAGATATTAAGAAGAGGTGGCAAGAATACACAGAAGAACTGTACAATAAAGATCTTCACGACTCAGATCATGATGGTGTGATCACTCACCTAGAGCCAGACATCCTGGAATGTGAAGTCAAGTGGGCCTTAGGAAGCATCACTACGAGCAAAGCTAGTGGAGATGATGGAATTCCAGTTGAGCTATTTCAAATCCTGGAAGATGATGCTGTGAAAGTGCTGCACTCCACATGCCAGCAAATTTGGAAAACTCAGCAGTGGCCACAGGACTGGAAAAGGTCAGTTTTCATTCCAATCCCAAAGAAAGGCAATGCCAAAGAATGCTCAAACTACCACACAATTGCACTCATCCCACATGCTAGTAAAGTAAAGCTCAAAATTCCCCAAGCCAGGCTTCAGCAATATGTGAACCGTGAACTTCCAAATGTTCAAGTTGGTTTTAGAAAGGGCAGAGGAATCAGAGACCAAATTGCCAACATCCACTGGATCATGGAAAAAGGAAGATAATTCCAGAAAAACATCTATTTCTGCTTTATTGACTATGCCAAAGCCTTTGACTGTGTGGATCACAATAAACTGTGGAAAATTCTGAAAGAGATGGGAATTCCAGACCACCTAACCTGCCTCTTGAGAAACCTGTATGCAGATCAGGAAGCAACAGCTAGAACTGGACATGGAACAACAGACTGGTTCCAAATAGGAAAAGGAGTATGTCAAGGCTGTATATTGTCACCCTGTTCATCTAACTTGTATGCAGAGTATATCATGAGAAATGCTGGGCTGGAAGAAACACAAGCTGGAATTAAGATTGCCGGGAGAAATATCAATAACCTCAGATATGCAGATGACACCACCCTTATGGCAGAAAGTGAAGAGCAACTAAAAAGCCTCTTGATGAAAGTGAAAGAGGAGAGTGAAAAAGTTGGCTTAAAGCTCAACATTCAGAAAACAAAGATCATGGCATCCGGCAAATAGATGGGGAAACAGTGGAAACAGTGGGTGACTTTATTTTTCTGGGCTTCAAAATCACTGCAGATGGTGATCGCAGCCAAGAAATTAAAATATGCTTACTCCTTGGAAGGAATGTTATGACCAACCTAGACAGCATATTAAAAAGCAGAGACATTACTTTGTCAACAAAGGTCCATCTAGTCAAGGCTATGGTTTTTCCAGTGGTCATGTATGGATGTGAGGGTTGGACTATAAAGAAAACTGAGAGCTGAAGAATTGATGCTTTTGAACTGTGGTGTTGGAGAAGACTCTTGAGACCCCTTGGACAGCAAGGAGATCCAACCAGTCCATCCTAAAGGAGATCAGTCCTGGGTGTTCATTGGTAGGACTGATGTTGAAGCTGAAACTCCAATACTTTGGCCACCTGATGCAAAGAGCTGACTTATTTGAGAAGACCCTCATGTTGGGAAAGATTGAGGGCAGGAGGAGAAGGGGATGACAGAGGATGAGATGGTTGGATGGCATCACTGACTCAATGGACATGGGTTTGAGTAAACTCCGGAGTTGGTGATGGATGGGAGGCCTGGAGTGCTGCAGTCCATGGGGTTGCAAGGAGTTGGACATGACTGAGCAACTGAACTGAACTGAACTGATGACATCACTGCCCAAGATTTCTGAGTTTCTTCTTTTGTGTTTTCTTTCACTGCTTCTGGAGATTTTGCTGACAAGTGCACAATTTCTAAAACAGAAAGACCATAGCAATAGAACTTCAAAGTCATCATAAAGCAAATTAAAAAATCAAACATACTGAAAAATTTTACCATACTCTGGTTTATCTGCAAGTTGATTATTTTCCAGGCAATAGGAAAAGTCTTCATCTTTGATTTAAGATGCTGTCTTTATTTACTGTGTACTTTTTTGGGGGAGAAGTTGCAAGGCCTTATAATTGACCTAACTCTTCACAAATATTGTTCAGTCAAAACTCAAGAGTACTTATCAAATAACAAACACTCCATATCTGAAATTTAGAGAAAAAGGTAAAATTACATAAATTGATAAGGCATATTGGAAAAGCCACGCTCTGACTGGATTTTAAACATCTGTTTTCAGATTTGAATTTTCTCATCCTGCTCCAGCCCACCTAGAAGGCATTCCTAACAAGCTGCACTGCCTAACATTTTTGTGGGTCTTTGTCTTTTCTAAAGGACTTTCACACATATACTATAATGTTTAGGCTTCATATAAGGTGACCAAAGTCCTGGTTTGCCAAGGACTGTCCCAGTATTAGCACTGAAAGTCTTGTGTCCCAGGAAACCCTTCAGTCATCAGAAGGACTGATGCTGAGGCTGAAGCTCCAATACTTTGGCCACCTGATGTGAAGAGCCGACTCATGGGAAAAGACCATGAGGATGGGAAAGATTGAAGGTGAAAGGAGAAGGGGGTGGCAGAGGATGAGACGATTAGATAGCATCACCAACTTAATGGACATGGATTTGAGCAGACTTCGGGAGATAGCAGAGGACAGAGGAGCCTGGTGGGCTGCAGCCCATGGAGTTGCAAAGAGTTGGTCATCGTAACATAGCAATTCAACAAGTTAGGGAGGGAAGGGCTTATGCCCATTGAAAAAGATAAAGAAAATGAAGGAAAGTTGTATAACTTCCCCAAGGTCACAGAATGTCTTCTTTAGCCCGTGTCTCTCTCCACTGAAATCTACACTGTTAATCTTCTTTATAGATTCTGAGCTTCTTAGACCAGGCGTTTTATCTTATTCATCTGTGTCCCTGCCCCCTGCAACAGTTCCTGGCTCTGAGGAGCTTCTCCACCATTAAAATATGGGATATAATGGCTTTTCCTACCTCTCGAAGGCCTACAGTATAATTGACTCAGATCAACACCAAACACTCCAGGAAAAATCCAGATGAAGGGAAAAGTTGCCAACCTGGTGAGATCATTTCAGCTCTCCTACCAGGGGGCTCCATTGCCCAGCTGCTGCATTTCCACAATAATTTATTGTCAATCTCTTCTGGAATGTTAATTCTCCATCTTAAATATGTCAAAACCAGTCATCTCTGTCTTCTGAATTTCCTTCATTTCACATCCATATCTCCATCCCTGAAATTCTGAAATTTCTGATGGTTCAATTCAAGATTTCCAGGAGAAATATATATTTTTTAATTTTAAATTTAAATTTATTTATTTTAATTAGAGAATAATTACTATACAATATTGTATTGGTTTTGCCATACAGCAACATGAATCCACCACGGGTGTACACGTGTTCCCAATCTTGAACCCCCCTCTCACCTCCCTCCCCATACCATCCCTCTGTGAAGTAAGCCAGAAAGAAAAACACCAATACAGTATACTAACACATATATATGGAATTTAGAAAGACGGTAATGATAACCCTGTATGCGAGACAGCAAAAGAGACACAGATGTATAGAATAGTCTTTTGGACTCTGTGGGAGAGGGAGGGGGGGATGAGTTGGGAGAATGGCATTGAAACATGTATAATATCATATAAGAAACGAATCGCCAGTCCAGGTTCAATGCAGGATACAGGAAGCTTGGGGCTAGTGCACAGGAGAAATATTAATAACCCAACTGCTTAACAAATTGAAATTCCTTTCTTGTCATGCAAATTCTCTTAACAGTCCTGGCAACCTACTTGATCTTGTTTCTCAACTCTTTCTGAAATAAGTCTGTCATTTAAAACAAGACTCTCTCTCTCAATAGTCTCTGAGCTTCAAATGTCTCCAAAACATTTGGCAGGTATTGCAAAATATAGATACAAGAAAAGAGAGAGTAGGAAGCTGATCCCACATACTCGGGGACACTGGTTTCTGAGTAGTAGGTACTTAATGTCACTCAAGTAGAGAAAGTCACCCAAGCGGAGTCTCTAAACCACAGCTCACACAGAGGTAGCCCTTGACGTGAATTCTATTTTTTTCAGCCCTCACAAATTTTTCAAAATTGAAGTCATTCAATATTTCAAAATATGTATCTTCTTAATAGAAGAACCAGATTTCTAGCTTCTCTTGAAAAACTTTTAGATCTGGGCACCAGCTCTTCCTGACTGGCAACAATGAGCTGGATTTGGGATGTTCTTTAAACAAAAGGGACATTCATGAATCTCCCTTTTACCCCATTATCTTATTTACATGGCCCTATAGGCTTCTTAATTTGTGATTTTCTCTGTAAAGAAAATGGAAGAGAGAAAAAGAATAGGGAGAAAAAGAAAGAAAAAGAGAAGAGAAGAGAAAGGAAAAGAGAGAAGGGGAAAAAGAAAAGGAAGGGAAGACTCAAGAAAGGTAAGGACTGGAACTTCCCTCGTGGTCCAGTGGTTAAGACCGTGCTTCCAGTACACAGGGTGCAGGCTCAACCCCTGGTCAGGGAACTGAGATCCCATATGCCTTGCAGCCAAAAAAACAAAACATGAAACAGAAGTAATATTGTAACAAGTTCAGTAAAGACTTTAAAATGGTCCACATTAAAAATTTTAAAAATCTGAGAAGAAAAAATCCAGAGAACGTGGCCTTTACAGCAGCATGAGGGCCAGTCCCTCTGCAGCCAGGTGGATGATGGGCCCCTAATGGGGCCCTTTTCACAGCACAAAGAAATACTGCAGGAAGTCCAGAACATAAGGGAAGGAATCAGACACTTTAGTTGGGGCTGGAGTGCAGCTCCACTGAAGGATAGAAAAGATCGCATCCATGATGACACTGAAGCACACGATCAAAGCCTGAGTAGCTATGAATTATCCCTACTGGCTCTGTCATCGTAGCCCATCTGAAATGCACAGCTCCCAGTACTTTTGTCTGTCCCCACCAGGGAACACTTAACACCTGTGGGACATCGATCTGCAGATCAGTTTGTGCCACTAACAGCGTTCTCTGCTCCCTCAGGGTCAAAACTGAGACCTCACGTGGGCCTGTTCCTTTGTCATATGCTGGTCTGCTGTGACCACAGACAGAAAATCAGATCTGCCAGGAGAAACAGTGCACCCTCCAGGGTCCACTGAGATGCCTCCCCTGGCTGTGTTGACAAAGTCCCTTTCTGTGAGGCAGCCTCCAGAGCACCATGGCTGCTACAGTTACATCCACATATCATCGGAGCATTTTAAGAAGCTCATATCCTCCAGACCTAGGCTTTCTATGATGTCTCAGGCTGATTGGAAGTTTCAGAAGACAGCCAAGAGGGCAAGAGATTTTTGACTACAGAATGTACAGGTGCAACTATGTTATCAACTAAGGCTATGATATCAGACAAGCTGAGAGTTAAGACACAAAATAAATCCTGCTTCAAGATAAAGTGGAAGGGCGCCTGGGCTCTCTAACTCGTGTTCTCAGCACTACGCCTTCATTAAATAAATCTCTAGAAAATGATGGATTGAAGGAGTAGAGCTGCAAACTAAATGCATTACCTACTGTTTAAGAGATAAACAGAGTTTGTATCACTTTTTTTTTTTAACTATTAGGTTTTATAGTTTCCCATTTCCGATAGTCTCCAACAAGCTCGCTTATTAGCCTAAGAGGGATAATTTTGATAAACAAGTAAATATTATTTGATACTTTGAGGTTGTTTGCCTAAAATCTGGATTCATTGATCTGCTCCCATGCGAAGATGGGAGGCTGACTGTTGTAATCTATATGTAATAGGCATTATGAGATTTAAGAAAAATAGCTCAGGCTGCAGTTGAGTCAGTTTAGGACAGATCATTATAAAATTCCATTATCACCGCTACAAGTTGGACTATTTGTCATCACAGAAGAGATGACAAGCTCAGAAATACTACATTTGTTATTATCAGATGATAAATGATATTCCATTAAAGCTGCAATACATCATCGGCAAAGCTGCAAGGAAGATATCAAACCTATCAGGACTTGACTTATAATTTAATTTTCAAAAGCTGTCAACTAAAATTCCAAAGGCTAAGCATTTTCATTTTTAAAGTTCATCTTATTTATTTTCCTCATCTGTTAGTCTAATTTCAGTGATATGGCAAAAATAACTGATTATGTGCAATGTATAATTCTCCTCTTTTGATTAGGTAATACATCAGGTGTCACTTAGGTATTAAAAATTAAATGACACATAATAAAACAAGAGAGTCCCATAAAACACACCTTATTTTGATTTACTCACGTTTTGAAAAATAACAGTAAAGGACAGGTCAATATTTGTTAAAGACACACACATGCCACAAAAAAAGCATATATATCCATTACTGAGCATTCCTCACACCACCTATGGGAAAGCGGAACACGCTTTTCCATTTGGTGTTAATAAAATCTTTTCGCAGATGAACAACTATTCTCTAACTCAATTCTATAAATCATAATCACATATTCCTTCTGTACGTGCAAGTGTTCATACTTTTCCTGTTATTATCATTGTTACCAACATTAAGCACTCAAATGCTGACTGGCATAGTAACAACATCTTATCAGTTTCTATGGGTGCAAGCATAAAGACATTCTTTCAATTTATGCATGTCTCACTTATGATCACAGACTAGCAAACATATCAGAAAATGTGGACAGCTTGATACTAACGACATGAGCAGAATCAGCAAATCTGAGAACTGGAGGCCAATTTGTAAATCATTTGACAGTTCAGAGAAGAGAAGAAACTTGTCCAAAGTCACACAGCAAGCGTGTAAAAGTGATGGGAGAAGAAGTCATGATCCTCAATGCCTGTTCTAATTTCTTTGGTATAACACTATGCTGATTGACAGTGTATTATGAGAAATGTGACTCTTAGTACTCAGGATCTGGCCATTGGTCTAGCTTCAGTTGGTGCTCCTTAAAGTTTTGTTAACAGAATGGAGTTACGATGGATGCACAAATGGCTGTGTGGGTGAATGGATGAACGGATGGATGAGTAATTGTCTGTTCTCTAATCTTCCATTTAAAAGCCTAGTTCATGTAAATAAAACGTCTAGAGCCTGACCCAATTCCATCTTTTGCAAATTCAGAATGTAAGATGCTTCCTATTACTGTGTTGGCTATCTCCAGATCTTAAAGAGCACTTCCAGGTACCCTAACAAGGCAAAGGAATCTCTGCCTGACACTGGCTGATCACAGTCATACATCTTCAGGCAACACAGGAAAACAAAAGAGCTGATACTTGGAGGCAGGCACTTTTCAAAACTCACAGATAGTGATGCAAACACCCGTCCAACTAGGTAAGTGTTAGTCGCTCAGTCATGTCTGAGACTCTTTTGTGATCCCATGAACTGTAGCCCACCAGGCTCCTCTGTCCACAGGATTCTCTGGACAAGAATACTGGAGTGGGCTGCCATTCCCTTCTCCAGGGGATCTTCCTGACCCAAGGATAGAACCTGGGTCTCCCACATTGCAGTCAGATTCTTTACCGTCTGAGCCAGTTACCCAACTAGGTAAGGCTGCAGTTATATCTCACTGTGAGTCATTTGAGGACTCCACATCTCTGGGAGACAAAACACGGTAGGCAAGAGAAAAATCAGGGTACGAGAGTGAGTTTTCCAAAAACCATATGACTGAAATTCAAAGGACTGTTTCTCTTTTTTAAAAAAATCATGGTGAAATACACAACATAAAATTTACCATTTTAACCATGTAAAGTGTACAACTGAGTGGCATTAATTATATTTGCAATGCTACTACTATCCATATCCAAAAGTTTTCATCACCTCTAAACAGAAATTCTATTCCCATTAATCAGTAACTCTCTAGACTCTGGTAATCTACTTTCTGCCTCTATGAATTTACCTATTCTAGATATTTCATGTAAGTGAAATCATACAATGTTTGCCCTTTTGTGCAAAGAACTGTCTTCTTAACTATAAGATATATATATATATATTTGCTACAATATATGAATTTATAGTAAAATGTCAATATCCCAAACCTGCCTTGGTCCTCCTGCACATTTTCCCTCTCCAGATGTAATTGCTGACAACAGTCTAGTTTATCTCTCTGTGTGTTCTTCTAGCCATGAACCCTTAAATTTCATAATGACTTCTAGAATAGACTCTGGAATCAGACCACTTGGTTGTGTCCCCTGGGAAAGTTATTTCACCTCCCTAAGCCTCAATTTCTGCATTAGCAAAATGACATTGATAGCGAGACCACTCTTCCAAAACCGGGAGCTTGAAAGGAGACCAGAGTTTTAAAAGCACTTAGTGCGGAGCTCCATAAACAGTAATAACTCATTAAATGGGAGCTATGTTTTATACAAGGTTTTGGTTTTTAAAATAAAAAATGTGATCACATTATTCATTTTGTTCTACAGCCTGTTTTTTTAAACTCATTTCTTATTGGTGCACGCACACCTACCTCATCCTTTCTTAATTGCTGCATAATATTGAAGTACTACAGTTTGTTACCAAATTACATCCTTCTGATACTTTATTTTATGTTATGAAATTAATGTAGCTTGTCATTCTGGAGCCAGCATTGTTCCCAGGTGGGTCAAAACAATTTCCAGGATTCTTAAAATAAAGATAGCAAGAAGAAGATGAATCACAGAATGAATTCCAACTGTATTGTAGGCATTGTGCTGGTGGTTTTGTAGGTCTTATTTTGGTCCTCATTCCACTCTTCTGACTATGCTGAAAATAATTTCAAGTGTAGATGGTCCTGTATGGGTGAATGGTGTCTACAAACTGGGAGGTAGAGCTTACCCATTCCACAGTGGTTCACTGAGCTGTGGATCAGTCTTTGATTCCATCCACCAGTCTTGGTTTGCTTATATTCTCTTGTCAGTTTTTGGTCCAAGAAGTGGAAAGAGAGGATAGAGGGAAGGCACCCAGTGAATGGGGACTTGGAGAAAATCCATTTATTTCTCTAACTAACACTAACCTTAACCTTCTAGTTTCAAGGGTGAAGCTGAGAGGCAGAATCTTTTCTTTTTAAATGGTGGGATTTCATCTAGACACAAACATAGAAGTATAGATAAATACACATGAAAACCAACTGCTCTTAAGTTTAATTTGGTCCCATTTGTTCATTTTTACTTTTATTTCCTTTACTTAAGGAGAGGGATCTAAAAAATAATATTGCTATGATTTATGTCAAAAAGTGTTCTACCTGTTTTTCTTTAAAAGTTTTACGGTACTCAGTCTTACATTTAGGTCTTAAATTCATTTTGAGTCTATTTTTGTATATGCTGTTAGAGAATGCTTTAATTTCATTCCTTTATATGCAGCTGTTATTGAAGAGACTATCTTTCTTTCCATTGTATATCTTGCCTCCTTTGTCATAGATTAATCGACCACAGGCGTGTGGTTTCTTTCTGGGCTCTATCCTGTTCCATCATCGATGTGTCTGTTTTTGTGCCAGCATCATGCTGTTTTGATTACTGCAGCTTTATTGTAAAGTCTGAATTCAGGGAGCATGATTCCTTCAGCTCTGTTCTTCCTTCTCAAGACTGTTTTCGCTATTTGTGTACTATTATATTTCCTTACAAATTTAAAAATTATGTGTTCTAGTGTGTGTGGTATTTTTATAGGCATTGCATTAGATATGTGGATTGCCTTGGGTAGTATGATCATTTTAACAATACTGATTCTCCCAATTCAAGCACATGGCATATCTTTCCACCTGTTTTTGTCATCTTCAATTTCTTTTTTCAGCATCTTAAAGTTTTCCAAGTGTAAGTTTTTTGCCTCCTTAGATACTACAGCAAAGGGAACCACAGACAGAATGAACACAAACTGAGAGAAAATATCTGCAGATGACATGACCCATAAGGATTACTATCCAACATATATAAATAGCTCATAAAACTCAACTTCAAAAAAACAAACAACCCAATTAAAACTGAGCAGAAGAATTGAGTAGGCTTTTTTTCAAAGAGGAAATACAGATGGCCAAATGGCCAAAAGGCACATGAAAAGATGCTCAACATCGCTAATCATCAGGGAAATGTAAATCAAAACCACAGTGAGGTATCACCTTATACCTGTCAGAATGACTATCATCAAAAAGATCACAAATAACAAATGCTGGCAAGGATGTGGAGAAGGGGAACCTTTGTACACTGTTGGTGGGAATGTAAATTGGTACATCTACTGTGGAAAACAGCATGGAAGTTTCTCAAACAAACAACAAAAAAAATGAACTACCATATGACCCAGCATTTCCACTCCTGTGTATATGTCTGAAAAAAAAAACCCAGTAATTCAGAAAGATAAATGCACCCCAATGTTTGTAGCAATATTATTTACAATTGTCAAGATATGAAGGAACCTAAGAGTCCATCAAGAGATAAATGGATAAAGAAAATGTGTGTGTATATATATACACACGTGAGTTTGATCCCTGAATCAGGAAGATCTCCTGGAGGAGGAAATGGAAACCCACTCTAGTATTCTTGCCTGAAAAATCCCATGGACAGAGAAGCCTGGTGGGCTACAGTCCAAAAGGTCACAAAGAGTCAGACATGAGTGAGTGACTGAACATGCATGCACGTGCGCACACACACACACACACATGCACACACACATGCACACACACACACATATGTATAATGCAACACTACTCAGCCATTTAAAAAGAATGAAAATTTTCCATTTGCAGCAACATTTGGCATTTGCTTTATGCATGCTCAGTTGTGTCCAGCTTTTTGTGACCCCATGGGCTGTGGACCACCAGGCTCCTCTGTCCATGGGATTATCCAGGCAAGAATACTGGAGTGGGTTGCCATTTCCTACTGCAGAGGATCCTCCCAACCCAGGGATCGAACCCATGTCTTTTGCATCTCCTGGGAAGTCTAGAAGGCATTATACTAAGCAAAATAAGTCAGACAAAGGCAAATACTGTATGATATCACTTATATATGGAATCTAAAAAATACAAACTAGTAAACATAAAAAAAGAGAAGCAAGTCACAGATGTAGAGAACTAACTGGTTCCATGGTTACTGTGGTAGGGGGCAATATAGAGGAGGGGGGGTGAGAGGTACAAACCCCTGGGTGTAAGATAGGCTATAAAGATGTACTGTACTCTGGGGTATAGCTGGTATCCTATAACTGTGGATGGAGTTTAACCTTTAAATTTTATATAAAAACTTTAAAAATTAATTCAGAAAAGAATTACTACCTCTTCACCCTACCCCAATAGGGCTTCCCAGGTGGCTCAGTGGTAAAGAGCCTGCCTGTCAATACAGGAGCCATAGGAGACGTGGGTTCGATCCCTGGGTCAGGAAGATCTCCGGGAGGAGGAAATGGCAACCCTCTCCAGTATTCTTCCCTGGAAAATCTCATGGACAGAGGAACTTGCCTGGCTACAGTCCAGGGGTTCAAAGAGTAGGATACGACTGAGCACACACACATGTCCCCCCAAATAACCATCTGCTATCTTCCCAATCTCTAGGGTAGAAGAAGGGGAATATGCCATTCAAAGAAAAGTTCAGGCTATAGTTCTCCAGCACTCTAAACAAGAAGCTTCTCATGCTGAATACATAGAAATTGGAATAGGGACAGCCCAGTAGCCCACAGGGTCCCTGCTCTTCCGTCTAGTCAGGGGGCGGAAATGCATATCTGCCATCAAATCTTGGCAGTCAGGAATGACCTCCTGGCCTTTGTCCTACTGTCCCAGAAAGCAGGCTATCTATCAGGCTATTAAATGAGCTGAGCGTTGTTCTGACTACTGTTAAAAATAGTTATATATTCTGGGACTGGTCTGCTCCTACTCAAGTAAGTCACCAGCCCTTATAAAAAAAATACAGAAGAATAAAAGCCAATTACTTTCTTACATTTCAAATAGTAGATACCGAATTTACATGCTGGTATCTGAACCTCAAACTCCTGACACATAATCCGGTTACATCAGCCAGCTTTATGTTTAAAGCTTGTGGATCTCAACTACTTTCAGAGATGCTCTCATTACACAGTGACATTTTCCTAGAGTAGCCCAAGCCTTAGGAAAAGGAATTTTTCCCAGAGGCCTCTTGTCAGAGTTGATTATTTTATTGCCTGGAATTTCATTTATCTTCTTGTCTTTTAAAAATTCTTTTCAGTCTTCCCAGCCATATTTAAGTCCCACTAACTTCAGGAAGTCTTCCCTACATCTACGCCACCCCACCGATGTCTTCTTTTGCTTAATTCCTACAAGTGCTGTATTCTGAGCAAAACTGTTTGGAGCATTTACTTTTTCCCTTCATCGGTATTGCTTTGCTGGACTCTAACTGCATTGGAAATAAAGACAGTTTGTCATTTTCCTTCTACATCTATTACAAGTCCTAAAATACTCCTACGTGCATAGACTGGGCTCAGCAAATACTTGTAGGCTGTCATACAGAGTCAATAACAACAGAAAAATCTCCTCTAGGAAGAAGAAAAACAATGTCCACTTTCCTTTCTTCTTTATCCAGTAATTAAATCCTTGGGCAAATGCTTCAGTTCTTACATAGAAAATAGTCAGGTGCTGGAATTTCAAGAAAGGACATCCTTTATTTGGTGTTTCACTGGGTTGGTCTCAATTCTTACACCCCATGGCTTGAAAAGGGGTCAGGTTAGCAAATCTTTGCAAGTTTACAGATGACCTCTAAGTAGAGCCTCTTGTAAAGAGCAAACTCAGAAGGTGGTAAACTTTGGATGAGAAAACTGAAGGAGAGAGACACATGGTCTGCAATCTTTACTAAATGTAGTTGGAGTTTTTTGTAGAAGAAAATATTTTGGTGGTCAGATAAGGCTTGGGAAACCATGACTAGCTGAGGTTACTTGTGTGTTTTCATTGCAAGATTTCTCAATACCTTACTGTGCTTATACCCTACAAGAGAGGAAGTTAGCATGCAACATTTCAGATTCTCCACCTGAACCCTCTCTCCATAGAGTACCTCAGGGTCTAGAATTCCCCAAATAGTATTTTTGGACCTCTGATCCATGGTCACTCATCTGGTATGAAGCCCTCCATTGAGGCCTTTTAACCAAGCACATGGGCACATGGGTACCTGATTTCCCTCAAGACAGAAGAAAGGCTGGTCCCCATCCTCTCCACCCCCATCCCCTGTCTATGCAGAATAGTCTATTAGAATTAACAGTGTGTTCAGGAGGATTTTCTTCAGCTAAAGTAACTCTTCTATTAAGCCTGTTTATTTCACAGAGTGATGATGTAGTGTTACGTAAAGCCTATTCCTCAATCATCATACAACATCTACACAGAACAAATATGTTATTAAACAATATTCCAGTTAGCAAATAACACAGGTGATTAGGTTTGCCGAAAGTGAAACTCTTGCTCTCAGATACAGGTTACCCAAGGATAGAATGGAGGAAGGGGTAGTTAGTAATTGCCAGCAAAGCAAACGGGGAAAAAAAAAAACAACTAAAGTTGCCCATTCAATTTAAGGTAAAATATGTCACTATGCTATTGCTAGAAACAAATACAAATTATCAATTTAGGCTAAATTAATACAAGTTCATATGAGGAATTAAATGTTCACAACTTTCCCAGTTATAATAATATTATATATATATATTATATTATGCATTATATATTATAAAAGTTAAATAACTTTTTTTATCTGCTACAGAGGGTCTGGAGAAAGTTTTATACTGGATCCTAAAACACATTCCTAAAAAGACATATGTGCTAAACATGTGCACTCAGACTCTGTTCTGGCAGCCTCCCCCGTCTCCTGTGCTCCCGGATCACAGCGGATCTCTGCCAGCTTCTATCTCAGCTCTAAGATCTTTAAGAATATATGACACACCACTTTTACCAGCCTATCACTATGCCATGCAGCCATGGCCTTGAGGGAGTCTCTTCCCATTTCTGAGCCCTCGTGTGCAACTTTGTAAAAGGAGGACACTGAATTAGGTGGGCCTGAGGTCCTCCCTGGTCTGACATGTCACAATTTTATCAATGCATTCAAAGCTGGAGGAGAGCTTAGAAATACTTTGGCTAAAACATTTTAACTCAAGGAATCCCTCATGGAAAAATAGACTAAAATTTAAATTTTTAAGTTTTTTTAAAAAATTAAATTAAAAAAATTAAATATTCAATCGCAATTATTAACATCAGAGTACAGATTAGTTCTTTTGGTGGAAAACAGGGATTCAAAGAAATAAAACATATTCAGGGGAGTTTTGAAAGGTAGACTAGAAGGGGACAACCTGGGGACCCAAGAGCTAGGACTGGCCTCTGTAGGAACAAAGGACAGAGAGGGAGGCTCAAAGGGAGCACACAGGCCAGTCAGTCCTATCTAGGGTCATATCCCTCCAGATGTGCCTCAAAGGAAAGAGACAGAAAAAGGGGCATCATCAAGGGCTGCCTCCCCACCGCCGCTTCTCTGAAGAGCTCTGCTCCTTTGGCTGAGTTCCATCACCAGGCGCTGCTGTGGCTTGTGGCCGCCACAGCTGTTCTTTCTGGGCCTTGGTTTCCCTGGCTGGACTCTCTTTATTAGCCACCCTTTCCTCCTCCTATAGTCACTGGGCTCACTCCCAGCCATTGCGGCTGAGCTGTCAGGGTCCTGCGAATTCCCATGGGGCGCTGACATGCAGGCAGTTTCCAAACACACCAGCCACCTACAGATCCCCAA
Source organism: Bubalus bubalis (assembly GCF_019923935.1). Lineage (NCBI taxonomy): Eukaryota > Metazoa > Chordata > Mammalia > Artiodactyla > Bovidae > Bubalus > Bubalus bubalis. The sequence continues at coordinate 20,145,646 of NC_059174.1, forward strand.
AGGCCTTCCTGGGAACAATACTCATCAATGAGTAGAAAGAGCTGGGGGAGGATGTACTCAGTTTCCTGGTCCCTGAGGTCCTCTCACAGAGGTTTCTCAGAGGCTCCCCAGTGGGACTGAGCCTGCTGATACACGACAAAACTCTCCCCTTATCATGACCTTGATGGGCCTCCCCTAGCCTGTGTTCTCAACTCTCTCACAATGATTCTTCCTGCATTTATTCTCCCCAAACCTAAATCCTTGTCTGGGGGTACCTTTAGAAGGACCATAGGCTAAGACACTCATTAAATTTGATGTCCGCCACTTTGGACCTGACTGGTGCACCTCCATGGCTAAGTCCCCTTTCAAAGGACTTGGAAGGGAAAACAATGGCAGGGCCAGAGCGGAAGTTCCTGTGAAAACCACAGCCCTGAGCACCATGCTCTCCCCCCTACCCACTCCATCTTGGGCATTCATCTCTGTCTTCTTTTTCAAATTTGATTTTAAATATTTACAACATCATACATCTTCCCCACTAGATATTACTAATGAACTGTTATTGTCTGCAAAACCTACCAGATGAGTGATGGCCAACTTAAAAAGAGCATCAATGTTTTATTCGTAAAATAGAAGCTGGGAACAGAAAATGCTTATGCGTCTTTAGGCCTTTCATTATTATTATTGATACTCTAGTAGAGAGGAGGCACTCTGGCAATTAGCAAAATCAGACAGAATTGGAGATTCCACCTGGCACCAGTAAAAATTGTATAAGTATGTAAATGTTTATATCTGTTTAAATCCATAAGGAGGGAAAATTTCAATAAAATGTAAATTTTCAACCTGTAAATTTCAAGAAAGAAGTGGACTGTTACATGTTTCATTGACAAAGAAGGAACTCTATATTATGGCCAGTCATGCCAAAGAAAAGAGTGTGCCTCTCCCGGGTATTACTTTGTATTTCTGGTTTCAGGTGAAAAAGCAGAGACCTTAGCAGGCATCCACTACCTAGAGCTGACCTTTATTCTATCCCATATCTGCTCTGACTTTACTGTCTCCACACTTGCTCACTTTTGTGGCCCCCATTTGGAGGCCACTGTTCTGACTCTGGCAGGCTGAGGGTGCCTAACGATGGCTGGATTCAGGAATCACAGGGATCAGAGTTCAAAGCTCAGCTGGCCTTTCCAGCTGTGTAACCCCAGGCACACCAGTTGCCCTCTCTGAATCTCACTTTATTTAACTTTAAAGAGGAGATAAGAATACCTACCTACCGTCTTTGCAAGTCCTCAGCATTAGTGGTCTCCTGCATTGCATGCAGATTCTTTATCGTCTAAGACACCAGGGAAGGCTCTAAGACACCCTGCCCAGCATGCTGGATTTCTTTCAACCAACTCTAGTTATGGATGAACCTACATTTTTAGGTGTTACTTTTGCCAAATGGTCTTCCCACATGGCTCAGTGGTAAAGAATCCGCCTGTCAATGCAGGAGACACAGGAGACACGTCTTTGATCATTGGGTTGGGAATATTCCCTGGAAGAGAAAATGGCAACCCACTCCAGGATTCTTCCCTGGAAAATCCCATTGACAGAGGAGCCTGGTGGGCTATAGTTCATGGAGTCGCAAAGAGTCAGACACAACTGAGCAAAATGAATCTCCTTATTCTAAGTATTCCAATCTAGCTTAGCTCATGGCATTGAAGGCATTCAAGTAAGTTAAAAAGCTCTTACCTCATGGATCTAAAGTTTTTGCCAGCAATAGTGTCCCTAGGGTGACAAAGGGTGACTGGGAGTCCAGGCCCACCACACAGCCCCCTGGAAGCAGAAACCACCACATCCTCTGGTTGTCCTGTCCTCAGCATTAGTCATCTCCTGAGTTGCAAGCAGATTCTTGATCATCTGAGCCACCAGGGAAGCCCCCATTCCCTGCCCAGTATGCTGGAAAGAAACCCAGTCCCTACCAACTAACTCTAGTTATGGATGAACCTATATTTTTAGGTGTCATTTTGCCAAATGGTCTTCCCACGTGGCTTAACAGAAGCCACACTGTTACACTTGAATTCAGGAGGATGGGGACCATACTGGAAAACGAAAGCAGTGGAAGATATTAGAGTGGGCATCAAGCACCTGGGTTCCCCTCCCAGACCCGCCACTGGCCCCTCAGATTCCACATCTTTGGACCCAACCAACAGTAGATCAAAAATATTCAGAAAAAAGTTTCAGAAAGTTCCAAAGAGCATATCTTGAACTTGCCCATACCCACCAACTACTGACACAGCATTTACGTTGTTGTTCAGCCGCTAAGTCTTGTCCAATTCTTTGTAACCCCAGGGACTACAGCACGCCAGGCCTCCCTATCCCTCAACATCTCCAAAAGTTTGCCCAAGTTCATGCCCTTTGCATTTACAATGAATTGCAAAGCACTTTACACTGTATTGTTGTTGTTCAGTTGCTAAGTCGTGTCCGACTCTTGCGACCCCATGGACTTGCAGCCCACCAGGCTCCTCTGTCTGTCAGATTCTCCAGGCAAGAATACTGAAGTGGGTTGCCATTTTCTTCTCCAGGGGATCTTTCTCACACCCAAATCGAACCCAGGTCTCCTGCATTGCAGGCAGATTCTTTTACCGACTAAGCTACAAGAAAATCCCCCTACATTATATTAGGTATTATAAGTAATCTAGAGATGATTCAAAGTGTACAGGAAGATGTGCATAAGTTATATGAAGATGCTATGTCATTTCTCACGAGATTCTTGAGCAACTATAGATTTTAATATCCATGAGGGGGTCCTGGAACCAATTCCCAGTGGACACAGAGGAACAAGGAACATCTGTAACTTTCTTCCTTTGCAGGGAGCTGAGGAAATTGAGTCTGCATTCCAAGGACCTGGATTCCAGTAGAGAGAATTATGGAGGTGGTTGGCACATTTCCCTGTCCGTGGGTCATACCATACCTCTGGGAGATGGTAAAAAAGCATTTAGACTCAACAAGGGGGTAGGAAGTCAAAGGTTCCCAGGCAGCACCCCCAACCTACTTCAATGAACTTGCCCCCCTGGTAACTAGATATAACTTTTGCCACAGCCTCGTTGGGGTTTAACTCTCATGAGTCTCTGATTATAAATCATCAAGGGAATTTCAACTGGGTGGCAGAGCACACCAGTTAATTGAGTCGTTTGTTCCCAGGATGTCAGCTTTTGCTGCTATTTCTATTCTGAACACTGACTCATACTGTTATTTTAAACTATGTGTGTAACTGTGGCGATTTCATTACCTTTGGCATTCTTTTTTTGTCCTAGAGAGTCTAATTTCAGAACAGAGTAGGGAAGATAAAAGAATACAAGGAGCAGAAGTACTCCTTATACTCAGATTCTTCGCATACACACGTTTCCATAGGTCTGTTGGAAGAAATCTCCACTGGGGCCATTTTCTGTCTTGTTGCTCAATTAAGTAAGGAAGGTGGTGTTCTGGGAGACATGCACGTCATTCCTGCCAAGGGAGCTGGAATGCGGACTCTACATAAACCTTGACTGAGCTATGGCTTATCAGTCTGTAAAAGAAGAGGATTAAACTGCGTGATCTCTAAGGCACCTCTCAGTTTTGACATTCCAGGAAGATCACTCTGAGTTAGCCTTTATTTTTTTGAGTGTTCTCCATGCAATATTAGTACTTCATCAACTCATTCAAGTAATATTTACCTAGCATTTCTTTTAGCTCCATGAAATAGTGATATTCTTGCAAAGCTATAAATTGTCGTGGCTAGGAATGGTTCTGGTGGCAGAATGCTTAGGTCTAAATTCTGGATTCGCATCACTTAACTAGCCACGTGAACTTGGACACTTATGTTACCCTTCTGTCCCTCAATCTGCTTATATATGAAATGTGGCAATAACCCTACCTCAGAGAGTTACTGTAAATATGAAAAGCACTCAGAACTATGCCTGATAAGTGATATGTGTTAAACTGGTTTTTTCTTGTTCTAACACTGATGAGCAAAAATCAGCATAGGCACTGTCTTCATAGAGCTTATAATCTTCTGGAAAGGAGAGCATCACTCATTCAAACAAAGATAAAATGACAGTTATGGCAAGCTTTATACATAGTTATGTTGCTGTAAGAGGCTATAATAAATGCATTTGACCCTGTCGGTAAGGTTTCCCAAAGTTTGAACTTAAAACTCAAGGATAGGGGACTTCCCTGGTGGTCTGGTGGATAAGACTCTGCCTTCCAATGCAGGGAACATGGGTTGGATGTCTGGTCTGGGAACTAGGATCCCACACGCTGCAAGGCAACTGACTAAGCCTGCGTGCCACAACCAGGCAGGAGCCCGCGTGCACTGCGATGAAAGATCCCACGTGCTGCAACTAACACCGAACACAGCCATAAAGTAATTGATTAATTAATAATTTTAAAAAGGATAAACAAGAATTATTCCAAAAAATGGAGGAACAGGTGCTCCAGGCAGAGGGATGAGTATGTTCAAGGCCTACGGAGGAAGGAAGAAAGAATGTCCTGCTGTTGATTCAGGTTGTTATCCTGGGAATATACTGGGATTGAGCTTCCTCACCTCCCTGATGGTGGGCATGGACACACCATTTCCTCCTGCCAATGGAATTCGAGCATACACCTGTGTATCATTCCTGGGCAGAAGCCTCAAGAGACAGTATGTCATTTGCCATGCCTTTTTCTCCCAATCAGTATACCCCCAACCCCACCATTGCTGATACACATTGAGCACAGAGTAAATTAGTCTTTGTATTTTTAGGATGCCAAGATTTGGAGGTTGTTTGTTATAGTAGCTTAACCTATCATATCCTGACTGATAAAGAAGGTCATTGTAACTGACAATGAGAGTCAGGGAGAACTTTGTGTGAGGCAAGACACAGAGGTATTTAGTGGTCAAATAGTTAAGAGCTTTGTAGCCCATGTTGAAAAGATTTCATGTCATCCTAGGAGCAAAGGGAAATCACTGAAGGATCCGAAACAAACAAAACTGACTTCATATGGAGAATAGATGGAAAAGAAGCCAAATCATAAGGGACTAAGAATGAATAGACCAGTTTTGAATCCATTGCACAGGTAAAAGACCATCATAGTTTTTCTGCGGTGGTGATGGTGGTGGTGATGGTGGTAGTGGGAAGTACTGTATAAATCTGATCTATCTAGAAGATTAAAACTGATGAGACATTGGTAATGACTTATAATGGGTGCTGAGAGAAGGGGAGGCTCTCAAATTGCTGGCTTGTCCAATTGGATAAATGATGGGGTCACTTACTAAAATGAGTCCTAATAAAAGAGAAGCCAAAAGCAGGGTTTTAGCAAAAAATTTATAGTGTCCAGGAATAGTTTCCAGCAGAGGACTTATGCTAACATTCATCCACCAGGGGAAAAAAAAAAAAAGTTTAACCCCATCTGAGAGTGCAATTCCAAATATTATCACTGAAGTGAAGAAAGAATTTGCTTAAAAAAAAAAAAGCTTCCTTGCTCTCACTCAAGGAAAATCATCTAGAAAAAGACTTTTTCCATGTCATTATTGTAGAGGCAGGGGAGTTTTCTTCCCCCAAATATTTTATAATAAAAGTATCAGATTTCTTATTAAGAAACCAAAGACGAGAGCAAAACCTGATTTTTCTACTTGGGTTTGAGGGAAGTAGTAGACACAACAGCAAACTTACAGAGGAGTCTGCATTTGAATTCCACTTTTCCACGTACCTGTTGGGTAACCTTGAGCAAGCTATTGAAACTGCCTAAAGCTCGATTCTCTCATCTGTACAATCAGGATATTGATAGCCGTAGCTCAGGTGACTATGAGAATTAGATGGGATAGTATATGTGAAGAACTCAGTGCAGTCCTTGGGACATAGTAAGTGCTCATTAAATATTAATATCTTTCTAGAGAGGTTACCTAACAGGGATATTGATAGAGGGTTGTCATAGAAGACAAGACTATTTACTTCTCTTTCCCTATGGAGTTCCAATCAAAGCACTCTAAATACAGGGAACAGTAGCTGGTTGGGGTTATAGACTCTGCTTCAACTCTTCCATGTAGAGTTCAAAGCTAGATTAGGCAATGTTGCTCAAGACAGAAAACGAAATGAGAGCTCTCACTTCATGTCTTCCCCTTGAAACTGAAGGGGTCAATAGCCACAGACAGAGGAAGGAAACAAAAAGAGAGATGGGGAGGCCAGTCCTGACTCAGAAGCCAGCTCTTCCTGGATGTCCTTGTCTTGTGCAGACAGGACATGCAAGAGGACCACTGCTTTATCTTTCCACACTTTACCAGAGTGAGCTTGCCCATGTGCTGGCCAAGAAACAAGATCTAGTAGCAGATCTAATAACTACTATAATTTTGAAGCACTGTTGTGCATAAACACTATTTCAAGATCCCCATGACAACGGTAATATAACATGAAAATACCAGGGATTTCTGTTGGTGAAAAAATTACAGGTGTCATTAATACTATTGTGGTTTGTTATGTACATTCATGATTGAAGATCTCTGGTAGAGGTTAGCAGAGATGTTATTTTTTCCCATCCAAGTTCATTCCCTTCCCCTGCTGAGCTCCTAGCCACAAAACCCCTCCCCTACAGGGATAAAAATCTCTGATTGTATAGACACAGCCTCCACTTAATGGAACCCAGCAGCTCACAGCGTATTCCTGTAATATTATATATCACCTATTAGGCATTTACTGCGTGTATGACACAGTGCTAACAGCCATAGCAGTCGTTTTTTATCCCACAACAAACCTGTTAGGTAAGAACCATTCTTGTTCTCATTTCTTCAGATGAGAAAACTGGATCAGACAGGGTATGTGATCTGTCCCAGGTCAAGCAGGTGGAAAAAGGTGCAGCTGGGATTAGAACACCCGCATTTGTCACTCCGGGGCCTTGTGCCAGCTGGCATTAGCCCTGACTCTAGCCTTCCATCTGGTCAACAGACCCAGACTTGAGGGCTTTCAGGACAGATCCCTCCACACAATGTGCAGGCAGGAGCATACCCTATCAATTTTTGCCTATCAGTTTTTCAAGGTACTTAATATCTTATAAGTAGTCAGTTGTTGAGACCTTATAAAGTATTTAAGAATATTTCAGGAAAAACTAAAACCTCATCAGAGCATTGCTTTCTCATTGCCAACCTCAGAGTCAGCCCTTGACTGATTTTAGCTATTCAATGCCAATAGAAATAAAAGCCCAAAGAACTTCAGTAGTAAGCAGAGTTCCTCGCAGGTGCCTGAGTGCTCAGTCATGTCCGACTTTTTTGTGACTTCATGGACTGTAGCCAGCCAAGCTCCTCTGTCTGTGGGATTTTCCTGGCAAGAATACAGGAGTGGGTTGCCATTTCCTCCTCTAGGGGATCTTCCTGACCCAGAGATTGAACCCGCGTCTCCTGCATTGGCAGGCAGCGGTTTCTTTACCACTCAGCCACTGGGGAAGCCCCTGCAGGTGCCTACCCCTAGGTTAATGGCAGGAAAATCTTTAAACCAGCATTTTCAAAGACTTCTCATCTTGATTCACTATTTGAAAAAATCAAAATATTGTAAACTTTCAAAGGATCCTTTTCTGAAGACAAGCAAACAGATTAATGGATTTTTAAATTTTTTTAACTATTTGTTTTGCTTGAATTGAAATCCAACAGTTATTTTATATCCCCAAGAAATTCCAAGTTGGCCTCCAAGCTCTATCTGATATCGAACCAATCTTTAAGTATGACTGGGCTTTTCTAGGATATAACTACAAATTGTTTATTGTCAAATAAAAGATTTTTGCCCCTAGAATTTTGTATATATTTCTCTGAAAGGACACTCAGAGGAGAAGTGATCAATGAGAGAGGGCTGGGTGCTTATTCACAGATGTCAGTACATTCTTCCTCTCCAGCTGACTGCCAGGTTCTGTGAAAGCTAAAAAAGGGAGGAAACAATAAGTTTTCATCATGCTTGGAGTGAGGTTAAACAATGGATCATAAAAACTATACTGATGAATCAATACTGAATTCTTGTGGTATTCCCGCTTCTGTTCTTGGGTTATTATTAATGGTACTGCGGGCCGGAATTCCTACAAAGTATGGACACCAAACTGTTTTCACCATTAGAACATAATTACTCACTGTCACATTGCCTTAGTCTATCAAATCAGCTCCTATCACTCCTAGGAGATAATAAGGTTTTGAATAAAAACAAACAGAAATGTCAAAATGTCGTTTGTTTAAGATGAAAGGGAGATAATGCTCACTACATAGGGTAATTTCCCAGTGGACCCATGATGATGGGACACAGAACTGGGAGACGTTGGACAGTCAGATGTGTTGAGGAGATTAAGAGATATAACATAGGTAAATTCTGTTGCATAGTGTTTGACCCATGGTAAGTGGTGGTAATTAATTATTTTCTTTCTTGGTTACAGATAGGAAATACTTTGGTTAATAGTGAGCCTGTTTGCTGTGGTTTCTCCTACAGAAGGTTAACATCAAGTTGGTTCTAATAACTCCCTTTGGATACCTCTTTGGTGCATCCCTCCCAGGAGTTGTTGGGACCCATTTAGGACTATGCAGTCGTTCCCTCTAATGGAACCTATAAAGGTTACATTGAGGGGCTTTCTTGAACCTTCTAAACTCCAAAAAGGCAAAGACCAAGATACATCTGCCTGCAGTGAGAGAGACCCCGGTTCAATTCCTGGAATGGGAAGATCTGCTGGAAAAGGGATAGGCTATCCACTCCAGTATTCTCAGGCTTCACTCTTGGCTCAGCTGGTAAAGAATCTGCCTGCAATGCAGGAGACCTGGGTTCAATCCCTGATTTGGGAAGATCCACTGGAGAAGGGAAAGGCTACCCACTCCAGTATTCTGGCCTGGAGAATGCCATGGACCGTATGTATAGTTCATGGGGCCTCAGAGAGTCAGACATGACTGAGCAACTTTCACAAGAGACATCACCTACCTTCTTATCTTTGACTATTGTTTCTCATATGTGTCAGTCGCTCAGCCGTGTCTGGATTCTTTGTAACCCCATGGACAGCAGCCCACCAGACTCCTCTGTTTATGGAATTTCCTAGGCAAGAATACTGCAGTGGGTTGCCATTTCCTCCTCCGGGGGATCTTCCAGACTCAGAGATTGAACCGAATCTCCTGCATCTCCTGCATTAGCAGGTGGGTTCTTGACCACTGAGCTACTAAGGAAGCCAATTTTTTCACATGGATCTTCATTTTCCCTCTGACCCATGGCTCCTGCAGGCTGGATGGCCTTTCTATTACTTCTCAGACATGCTTGACACTGTGGGATTTATTTTGTTTCTCCCAAATGGAGGTCAAGACTCTCCACTGTGGCTTCCAAGCATCTGGCACATAATAGGTGCTCAAACATATTTACTCAATGTAAGAACGGGAGCTTGGAGAAAACAGTTTGAACATGGAATGATGGATCAGATGTCATAAGATAAACAATATGTGCCTTATCATCATATATAGGGCAAATGTGTATTTGGATTCTGGGAAAATCTTGTCCATTTTCAATTAAATGGAATAAAATAAATACACATCACATTCTCAGTCCTTGTAAGACTGAAAGGTCCCCAGGAAAAGAAGCTCTCCCTGGTGCTGTTTACCCAGAATTCCACTGGCTTTGTGTTTAATAAGACCAGTCAATAACAGCTTCAGGAGGTCTGATAATGGAAGTAAACAAGATATGCAAATACCAAGTCCCTGCCCCACTAAGATATTAGGAATGTAATCTCAAACATTCTGTATGCAAGTCAGGAAGCAACAGTTAGAACTGGACATGGAACAACCAACTGGTTCCAAATAGGAAAAGGAGTATGTCAAGGCTGTATATTGTCACCCTGCTTATTTAACTTATATGCAGAGTACATCATGAGAAACGCTGGGCTGGAAGAAGCACAAACCAGAATCAAGATTGCCGGGAGAAATATCAATAACCTCAGATATGCAGATGACACCACCCTTATGGCAGAAAGTGAAGAACTAAAGACCCTCTTGATGAAAGTGAAAGAGGAGAGTGAAAAAGTTGGGTTAAAGCTCAACATTTAGAAAACAAAGATCATGGCATCCAATCCCATCACTTCGTGGCAAATAGATGGAGAAACAGTGGAAACAGTGTCAGACTTTATTTTTCTGGGCTCCAAAATCACTGCAGATGGTGACTGCAGCCATGAAATTAAAAGACACTTACTATTTGGAAGAAAAGTTATGCCCAACCTAGACAGTATATTAAAAAGCAAAGACATTACTTTGCCAACAAAGGTCCATCTTGTCAAGGCTATGGTTTTTCCAGTAGTCATGTATGGATGTGAGAGTTGGACTATAAAGAAAGCTGAGCGCTGAAGAATTGATGCTTTTTACCGGGGTCCAGCCCCGGTGGAATCAGGGGTTTCGAAGGGGAGACGGCTTCAGCGATCAGGGATATGATAGAATTAAATACATAAAGAGTGGTTAAATAAGGATAGCTCAGTGAGAAAATTCAGTGGAGAAAAGAGGCTGAATAACTTGGTTTACATGGAACGCTAATAAAATTCCAAATTAAGGAATTTGTGTCACCTATGTAGGCCGCAGGCGTCCTCCCGTTCTCCCAAAGGAGAGGAGACACTAAGGCCTCCCCAGTCAGATCTTAGAAGCCCAGGCATAATTAGTAGGCTTGACAAGCCTCCATGCCCCAGATGGAAATTCAGCCAGAAGGTGAGAGAAAGAATGACATGGGGAGACCAAGTTTCGGTGAACAAGGCCCACACTTTATTTTCCAAAGTAGTTTTTATACCTTAAGTTGTACATAGAGGATAATGGGGGAAGGGGTAGAGTCAGCAGTAAGCCAGGCTTTCTTCCTGCAAACTTATCGTATGCAAAAGTTTAGGCGAATTACATCATCTTCTGGCCTGGAGGCCTGTTAACATTTTAAGATCCTTTCTTCAGAAAACTTATTTTTCTCTAAAGGTGATTATTCTAAAGTCAGGCGCCACCCTTCAAAAGCATTAGATAAAGTTGCATTCCTATAGGGCAAAGGTGTGGTGGGCTATAACAAGAAAAGAATTAACTCAAGGGTCCAAGGTTACAAACATTAAAACTACTACTTACATTCCTATACACCAATTATATTAATCAATACACTGCCAGGGACACAGTAGTTAAGGGATATGGAAACTTAGCAGCAAACATTGGCCCAACAAGTGAAAAACCCTTCACCAATACAATTTCTAATCAATCTTTTAACTGCTCAAAGGAATCTGTATTTAGACAGTTTAGAACATCTCATGCCTCTCATGGTTGGGAGGCTGTGAACAATCACATGTGGCCGGAATAACCTATTCAGGCAGGCTAGAGGACTTCCAAAGGAGTTTGTAGGTTGACACACTCTTGTCACGCCCAGGAACTTTATCAACTGGAGCTGTAAGTTAACTCTTTTTCAGAGAGAGGTGGTGGGGGACAGCCCCCCATAAAGTCAGAGGTGTAGGTGGGAGCACAAAGCAGTAAAGTAGGCAGACTCTGGTTTTGGGGGTAGGTGCTCGAGAATTTCCAGGGGACTCCTGAGGCTCGATCCCGCCTTTGCGTATGCCGAGCCTCCTTCCTCATGACCTTTGCCACAGGCGGAGTTCCTCATGCTGGCTCCCGGCAGCTTTTGAACTGTGGTGTTGGAGAAGACTCTTGAGAGTCCCTTGGACTGCAAGAAGATCCAACCAGTCCATTCTGAAGGAGATCAGCCCTGGGTGTTCTTTGGAAGGAATGATGCTGAAGCTGAAACTCCAGTACTTTGGCCACCTGATGCAAAGAGCTGACTCATTTGAAAAGACCCTGATGCTGGGGAAGATTGAAGGCGAGAAGAGAAGGGGACAACAGAAGATGAGATGGTTGGATGGCATCACCGACTCAATGGACATGAGTTTGAGTCATCTCTGGGAGTTGGTGTTCGACAGGGAGGCCTGGCGTGCTGGAGTCCATGGGGTCGCAAAGAGTCGGACACAACTGAGTGACTGAACTGAACTGAACTGAATCTCAAACAACTTGGTTCTTCCTCTTCCCCCAGGTAAGGTTCTGGGGTTGGATGTAGGGAGTTTCATGGTATCGATAGCAAGATCCTCTGAGTCTTCTGTTGGATCTGATACCCTCTGAGATACCACCTCCCTTCTCACCTTTGGCCAATGTTGTTTCACATAGGTCTCCATTTTCCCCTTGACCCATGTCTCCTTCGGGTTGAGTGGACCTGCCATTACTTCTGAGACATGCTCAACTTGGTGGGATTTATTTTGTTTCTCCCATGACACTGGGGCATAACCACTGAGGCAAGCCTGTTTCAGGTTCCTTCCATAGTTCTTTGAATCCTCTCCTCTGCATCCTCCTTGACCTTGACTCCAAAGCCCAGCCCAATGAAATTGTACCTAGTCTTTGAAGGAATTGATTCAAGATGTTTCTTCCCTACATTTTGTCTATGGCTTGCTTCCCCCTCACTCTAAGCTTAGTGCTCTAGAACATAAAAACCTGAGAAAGACTCATTTTCCTCATGCTTTCCACTCTTTCCCCTGCAATAGCCTTTTGGAGCATAGGAAACCTTGATGATGTAATGGGGTGGGAGGGGGGGATTGAGCTAAATTGTGGTAATGTTTTTTATATATTTTTTATGAAAATGGCTTCAGTGATCCTTTGTATCCTTTACTCTGACCCCTTGCAGTATGACTGCATAAAGAGGTGAAGTCTTTTTCCCCTCCTTTTGAATCTGGGCTGACCCTGAGTCCTACCTTTGACCAATATGTAAAGGGAGTGATACTGTGTGACTCCCCGAAGCCCTTGCTACTTCCACTTGCATCCTCTTGGAGTGCAGTACCATGATGCAAAGAAGTTAAGACTACCCTTCCTAGAGAGAGAGGCTCAGCTAATGACCAGCACTAACTGCCTGATATGGTGTGAGGCTGTCTTGGACCATTCAGCCCAGAAGAGCCCCCAAATCACTGAAGACATGAGTGACCTCAGACAAGACCAGCAGAAGAGCCCAACCCTGAGCCCAACCTAAAGTGGCTAACCCACAGAATCATAATAACAGCAGTTATTTCAAGCCACTAAGTTATGGCCCCATTTGTCATGAGGCAATAAGTGACAGACAGAAAACACCAGGGAGAGGAAGTTGAGCAGCGTCTCGATGTATTATTGTAGTATGGCTGTACGGTAGGTTTCTCTTCAGGCATTTCAGCATCTCCTACTGTCCGTACTTCTAGACGATTTTTCACGAAATTTTACAACATTTAGAATTGGAATTTCCCTGAGGAGTCTAGGGAAAAAGTCAGAAGGCAGAAGTGACAGGGATGACCTCTTGATATTAGCACTCGTTCCTAGATAGGGAGAGGGATGACGATCGACTCAGCAAACATGCACTCACATGCCTGTTGTATGACCAAGACATGGTATTGAGATGCCAAATAACCCCATCCCTTCAACCATTTACAATACACATGGTGGGAAAATTTAGGATGTCAAATATTTAAACTATGTTTTTTCCTTTCCAAACCAGAGTTACGTCTCCGAAACTAATATCCGATGTCGGGACTGTATCTTTAAGGGCCTAATGAAATTACACACTGTCTCTCCTATCACTTTTGGTATATTACTGTGGCTCACAGAGAAAGAGCTATTTGTAAGAAGCATTTATGTTATATTCGTTGAAATATCACCTATAATTTATTTTCCATGTAATGCCTATTGCTCATGAAAACACTTATGTGATCTGTTGTTAGGTCTGGGTTTGCTTGATGATATTGATCAAGTAGATTCCTTTGTGAAAAGCTGCATTGATTAGTTTCCTGACAAGCTGTTAAGGCCACTTGCAAAGCTGTCACTGGGGATACTTGCAGTTAGAAGACTGGAGCTCAACTATAATGTCTCTCTGAAGGGAGACTGAATGGAAGATAGATGAGTGCAGATCACATCTCTGTGCTAGGTAAACATCCAGAGATCCATCTCCCAGCTCTTTCTTTTCCCTGGGGAAAAAAGTCATATATAAGCAGTGAGCAGTCTCTCCTCTATCCTTAATTAGCATGGGCACTGGAAAATCCACCTGAAAACATAAGACTAAGAAGAGACAGAGCTGATGACTTCTAGCACCCTCGTTCAAGGACACTGTTGGCAGAGCCATCCTACTCTGCTTCTCTTCAGAATGGCAACCACAAAAAAGCCCACACACAGAATACAAAATCTGGATGGAAGACAATAAATACACTTTGTCATGAAAAATACAACGTGGACACAAGAGGGGCTAGAACAATGAGCCTCAGCGCTTTCTGACAAAAGAACACAAGATTACAAGCCCGAAGGACACTTGGCAATCCCCGTTTCTCTACAACAAAAATTAATTAATAGCTTGTGTACCCAGAGGAGGACAAGGAGCAAAACTGAAATGCTACCTCTTACAAGAGCTAAGCTGGAGTCTCTAGATTCAGGTGGGAGGGAGAGTCTGCCACTGGCTGCAGTGGCTTTTCCTGAGGCATATATTTTACAACCCATTCCCCTGAAACGGCCTTCAAGAGAGTCCCATGACTGACTAAGTGTGAATGCCTGACAGGTGGAATACCTGTTAGTTTATGTGAGAAGTCCCAGAAAAAAGTCTCAGGGTTACATGAAACAGAAATCGGTTAAGCTGGTTGTCCCCTGTGTCTTTTTGATACAATCATTAATTCAGTCAAGGTGAGTCCTCCTTTAACCCTGTGTTAAAATAATTTAGGTTGCTCATCTAATGATAATGGGTTAGGTCCTGACTCTGTCACTCACTAGCAATGTGAGCAAGTGGGTTACTTCCTCTGAGCCCTGGCTTTGAGGATTCAGTGAGAAAGCATGGGCAGGCTGTCGGTTACCTGCAGACAATGGACTAGTGCTGGCTATTAATATGCTCTTATAATGGACACCTGCTTTCAAAAGTACCCAACTGGGTACATAGACCATTCCTATTATTAAGGCAATACCTCTGCTCTATCTTTAGAGAGGCAGTAAATGCATAAACCAGAATGCTCAAACTAAAACAAGACAAAGCGAAGACAGATTGAGCATCTGAGATAGAACAACTTCAGGTGATTATTTTCTTGTTATCATCCAGTGATAACAACAAAAATAAATAAATGCAGAGCTAATGGGGTAGTGGCTTTGTTTTTACCAGTCTTGTTGATTGCCAATCATGGGAGACATGTTTCCCCCAAAAAGCAAAAAGAGCAATTTGACTGAAAACTGTGTTCTCGGTATTTGTAGAATTTTCCCTGACACCTATCGTACTGAACTCAACCATCTACTACAGAAGCACCTGAGGCAGGAACAGCCAAACATGACCTCCCACTGAGACCCTCACACAGCAAGGAAGCAACTTTTATTTTTTTCAAAAGGAAGGTGATCGTAGAGAAATTAGATACTTTGTCATGTATTTTTATTCATAGTCATTTTATTGACCTGCCCAAATGCCCTTCTACAGGTGAATAGTTCAAGAAACCACGGTAGATCCATACCATGGAATAGTACTTAGCAATAAAAAGGAAAGAACTATTGACACACACAACTACTTCGATGAATCTGCAGGAAGCTATGATGAGTGAAAAAAACAATCCACAAAAGTTACACACTGTATGATTTCAATTTTATGACTTTTTGAAATGACAACATTTTAGAAATTAAGGCAATGGCACCTCACTCCAGTACTCTCGCCTGAAAAATCCCATGGACGGAGGAGCCTGGTAGGCTGCAATCCATGGGGTCGCTAAGAGTCAGACACGACTGAGCGACTTCACTTTGACTTTTCACTTTCATGCATTGGAGAAGGAAATGGCAACCCACTCCAGTGTTCTTGCCTGGAGAATCCCAGGGATGGGGGAGCCTGGTGGGCTGCTGTCTATGGGGTCACACAGAGTCGGACACGACTGAAGTGACTTAGCAGCAGCAGCAGTGATTGTTGGACATTAGAGACATGGAGAAAGGGAGACTTTATCGTGTTTTGAATTTGTGAAAACAAAAAACTATTTTCACAACCACTATCCATTTGTTTAGGCTCCTACTATCCTGCGTGAGGGCTGCTGAAGGCATCTCCATTGTGTAGTGGAGAAATCTAAGCCTAGTGGTTATTTATTGAAGGTCACATACATGGTGCTAGGGAGGCTCAACTCACGGACCTTGGTCCTCCAAGTCTAATCCTTTTTTCTCTCAGAAAAGCAGAGCAACAACTCAAAATCAGAAGGCAACAGAAAGGGGTGGGTTAAAAACTTGCTGTGATATTGTTTGATTGAAATCATCTTAACATCTAGTGGGTTAAGTGGTAGATGAGTCAGCAGGGCAGTGAGTGCCCATGGGACTCCATTGAAGGAAAAATAAAAGTCAAGTCATCAGAATTCAAGATGACTGGCTCTAGGATCCCTCCTGTTACCAGTACAGTCCTGGGGCTCTCATCTTTGCCTGAACTGTCCCAGCTACCAGAAAGATTGACTATAGGCAAAACATCACATGAGACTCCTCTTTATGCAATCTTATAAGATAATCACATAAGAGATATTATAATATAATAAGATAATCACATAAGAAGAGTATAAGATAATCACATAAGATTGCTCTTTTTTCATGTGTGTGGCTCCCCAAAAAATTGGCACCAATTTCCCAAGGAGAGAATGAACATTTTTAGTTTGTTGACTTGTTTTATGTTTTAAAATTTTTTCTTGTCAGATATAATCTTTTACCAAATTACAAAATTGACATGTGTTCACCACAACCACTGAAACAGAGAAAGAACATAAATTCGTGTAAAGAAAATATTACCTATCTTTATCTTCCACAAAAGTAAAATATCCCAACCTGATGTTTTTCTGAGTGAAGAGTGAGTGAAGTCGTTCAGTCGTGTCCGATTCTTTGCAACCCCATGAACTGTATCCTACCAGACTCCTCCATCCATGGGATTTTCCAGGCAAGAATACTGGAGTGGGTTTCCATTTCCTTCTCCAGGAGATCTTCCTGACCCGGGGATTGAACCCAGGTCTCCCGCATTGTAGGCAGACGCTTTACTGGCTGAGCCACCAGGGAAGTCTAGTTTTTCTAGTCATATCTTTTCTACTTTTAAAAAGTAAATGCTGATATAAGGGATTTGAGATTGTTATTGTCATTTGGTGCTTTGCTCATATAACAATACATTATTGACAGTGCTTTGGATCAATAGCTATTTAACTTGTCTACTTTGGGAAACATTTAATTTTCCATAATATGATTATACCAGGATTTATTCAATATTTCCCTTATTGATGGACATCATGCATTTTGTTTGTTTTTTCCTTGACAAATGCCCTTGTTCATAAAAGTCCCAGAGCTAGTATTTCATTAGGATAGGTTACCATAGCAGGGATTTCTGGGACAAAACTCTATATATTTTAAATTTGAGGCATGTTGTCACATTAGAAAAATAAAATCCAGAAGGATTAAAGATTTACATTTTAAACATAAAAAATAAGATCTTAGCTTCACAGAAGAGCTGCCACTAGCTACTTGAAGTCCCTGATTATGTCTTAAGTAAATGTGAATTCTTACCAAAACCAAGATGAAAATTCAGCCTTTGAACCAAGCTTAAATCAGATGTGCAGATACGTTCAGTCAGACAGAGTGAGAAAGGGAGTAAGGGAGAGAGAGGAGCCTTGAATATGACCCAGGTGAACACCAAAGCCCAATCAAATATCATCATCTTGGGCCTCTGGGATGAAATTTCTCAACTTCATTTTGATTTATGTTCAGCCAAGTCCCACTTTACTTCTATAAATCAGCCAAGGGTCTCCTAGTTCTGTGATCTGAGCTGATACTCCCAAAGGGCGTGTTTGAGGATCAGTCGCCTTGTTTGGTTATCTAAAGGGACTTTGTTATTTTAAGCGATATTTCCAAAGTGAGGGGCAAACCTAGATTGTTGCAGTTGATAGAGGAAAGGCTAAGAGGCCATATGAGGGAGGAGAAAGGAGAAAAAAGGGAATCAAGCAGATAGGGAGACACGAGGAAAGAACTGACAAAAAAAGTTAAATGAAAAATACTCATTTGGGACTTTGTTTATGGTCCAGTGGTTAAGAATCCACCTTCCAATGAGGAGGACACAAGTTCGATCCCTGGTCAGGGAACTAAGACCCCACGTGCCACAGGGCAACTAAGCCCACATGTAGCAACTAAGACCCGACACAGTCAAATAAATAAATGAAATCAGAGTGTTTAGTGAAAATAAATTGCTTGGACTTCCCTGGTGGCTTAGAGGATAAGAATTTGCCTGCCTATGCAAGGGACACGGGTTTGATCCCTGATCTGGAAAGATTCCACATGCCTAGGAGCAACTAAGCCCATGCACCACAACTACTGAGCCTGCACTCTACCACTTGCATGCTGCAATTACTGATCCACATGCATGCCTAGAGCCTGTGCTCTGCCACAGGAGAAACCACTGCAATGAGAAGCCCATAAACGCACCTCAAGGAAGAGTAGCCCCTGCTCTCTGCAACTAGAGAAAGCCCATGCAAAGCAACAAAGACCCAGCACAGCCAAAAATAGATACATAAAATTAGTTAAAAATAAATAAATTGTTTGAGGTATATTAAACAGAGCTGTACATTAAAAATGTTGGAGAGAGTCATGTTTAAAAAAAAAATATTCATTAAGTTTTTGCTATGGAGAAAGCAATGTGACTTCCTGATCTCCCCACAAAACCTTCAGAATAATCTACTTCATTTATGGTACTTTATAGAGTTGTACTGTTATCTGGGGGAGGGGAAGAGATGTTAGGAGTAATGCAAAGAAGTGCCAAGTCCAGTGTCTGGGTGGGCTAGAGCTTCCCAAGGGAGACCATGTCACATCTAACCAGTGTGACGTGCTGCTCAAAAGTTGGATTAAAAATGAAATCACATCCCAGGCTTAAACCCCTAAACCTCTCGATCAATCATGGTTTACAAAGCATCTAAAGAAAGGAAATTTTTGACCAACTGATCAAAGCAGCACTCAGAATGGAACCACTGATTGAATATTGACCTCAGCAGGCACTGTAATTGCATCTTATTGGCAAATCATTACTAGTTTATCTTAGTGATAGAAGGCACAGATTGGAATTACAGAGGCACTTACTTCTCTGGATCAAATGAAAGACTAGCAGGCAAAAAAAAATCTCTCCCAACTTTTAAAACATGGTGAAGGTGTTGGGGGGAAGGCGGTAGGAGGACTCTTGCTAGGAAGGTTAAAGGTTAGCTTACCCAGCCTCGTTGCTACTGAGAGAGAGGAAAGCATCCCCATGACCATTCCAGTCCTCATCCTCTCTTCAAAGATACAACTCCAGTCACATCTCTTAAAACAAGCCTTTCTGTACCTTCCCAGTGCTCATCTATTTCCGTCTAGTGAAGTACAGGGTAGTGGTTAGGAATTCTGGTTCAAGTTGTGTGAACTGTTTCACATGCATCATCACTTTTAACCCTCACAACAACCCAATGAAGTGGGTTTTATTAACATCCTCACTCTAGGGGTGAGGAACCTAAGACTTAGAAAAGTCAAAATTTAAAAATAAGGTAAAATATAGAAGTTCTAACATACCTTATATCCCAATACGTACGGATGCACCCACCCTTTGAGAAGGTTGTGCTGAGCTTTGTAATCTACTGCTCATGGAGACTGGTACACCTTTTCTGTAAAGGGACAAATGGTAAATAGTTTAGGCTTTGTAGGCCAAATGGTCTCTATCATGACTAACAGTGCTGTTATAGTACAAAAGCAACTGTAAAAATTGAATAAAGGAATGAGCATGGCTATATTCTAATAAAATTTAATTTGCAAAATGAGGTGATAGGCCAGATTTGGTCTGTGGCCAAATCTTGGTTTGCTGACCCCTGTTCCAGAATATAAACTCCTTGAAGTTTGGGCATTATTATCAACAGGTATTAGAGAGTATACAGTATGTCTCCAGTATATGCAATCTGATTCCAGAATCCAGGTTGGAAAGAACTATCAGTAGGACAGAAGACATTTATTTCCATTTCTGTACTGCTTTGTAACCTCTTAAAATGCTTTGAACATATATTACTTTTATGTATTCTCCTTCTATTAAATAGTCATGGCAAGCAATGTTGTCTTTATTTTACATAGTAGATCAGAAAACTGTGGCCCAGAGGGGTGAACAATTTGCACAAGGTCACTCAAGTTAATGGTAGTACAGGAACTAAAATATATCCTCTGGTCCCTCATTCTTGGCCATTCTCATTAGATAAAGCTATCTTTCTCCTCATAATGTATACAAACCATTTATGAATGAAAATAGAGTTCCAATAATGTGGTGTGTGTGTGCGCATGTGCACTGAGTCACTCAGTCATGTCTGACCCTTTGCCATGTCTCTTGTGTCTCCTGCATTGGCAGACAGATTCTTTACCACTGTGCCCCCTGGGAAGCCCCTCCAATAATGTGGGCTTGGGCTCTAACAGAGGCTGAAAAGAACGAAACCCTCTCAAGCTACCTCAAATAAAAGAGAAGTGAAACATAGGCAAGGTAACCACTTGGAACACAAAGGTCCTAAATGTAGTCACATTTCATGGATATTTGAAAATTCTTAGTAATAGAAGCGTCTCCTTCCATCTCTCACCTTGGTCTCTCTCACCTCTGTTTCTTGGTCTCCTCTTTCTCACCCATCATTTTCTACTTATAAATGACCCAACCTGGCTACCAGCCACTAGCTCTGAATCTACTGTGCCAGATCCTCCCACTGATGGTTACCTCTATTTCTCCTAGTTAAATTACTAGCAGAGGTAACCTGGTCAGTGGTCAGATCTCTCACAGTTAGGGGGTGGGTATGAGGTTAATACTCTGTGTCCCTACAGAGGCTGTGGCAGACTTGGCAAAGTGACCTTTCTCATAAATTGATTGTAAAAATATATGAAATAATCTGAGTAAATTTAGAACAATACCTCGTTGTTGTTGTTTAGTCACTAAGTCATGTTTGATCCTTTTTGCAACCCCATGGACAGCAGCCCACCAAGCTCCTCTGTCAGAATACTGGAGTAGGTTCCCATTTCCTTCTTCAGAGGATTTTCCCAACCCAGGGATCAAACCTACATTTCCTGCATTGGCAGGTGGATTCTTTATGACTGAGCCCTCTGGGCAACCCATAACAATGCCTGGCACACAGTAAAATTTTGAGAAATAGTAGTTATTCCAGTAGAGTTGCACCAAATATTCATTGTGCTTGCATGAATTCAACTATACATATGCAAGAAAGGGAAAGAGAGAATAAGAAAACATCTCAATACTCCCATCATTTAGCCCAGCATTATACTCAAAGAAGTTTGCCTGGATTGAATATGAAAAGAAAGAAAAAGCTCTCTCCTTCCTGCAACGAGTCTCAATCCCTGTGAATCTCTCACAGTGTGAGCATCTTGCCATGTTGTCTGGGATTCTGATGTTTAAAGATAAGCATTTTTGGTAAAACATGGTCGGTTACTTCATCTGGTGCTCAATAGCCTGGTACAACACTGGAGGAAAAATAGATGCCCTGGAAATCTCCAGTGAGACCCTTCTACAGGATTTAAAAAATAATGTTGGAGGTCTTTCCTGGTGGGCCAGTGGTTAACATGCTATACTTCCAATGCAAGTTTGATCCTGGTCAGGGGACTAAGATCCCACATGCTACGTGGCATGGCCAAATAAATAATAAACAAAACAAGCAAAATAAAATTAGATTGTTATAGTATCTAAAAAAATAAATAATGCTGGGTAGATCAAAGCATTTTGACTTTAAGCAGCTTTTTTTTAAATAATTTTGAGTTTGATCAGTTTTCACCTCATGCACCATCTTCTTTTAACACTGTAGACTATAGATGACGTAACATTTACCGTCTTCATCATTTTAGGTGCACAGTTCAGTGACATTAAGTACTTCTGCGCTGCCATCCATCTCCAGAATATTTTGATCTTCCTGAAGTGAACCTCTTGCTCACATTAAACACTAACTCCCTATTCTTTCTGCCATTGCAGATCCCTCTTCCAGGCCCTGGCAATCATCATTCTACATTCTGTCTCTATGAATTTCAGTATTTTACATATCTCATGTAAGTGGACTTACACAATATTTGTGCTTTCAGGTCTGCATTATTTCACTTAGCATAATGTCCTCAAGGATCATCCATGTCAGAGCATGTGACAGAATTTCATCCCTTTTTAAAGGCTGGATAATATTCCATTGTATGTATACATCACATTTTGTCTATCAATGGATATATGAGCTTTTTCTATCTTTTTGATCATTGGAAATAATTCTGCTGTAAATGATGGTGTACAAGTACCTGTTTGAGCCCCTGTTTTCAATTCCTTAGGGCATATACCCAGAAATGGAACTGTTAGACCTTATGATAATTCTGCTTAATTTTTTGAGGAACTGCCATACTTTTCCCCACAAGCGCTAAACCATTTTACATTCCCATTAGCGATGCCCAAGATTTCCAATCTCTTCACATCCTTCATAACACTAGGTATTTTCTGCCTATATCCATCCTATTAACTGTGACACTGCACTGGTTTTTGAACCTAATCTTTGGTAAGACATGATTTCACTGCATTATGAATATGAGGCTGACGAAGGGCAGGACATGCCCAGTGTAACTTACATCATCAACCCAAGCAAAATCTAATTCAAGCTAAAGGAGAAACCACACCAGACCACAGAGTGCTCAGCATCTCTTGGTGTCACAGTTTCAT
Organism: Bubalus bubalis; assembly: GCF_019923935.1. Taxonomy (NCBI): domain Eukaryota; kingdom Metazoa; phylum Chordata; class Mammalia; order Artiodactyla; family Bovidae; genus Bubalus; species Bubalus bubalis. Next base: position 20,168,313 of record NC_059174.1, read on the forward strand.
CTGGCCTGTGCTGCCTGTGCTGAAACCACATTCATCTGAGAGAATAAGAAACCATGCCATGCTTCTCACATCCAAAGGCGTAGATGTCTTAGTCTGTTCAGCCTTCTATAACAAGAGACCACAGACTGGGTGGCTTACAAACAACAGAAATTTATTTCTTAAAGTCCTAGAGGTTTTTGAAAAGTTCAAGATCAAGGAGCTGGCTGATTCAGTGCCTGATGAGGCTAGCTTACTGATCCATGGATAGCTGTCTTCTCGCCATGTCCTCACATGGCAGAAAGCTCAAGGGACTACTCTGGGTCTGGTCCTATTCATGAGCATACTAAGCCCATTCATGAGCACTCTGCCCTTATTACCTATACCTCCCAAAGATCCCACTTCCAAATACCATCGCACTGAGGAGGAGGTTTCAACATATGAATCTAGGGGGGATTCAAGTGTTCACTCTATTGCACATAGAATATTCATTGCTTGGTTGCAATGTTCCTGCAACCAAACAGTCACTCTGTTTTCCTATCAGTGATGAGATAGGAATAACAAGGTATGTGCTGATCTGAGAGGGCAGTTACTGTGCGTGTGTGCTAAAGTCAGTTCAGTCATGTCTGACTCTTGGTGACTCTATGGACTGTAGCCTGCCAGGATCTTCTGTCCATGGGATTCCCCAGGTACAAGTGCTGGAGTGAGTTGCTATGCCTTCTTACAGGGGATCTTCCAGATCCAGGGATTGAACCCAAGTCTCTTACATTTAACCTGCACTGGTAGGTGGGTTCTTTACAACTAGTTTCATCTGGGAAGCCCCAAGGCAGCTACTACTAAGGTATAAAACTGCAAGATAAATACAGACACTCAGTTAAATTTGAATTTTAGAAAAACAACTAATAATTCTTTTGTATGACTATGTCCCAAATACTGCCTGTGTTTTAATTTGCTAAATCTGGCAACTCGACGCAGGTACCCAGTGGTTGGCCTGTCTCTGGAGGGCAATGCTGCAATACTATCAGCATGTGGGGCTTGGCAGCACTTGGCGCAGGTGCTGAGCAGGAAATGAGCTACTACCGTCTCACCCAAGGATGCCTATGGTTCCTGAAATCCTTACAATCACCCCTGAGCTAGAATTGAGATATCCAGACACAGACCTTCAAAGATGATAACATGAAAAGAGAAATAATCAAGACTTAGAGGCAGATTATAACAAAGATAGTAGAAAGATAATCCTCCCCTCTAAGGTGCATTCTTCTGAGCAACCCAGTCCCATTTGCCCCCAGGAGTGAACAGCCTAATGATCACCTGTATTTAGCTTTTCCTCCTTTCCTCCTACTCTAATAGTGCCTTGCTCCTGCTCCCTGAGAACTCCTCCCAAAATAAATTAACTGTACGGAACCCACTATCCCAAACTCTGTACAAGACAGCCATCACATTACTTGCCTTGAATATTATCTTTCCGTAAATAGTCTCCCTGGGTATCTCATTCACTCCCATGGATTCACTACCACTTACACTCTGATGATTTATAATCTATACCTGTAGGGGAGATCTCCTTGTTAAGCTTTAGACAAGTCAATTTAGGTTTTGCGTAACAACTATGACCTCTGTATATAGAAAAATGAATCTATCTCACTACCCACTGCCTTCTTTCTGCATTACAAATCTCTATTCAAGGTGTCATAATGAAACTTATTATCCAGCTAAAAAAATGCAAACATCTTTGAATCTTCATTCTCTCAGTCTATTGACCATATCATTCCAGCATTTATTCCAGCAGTTAGCTCTTCACAGAGGAATCAGGCTGCAACTGTAATGCACAAGGTTAAGTCTAAGGCTCCAGTTATAGTGATGGAGAGAAAAGGCACCCTGAGACAGATTTCAGAAAAAAAATACCCTTGCAATGTGGCAGGACAAATAAGACTAAGGGTCAAAGTAGTTACATGCTTTTTTTTTTTTTCTTATTAACATAGCAAGATCATGGTGGAGATAATCCTGGAACCTTGACCACTGTCTCGTCTGATATTCTTTGCACTGTAAGTTCCTAGAGAGTTCTTTCATTGAAACTACAAGAAGCTGCAGGTAGTTAGGAAGATTCCCTTTTGGAGTAGCAATTGTTTCAAAAATAATCTAGTTAAAACCCATCCTATGGAAAGTTAGCCAATCATGGAAGAAGAAGAGGGAACAGACACCATCAAACCTGTAGAAACGGAGCTACTAATTAAGAAATTTCATCTTCAGAACCTCATGAAAAAAAGACTGCAATTCCTGCCCTTGAGTCTCCTGAGATGTCATCATATCCTACCAATACAACAATAATCAAAGCTGAACATCAAAGAAGCACCCTAAATCTTGGCCTAGTACATTATTTCAAAATGCCACATAACTTCTTTGTGTCACATTCAAATAAAGATTCCAAATTGAAAATTTTGCAAGATGCTAATTGTTGCTGTATGTTTATTATTTTTGTGTGTGGGTCTGGGAAGACCCTAAAATTATTCTGAAATGAATAGAATAGGGACAAGCATTAATATTTGAGCAAATATAATAATGATGGTATATAATAGACACTTTTTAATAAGATGTGGAAAGATACAAGGTGTGCAGTTAAAAATTTTAGCAATTTTCAAATTATTTTATGGAAAGCTTAATAACTGGAGGAATTGAATTCTCTGAGTTGGGATGTTTTCCCAATTGAAATTTTCATCTTCTTTAGGATTAGGTTTGCATCTGCTGACCAGTCTAATGACAATGCAAATCACCCAAAACCATATTGGGGTATATCCTCATGGCACCTTTGAACAATTTTCAATCTGGACTGTTTTAACCAAAATACAGCTTTAATAGAGTAAGAGTGACTTGCCATTAGAGACGTTTTTCAATTTGTTATAATTTGGATAATTGGGAAAGTATTTAACATATTTTAGGGGAAAATGTTTAAGCAAATTATTAGCATAATGAATATATAAGTAAATATGCTGACTGAAAAGAACTCCAGTCTGTTCATTAGGCAAATTCTTTAAGTCTTGCTATGTGTACCACCCCCAAGTTGGCACCTATGGAATTTCATAACAACATTAATAGTCAATATTTAAAATGCTATAACTGGCATGTTGCAAGACATAATATTACATTATCCAACAGCAGTTATAACTGATGGTGAAATTTGTTTAATGCCAAGTGCCTTACACATACCACATCATAGAATACAAACCACTCTACAAGGCACATTTATCATTATCCCTACTTTACAGACGAGGAAACTGCATCTAAGAGAAGATCAGAAACTTTCTCATATCTTTCAGTTACAAAGGTTTAAACCCTTCTGACTCAACAATGCCACTTCTGGGATTTTCCCCTACTAATATAATTGCAAATGTGTAAAACTATTTCTGTACAAGATGATTCACCTCAGCATTGTAATAGAAAAGACTGAAAACAGTCTTGCTCCATAAGTAGAATAAAAAAGTTATAGTTCATTCATATAGGAATATTATACAATGGGGAAAAAAACAAAGGAGTCTTCTGTGTGCAGATGTGAAAAGGCATTCAAGACAAAAATTTTTAAGCAAAAAAAGAAAAGTGCAGCATAATATATATATAATTACACTTTGGGGACTTCGCTGGTGGTTCAGTGGCTAAGACTCCACACTCTCAATGCAGGGGGCTCAGGTTTCATCCCTGGTCAGGGAACTAGATTAGATTCCACATGCAGCTACAGAGACTTCATATGCCATAACTAAAGATCTCACGTGCCTCAGGTAAAAAAGATCCTGCATGCTGCAATGAAGATCTGAAACCCCTCATGCCACAACTAAGACTTGGTACAGCCAAATAAATGAATAATTTTTTTTTAATTCCCACATTTTACATAAAATGGAGAAATATAAATTTATATTTTTCCTTGAATTTCATAAAACAGATCTGGAAAATTTATAAGAAACTAAGAAAAACAGTTATGAATGGGTGAGTGGAGGATGTAGCAGGGGACCTGGGCAGATGTGAGACAAGGTTAAGAGAAAGACATAGCGCTGCTGGGGATTTTATAGTGTATTTATTTATGACACATATAGGGGGCTTCTCAGGTGGTGCTAGTGATTAAAAAAAAAAAAAAAAAAAACCTGCCTGCCAATGCAGGAGACATAAGAGATGTGGGTTCAACCCCTGGGTTGAGAAGATCCCCTGCAGGAGGGCATGGCACCCACTCCAGTATTCTTGCCTGGAGAATCCCATGGACAGAGGAGCCTGGTGGGTTACAGTCAGAGTTGCAAAGAGTTGGACATGACTAAAGTGACTTAACATGCACACATGGAGTGTATTAACTGTGCAAAGTTTGCACGAAAAAAGAAGGGAAGAAACAATGGCAAGGGCAGGGTAAACAGAGGGGAAATTCAAGATACCACAGGCAGCAAGGACCACAGCCAGGCTTCAAACCCCACCAGGTTACTCTACAGCCCTGCTTTCAAGTACTTTCCAACATGAAGCTTAGTAAGTCTTCACAATAACTCCATGATATAATTATGAAAGTGCAAATAGAGCTTGAAAAAAGTTTTCCCCAAATTACACAAACATTCAGACTACATATACTGGTTCCTTTCTATTATACCACTGCCACAGGAAAAAATATATATATAATCATAATTTTAAAATATTCTAAAAATTCGACTACATACTGATTTCAACTCATTTTCCCTTCAGTATGTTTCACTTGATCAATTGTAAAATGAAAAACCAAGAAATAAGTAACAGGGTCTTAAAAGGGCTGTTAAGGCAGTCTTTGTATTACTTTCCTATTTCTGCTGTAACAAATTATTATAAATCTAATGGCTTAAACAACACAAGTTTATTATTTTACAACTCTGAAATCCAACACAGATCTCACTGGGCTAAAATCAAGGTGTCACCTGGGCTACATTCCTTTCTGGAGGCTCCAGGGAAGAACCCATTTCCTAGTATTTTCCATCTTCTAGAGTCTGCCCACATTCCTTGGCCCACAGCCTCTTCATCTGCAAAGCCAGCAAGGGCAGGCCAGTTCAGTCTCACGTCACAGCACTCTCTCCTACTTCCATCACTTCCACACTTCTTTCTCTGATTTTCTCTTCTTCCTCTTCCCCTTCCATTTTTAATGATTACATTCACCCTAGGAGATAATCCAGGAAAATCACCTTCTCTGAAAGTCAGCTGGTTAGCAACCTTAATTCCCCTTTGCTGTGGAAGGTAACATATTTACAGATTGAAGGGATTAGGACATGAATATTTTGGGACTGTTAGTCTACCTACCATACTCCTTATGCAAGTTGACAGAGAGAGGTAACGGGGGTTGACTGGTGTGTTCTGTGGATGCCATTACTATGGGATGTTAATGGGTGATACATAAGAGTAACAGAATATCCTCTTATTAAACATTTTTTAGAAACTGTTCTAAACCAAAGAGAGTTTTCTTAACTGTGGAATTTCAGAATTTTTGATGTGTCAGAACAGTAACTTGCCAAGAAATATTACCTAAACAGATTTGGCATGGAATTCTCCTCAACGTAACCCCTAAATATTGATCTTTTGTGGAACTTTCAGAACAAAATCGACAACCCTGTAATTTTTTTTCTTTTAATACATGACTGTAGTCTCTTTCCTAATATTGCATTAGATGTTTGATTCATCATTTATAAGTAAGATTGGATTATAGTCGTCCAGTATCATTTTTATTTGATTTAGGTAATTTTTCAGAAGAATTAGGAAGATATACCTTTTCCCCCCAAATCCTAGCATTACTTGGATAATTTAAATGTTAGCTGTCCCCCAAATTTAAAAAGAATGCCCTATAAAATCATTTACCTTTTGTATCCTTTTTTAAAATTTATTATTTTATCCTATACCTTTAAAAATTAATTTGATAGAGAAGTTTGAAGATTTTAGAAGAATTAAGTGGAAAGTACATAAAAATTGAGCAGAAGGTATACTGGCCATCTCACTCCCAATCCCACCCGCCCAGAGTTTCCCCTATTAATAACAGAACGCATTAGTGCAGTACGGTTGTTACAGTTTCTGAGTCCATGTCGATACATTATTATTAACTGAAGTTCATAGTTTGCATTAGGGTTCACGCTTGTGTTGTATATTCAAGTTTTTGACTATGTATAATGACATGTTTCCACCATTTCAGCATCACACAGAATAACTTTACTATACAAAAAATTCCCTGTGCTTCGCCTATTCATTCTCCCTCCCTTCCCCCACGTCCCTGGAAAACACTGATCTTTTAACTGTCTCCATCGTTTTGCCTTTTCCAGAATGTCATATAGCTGGAATCACGTAGCACATAGCTTTTGCAGACTGACCTCTTTCATGTAGCAATGTGTACATAAAGTTGTGGGTTGCCATGCCCTCCTTCAGGGCATCTCCCTGACCCAGGGATCAAACTGTGTCCCCTTCATTGCAGGCAGATTCTTTACTGTCTGAGAGACCAGGGAAGCCCACATAAAGTTCCTGCATGTCTTTGTGTGGCTTGATAGCTCATCTCTTTTTATTGCTGAATAACACTCCACTGCATGCCATTTGTTTATTCATTCACATATTGAAGGACATCTTGGTTACTTCCAAGTTTTGACAATTATGAATAAAGCTGTATAAACATTTGTGTGGACATAAATTTTCAATTCACTTGAGTAAATTCTAAGTAGTGCGATCATATGGTAACAGTATTTTTAGCTCTATAAGAAGCTGCCAAACTAACTTCTGAAGTGGCTGTACCATTTTGCATCCCCCAAGAATGAAGGAGAGTTCCTGTTGCTCCACATCTTTTCCAGTATTTGGTGTTGTCAGTGTTTTTGGATTTTAGCCGTTCTGATAGGCGTGCAGTAGTATCTCATTTTAATTTGCAGTTCCTGTAGTGAAATGTGATGTTAAGCACTTTGTCTATGCTTATTTGCCATTTGTATCTTTTCTCTGGTGAGGTGTCTCTTTACATCTTTGCCCATTTTTTTTTAACTGAAATGTTATCTTACTAATAAGTTTTAAGAGCTGTCTGTTTATTTTGGATACCAGTCCCTTATCAGATGTGTTTTTTAAATATCTTCTCTCATTCTGTGGTCCATCTTTTATTTTCTTAACCACATATTTCACAGAGCAAAACATCTTAATTTTAATGAAGTTCAACTTGCATTTTTCTTTTTCTTTCATGGAATGTGATTTTTGTGTTGTACCTTAAAAAAGAAAAGTCATTACCAAACCCAAGTTTATCTGGATTCTCTCTTCTGTTATCCTCTAGATGTCTAATAGTTTTGCAGTTTACATTCTTGTCTGTGATCTGTTTTGAACTAATGTTTTTGTGAAAGATGTAAGGTATATGTCTAGATTCCTGTTTTTGTATATGGAGGCCCAGTTGCTCCAGAATCATTTGTTGAAAATACTATTCTTTCTCCATTAAATTGCCTTTGTTCCAAAGATAAGCTGAATATATTGGCGTTGGTCTATTTCTGGGCACTGTATTCTGTTCTATTGATGTATTTGTTTATTTTTTTCCACCAATATCTTACTGTCTTGATTACTGTAGCTTCGTAGTAAGTCTTAAAGTAGTTAAGTCTTCCAGTTTTGTTCTTTGCCTTCAATATTGCGTTGGCTGTTCTGAGTCTTTCCTGTCTATATTTATCTTAGAATCTGTTGATATCCACAAAATAACTTGCTGGGATTTTTTCAACTTTTTATTTTGTATTGGGGTATAGCAGATTAACAATGTTATAGCAGTTTCAGGGGAACAGAGGTATCCGTGTATCTAATCTCCCCCAAACTCCCCTCCCATCCAGGCTGCCACACACCATTGAGCAGAGTTGCATGTGCTGTACACTAGGTTCTTGTTGATTATCCATTTTCATTTTTATTGAGATTGCATTAAATCTTAGATCAGTTTTGGTAGAACTGACATCTTGACAATATCGAGTCTTCCTGACCATGTACATAAAATATCTCTCCATTTATTTAGATCTTTATTCATTTCTTTCAGCAGAGTTTTATTGTTTTCCTTATGTATATCTTATACATTCTTCCTTCCCTCTATCCACATCTCTCTTCTCTCACACTAATATAAATGTATTGTGTTTTTATCTTCAAATCCCAAATGTTCATTGCTGGTATATAGGAAAGCAATTGATTTTTTTGTATAGTAATATCCTACTATCTTGTTGTATTTGTGTAATAGTTCCTGGAGATTTTCTTTTGTCCATTCTCTGGAATTTTCTGCATAGACAATTATACCACCTATGAACAAAGACAGTTTTACTCCTTCCTTCTCAATCTATATACATTTTTATTTCCTTTTCTTGTCTCATTGCTTTATCCAGGACTTCCAATACTATACTGAGTAAGACTGGTGAGAGTAAACATCGTTGTCTTGTTCCTGAGCTTAGCAGGAAACATCTAATTTCTCACCATTAACTATGATACTAGCTGTAGGTTTTTTGCAGATGTTCTTTCTCAAGTTGAGGATGTTTCCATCTATTTCTAGTTTGCTTAAAATTTGTTTCTTTGTTTCGCTTGCATGTAGATTTTATACAATGGTGGATTTGATTTGCTACTGTTTTGTTATTTTGTTAAGGATTTTTATATCTATTTTCATGAAAGACATTGGTCTATAGTTTTCTTTTCATTTCTTTGGCTTTGGCGTTAACGCTGGTTGCATAGAATGAGTTAGGAAGTATTCCCTTCCCTCTGCTTCTATTGTCTGGAAAAAAATCTGCAATCATTTTTCCTTAAATATTTATTCAAATTCAACAGTGAGCCCATCTGAGCCTGGTGCTCTCTTTTTTGAAAGGTAATTACTTGATTCAATTTCTTTGGTATATAGGTCTGTTCAATTTATCTATTTCTCCCTGTACAAGTTTTGGTAGTGTGTCTTTCAAGAAACGGGTCCATTTCACAAGGTTATTCTAAGAGCTTTTCACAATTCCATTATCTTTTTAAATGGTGGATCGTAGACAAATGTTTATATTTCTTCCATGATTATCAAAATAATATGGCCATTTACCTTTGTTGGGCCACTTTTTAATAATTCTTGTTCTTAGGAAGCTACTCATTTGATCTAAGTCTTAAAATTCATTGGCTTCCCTGGTAGTTCATCTGGTAAATAATCTGCTTGCAATGCAGGAGACCCAGGTTCAACTCCTGGGTGGGGAAGATCCCCTGGAGAAGGGATAAGCTACCCATTTCAGCATTCTTGAGCTTCCCTTGTGGCTCAGCTAGTAAAGAATCAGCCTGCAATGCGGGAGACCTGGGTTAGATCCCTGGGTTGGGAAGATCCCCCAGAGGAGGCAACGGCTACCCACTCCAGTGTTCTGGAAAATTCCATGAACTATCCATGGGGTCACAAAGAGTAGGACACGAATGAGCAACTTTCATTCATTTGAAATTTCTTGGTGTAAGTTCACTCTTAAAATCTATAGTTACATTTCTGTTTTAGGTAAAACAAAGGTTTTACCTCTCTCTCTCTTCTAGTGTCTTCTCCACTAGGCTTTCAGGGGAGACAGGGTCACTATGATACTGTAAAGAAGAGGCTTTTGATTTATTAATTGCATTTAGTTTTCAAACCCATTAAGTTCAGCTTTTATCATCATTAATTATCTCTTTAAATTTAATTTATTTCAATGTTTTAAATATTTCTTGTTTGATAACTGAAATATCTACAATGAACTACATAATTTTCTAAATTATTTATAAAGCCAGGTTTGAGTTTCCCTAAGACCCCTATGGAGCGTCCCTGGTGGCTCAGATGGTAAAGAATCTACTTGCAATGCAGGAGACCCAGGTTTTGATCCCTGAGTCAGGAAGATGCCCTGGAGAAGAGAATGGCAACCCACTCCAGTGTTCTTGTCTGGAGAATTCCATGGACAGAGGAGCCTGGCAGCCTACAGTCCATGTGGTTGCAAATAGTCAGACATGACTGAGTGACTAAGCACACACACAAGACCCCTATATTTTAGAATTTGTTTCCTTTACAGTCATATGATCAACATTGATAAATGTTCTAGCCATAAGAAAAGAATGTATATTTTCTCTAGGTCAAAAAAATTTATACATATTTACTAAATGAGTTAATAGTGTCCACCTCTTAGTTAGCATTCTCTTTGCTTTCATGTTATTAAAGACTCAATTCTCTTCACTTTCTAGGAACATCTTTTAGAGACTCTCTTGGGAGGTCTAAACGCAGGGCATACAGATGCAAGACCAGCCATATTGTATTTGGAATGTCCCTCTTGGTTCCATTTCTCAGAAAGAAAAGTGTCTGAAAGTTCTGATGGCCACAGGCAGTACTCTGCCAGGGAACTTTCTGATTAAGTGCTCACTGCATAAATAAGTTGCTCAGATACACTGAATTTTCTGGAGGAGAATTTGATCTCCACAAAATCAAACAGCACCAGTAAAAGAAACAGACTGTTCTATATTTCCAAGGACTGGGATTAAAATAGGTGACAACACAGCTATCCCATGAAAAGATCAATAAACAATGAACAATCATCTCATCTAGATTAATTCTTTACAATATCTTGCATTGACCTCCTCCTCTACAGAGTCCCACCATTATCTCTGGTGTAGTTCAAGGTCCAGTTAATTCAGATCAGGCCACTTGGAAAAGCGTCATATCTAATGGTTCTGCTTTCCATTTCTGACCCTTTCCATCATTCATTCCCCTAACCTATACTCCAAAAACATTGCTCTGAGAACATAATTTCCTTCAAGTCAGAGACTGAAGTTTTGACTTTAGTGTCAAAACTCTTAGGCACTAAAATTCCTTGACAACAGGGCCAGCCCTTTTTTCTAAGCTTTTCAACGTACTCATTTCCATTAATCCTTATATCTTCCCAGACTGATAAACTCATGAACTCCATACTCATGTTCTTTAACTTTCCCACTGCTGAAAATCTTATTTCTTAAACTGAAAACTTGCAAGAAAATGCTTATTTTATATAGTTCTTAAAAAACTTTACTAATTCAACATTGAATAATTTAGGCACTGTTATTATCACTGGCCATTTAACACACAAAGACTCAGATACTTAGAGCAGCTAAGTCTGAATCCAAAGCATACTTATTTAAGTACTACACTGTCCTCTCTTTTAATTGCCCTGCCAGAATTTACAGATTCTTCACAGCCTAGACCAATCACTCACATGGAGTAAGCTCTCAATAAATAGTTCTTAGATGAATGAATCGGAGAAGGCAATGGCACCCCACTCCAGTACTCTTGCCTGGAAAATCCCATGGACGGAGGAGCCTGGTAGGCTGCAGCCCATGGGGTCGCTAAGAGTCGGACACGACTGAGCAATTTCACTTTCACTTTTCACTTTTCACTTTCATGCATTGGAGAAGGAAATGGCAACCCACTCCAGTGCTCTTGCCTGGAGAATCCCAGGGACGGGGGAGCCTGGTGGGCTGCCGTCTATGGGGTCGCCCAGAGTCGGACACGACTGAAGCGACTTAGCAGCAGCAGCAGATGAATGAGTAAATGGTTGAATGACTGAGAGAATCATGTGGAAATGCATGCTAAAATGCTTTAGAGATTATAAATTATTATGCAAATACTATTTATCATCCAGAAAATCACATTATTAAATTGCTTTTATGAGACTCTTTTTTTCCCACTTAATTCATGCTTTGTATTAAGACATGCTAAGTAAACACTGATTTACTTTTTTGTCAATTGTTTTTCTCCCAAACCCAGGTGAAACCTCACCTTCCATCACAGAAACCACGTGTCCAAATTGGCAAATATTGACAATAAGAAAATACCATAGTGAAGCCTTCTATCAAGCATATTATTGGAAGATCAGAAGAAGCTGAAAACAAAAAACTATAGACAGACTGTGTGGTGTGTGTGGGTATGTGTGTGTGTGTGTATGCGCGTGCGGGGGCGCACATTTACACACACACACTTGCTCACATTTTCCCTGAGTCTCACTACATCTGCAGCATGGACTAGCCCCAGGAGCCTACTTCTGACCTTGTGCAAGCTCAGACCTCACACAAGCACCAGGTGTCAGTGTTGTGCAACTTTCAGGTTGCCTGTGTGCGGAAGCACGCTGGTCTCCGTCGCTTAGAGACAGAGCAACAGTCAAATGCACGAACACAAACACCCTTAGGTGCTGGATAAATCTTACAGGTCCATCACATGCAGACTGTAACCTGGGCATTGACACAGCACCTTCTGAAGATCCAGCTCTGAATAAAGGGCTGCAGTGAACAAGCGCAGGATGGATGGCAGAACCTACAGTTCTCTTCTGATAGAGACATCCAGGAAGTACTGGTCTGACTCCCTTGCCACGACTGTTACGAGTGAGCAGAGGGAGGTGAGACCAAATCGCTCTGTTTGATTAATCAGCAGTGCTTCATATTTGTAAGCCATGTGGTCAGATGGTCAAACTCCTAGCATGTCCTCAAGGCCTGACATGATCTGGCCCCTACCAGGTTCTGCAGCCTCATCAAGAACCACTCTCCTCTCTTCTTTTCATTCCAGCCACTGAGCTCTCTCTACTCCAGGCACTATGTTCCCTCAGGACTCAAAGGCTCTTCTTGGAATGTTCTTGCCACTCCCTTAGCTCCTGCTTCTTCAGATCTCAGTGCAAATGTCCTTCAGCAGGAAAGGTCAGGTCCCACAGGTCAGGTCTCTTCTCTTATGGTCTCAGAGTACCCTTAACTTCCTTTCCCAGGCTTATCAGACTTTGCAATTATATATTTTTCTGATTATATGATTAATGTCTATGTAGTCAGCTTTAGGGTGTAAGCGCCATCAGAGTAGAGACCAGAGAGTCTGTTTTGCCCGTTTCTATTTCCCTATACCAGGCTTGGCATATAAAAGGTCCTTAATAAATAAATGTTAAATGGGTGAATGAAGAAACAAATAAGTGAACTGGTGAACAAATAAGTGAATTGATTTCATTCATTTTTCCTCTGAACAGACTTCCATGTAAAAAGGAATGCAGAAAAGGTAGGATGGAGGTAGGGGAGAATAGCTCAGATAGCTGGAAAGGGGATCGTCGCTATGTTCCCAGAGTCTAAGAAGAATTCAGAAAGCTAAGAGACCTGCAGAGATGCAGTCTGACTTGGGGCTCAATTACGGTAGCAGGGTTAGAGTCTTTCAAAGAACAACAGATGCCTGTCTAACACTCAGGAGTATAATCAACATACATTGGTCCTCTCGGTAAGGAAAGAAGCATGTGTGCTCAGGGGCTCAGTAGTGTTCGACTCTTTATGACCCCATGGACTGTGGCCCACCAGGCTCCTCTGTCCATGGGATTCTCCAGGCAAGAAAACTGGAGTGGGCTGTCATGCCCTCCTCCAGGGGATCTTCCCGACCCAGGGATTGAACCTTCTTCTCCAGAGTCTCCTGCATTGGCAGGCAGGTTCTTTACTGCTAGAGCCACCTGGGAAGACCAAGGAAAGAAAGTTGGGTTGCAAATATATGAAGAATACTGGCCTTTCTTTAGAATAAATTGCTTGAAATGTATTATGTGCAAGAGAAGAGATGAGAGATAGAGAAGAGAAAGACAAATGGGATGAATGTTCCTCTGGGGCTTATGCCCAAAGAGGGGAAAAAAAAATCTGGCGATTTTTCTTTCTTCCACAAGATGGGGCAATCAGAATGAATTCAACTATGAAGCAGGAAGCAGTAGTGAATTCTTTTTCCATGTTTATAAGCTTGATTCAGTGAGACTGGAAAAATGGAGTCCGTTCTGAACTTGCCTGTGCAACTGTATACCATTTTCTGAATAGATCAGGCCTGGGACAGACAACAGCGAGGCAAGAGGGGAGAGCCTGGAACACATGCTCACTCCTTAGTGACCTCGAAGGGACCTGGCCCAGCTTCTAGAACTCCTAGCATTCCAGTCCCAGGGAGCTCCAGGGGTCTCCAGCGGCAAATTTATCATGGAGAAATATTTCTTCACATTAGGAGAAATTTCTAAGTGAGATATAATGAAGCCTCCTTTGAACTAAATTATTTTAATATGATCCATCACAATGTACAAATTGTGTCTCTTAATAGCTTGCTAACTTAAAGTCTGCAATGACTTCATTCAGTGAAACGTTCCATAATGCATTAAGTCAGGGCCTACATAAAATAATTATGTCACTAAAAACTAGAGTTTTCTTTTTCTACCTATGACCTATTTGCACATAATCCTTCTTGCTTTTACCTGTTACCAGAGCATTATAAATCTAGCCCTGGAAAGAACTTGGAGGAAATGGGCTCAAAACCAATTTCTAGATTAAATTAGCACTGTTCAGGAAGATAATTAATATTTATGTGGTGTTTTGATCTTCATTATCTCGTGTGATCCCCCAGATAATCCTGAAAGTTAAATATTGTTTCTTTTATCATTACTGTTTCACCAATATACAACATGGGTTATTTTCTTACTCAATATGCAGAATAAGTACTAAAGAGAAGCATGAACTCAGGTTTTTGGACTCCAGTTCTCATTCTCCATGGATGGGAGTGGTGGAAAGAAAGGAGTGAAAAGACTTAGGAAGGGACTAACCTGACCTCATATGAGGGCCAAATGCACATTGTATAAGTTAGGAAACCCAGCCACACAGGCTTAAATGATAAAGAAAAATTATTGGCTCACACACTGGAGAAGCCCAGAAGTCCTACTTGCTTAAAGAGGTGCTCATGAATCCAGTCCTCGAAGTCTTAGGTTCATCTGCCAGCTTCACCTCACCACTGCAGTGGTTCCCAGCTACCTTCCTGGGGTAACAAAATTATCTAAGCAGGTCCAGGGTCTCACTGGGTCCCACTCAATCACATTTTCAGAAGGAAGTGTCACTTTCTAAATTTCCCTCCTCTGTGACTGACCCTCTTATTGGTTCAGAGTGGGTCATGGGTACATCCCTGAACAAGTCTCAGCATGGAAGATCTTGATTATAACCCAAGAAGAATCACTACACTGAAGATGGGAACAGCATCCATTTATCTCATCTAGACTCTCATAGCTAAGGAAGAGTGAGTGGTGCTTGGTCCAAAAGGGAAGCAAAAAGGAGGAAATAAAAAATTATAAAATGTATCTAATTTTTATGGAATTTAATAATTATTCAAATATAATGTATTGGCTCTTTGAACAAGTAAAAAACTTTGTGAGCATTCTGGGTCTATCTTGATTGCTGCATAATATAAGAAAATCTATTGTAAAATGTCTTGAAGAAAGTCTTAGTTCTTAGCTTTAGAAAGCTTAGAAAACTAATTCACAGACATTATATGAGACATATTTGTTGCCTATAAAGTAAGATATTGCTCAGTAACCCTGGAGCATTCAGAATTCTAGAACAGGTAAGTATTAAGAGGCTGTGTGTGTGTGTGTGTGTTCATAGCTCAGTCATGTATGACTTTTTGCAACCCCATGGATTGTAGCCTGCCAGGATCCTCTGTCCATGGAATTCTCCTGGCAAGAATACTAGCATGGGTAGCCATTCCCTTTTCCAGGGGATCTTCCCCATCCAGGGATCAAACTCAGGTCTCCTGTATTGCAGGCAGATTCTCTACCATCTGAACCACCAGGGATTAAGAGGCTACAGGTGCGGAAAAAATGCAAGAATAGAAAATCTACATGGGTTGAAAACTTGCTGTGTCCCTTATATAAACATCTACAAGGAGAAGGGTTAACTAATTAAATTTCAGAGCAGATTTTGTCTACCCAACCACTTATTCCTCCAAGCCATAGTTTCCCCATTAGTACACGTGCTTGGAGTAGACAGAGATATCGATCTCACAGTGTTTTATAAAACTTGAAGCCAAAAATGTGCATAAAAGGTTTGTTAACATGAATGCTACACATATATAAGAATTATGTACATATATTATTGGATATTTTATTTATAGTTGTTTAAGTTAGGTTGTTGGGAAAGAATGTTTGCTACAAGTTCTTAAAAATAAGTTACAAAACCTACAACAGGTTTTACACTGAACTTTTCAAAGAGAATGAGGTGTATCTCATTTGTACCAACATCTCCTCAGCTCCAGTTCATGTGTGCACGCATGCTCAGTCTCTAAGCTGTGTCCGATTCTTTGCAATCCAATGGACTATAGCCACCCTCCCCTGTCCATGGGATTTCCCAGGCAAGAATACTGAAGTGGGCTGTCATCTCCTCCAGGGAATCTTCCTGACCCAGGGATGGAAGCTGTGTCTCCTTCTTGGCAGGTGGATTCTTTACTGCAGAGCCACTAGGGAAGCCCGGGTGGCTCCAGTCCATCAATCGTAAATCTCTCAGAAGTTCACCTAACAGACTCTACATAATACACTGTGAACTTTTGTTTTCATGATTGGCTAATTAGCCCCACTTGCATAGAAATCTAAGAATTATCAAATAAAAATCTAAAATGTTGCTACACTTTGTAAAAAAAAAAAAAAAAAAAAGCTAAAAGTTCTGAAATGTAGTGCCTGCTAATGCAATGGAGATAAATTTGAAAGTATACCCTTATAACAGAATACTCTTCAAACATCCTCTGATAAGTCATTTGTATATATCCAATAGATGTCATCAGGTAGCTCTGCCTTAAGAATACTGAGTGCATAAGGTGTTTTTGTTGTTGTTCATTCACTAAGTCATGTTCGATTCTTTGCAACTCCATGGACTGCAGCACACCAGGCTTCCCTGTCCTTCACTATCTCCCAGAGTTTGCTCAAACTCATGTCCATTGAGTTGGTGATGCCATCCAACCATCTCACCCTCTGCTGTCCCCTTCTCCTTCTGCCCTCAATCTTTCCCAGTATCAGGGTCTTTTCCCATGAGTTGGCTCTTCACATCAGGTGGCCAAAGTATTGGAGGTTCAGCTTCAGCATCAGCCCTTCCAATGACTATTCAGGGTTGATTTCCTTTATGATTGACTGGTTTGATCTCCTTGCAGTACAAGGGACTCTGAAGAGTCTTCTCCAGCACCACAGTTTGAAAGCATCAATACTTCAGCACTCACCCTTCTTTATTGTCCAACTCTCACATCCATACATGACTATTGGAAAAACCATAGCTTTGACTATAGAAGAGTCAGAAATATTTTTTGAATGTGGCTAAAGCTCATGGTCCAAGCATTGTTTTTTGTGTATAAAGCATGCAGTTTATAGGAATTACAATTTACCACCGATAAGAGTTGGATATAAACAAAGGAATTACGCAAAGAACATGAGTAAAAAAAAAATAATAGAATTCCTAATACACAGGCACATTTTCTCTCATTTTATCTCTCAATAGTAATTGCTTACTTGGTCTTTCAATTTTTCCTAAGGTAAAAATAATCACTTTGGTTCTTTTCTTAATACCTGAAATTCTGTATGAAATAATTCTGTGTCCTCTTAATGCTTCTGGGTTCTAAAAAGAGAACAATATGAAAAATTACCCCTTTCTTTTTTTTTTCAGACATGGAAATCTGCGCCGGAGTTAAGATGACACTCTTACCATCTCAGTTCCACTAATGAACTCTGCCACCAGGACTCTGTGACAGCAATGTAAAGTCAAAAGAGAAGAGTTTTCATGTTTAATATGAAGTAGAACCACTGTTTTTCTTCAGACATTTTGCTTGCTTCTTAGTCCCATCTCCAAGTTGTTAGCCCTCGCTGTCAACATGACTCAATGTAAAGATAAACTGTCTCCAAATTTTGATCATATACTCAATTCCAAGCCCTTTGAAATATCTTTATCTTCAACATGGATTTTTCATGTAGTATTCATCTAAATTTCTCTTCCTTTAACATCCCTTTGCTATTCAGTAGCATCATAAACGTTCTTTCCACAGAATCACTTAAAACTATCCATTAACTATGTTTTTCAGCATCTTTTATTTAACTCCTGAGGAGTATGTTGAAATCACCTTCTATTTAGAGGTTATGCTTTTACTCTTGACATTCGAAAGCACAATTTTAACATACTCCTTGTGGAGAAGGAAATGGCAACCCACTCCAGTATTCTTGCCTGGAAAATCCCATGGATGGTGGAACCTGGTAGTCTACAGTCCATGGGGTTGCAAAGACTGAGCTCAGACATGACTAAGCAACTTCACTTTCACTTTCTTCACTTTTGTAATAATTACAACAAGTTCTTCACATGTGAAAAGTACTAAAAAGAAAAGTTCATTGAGTAACAATAAGTAGTTTATGTAGCATATATTATGCCCAAAGCACTACTCTAAGGACTTGTTAGATTTTGACTTATGTAGCCTCTATATAACCACAGGGGAGCTTCCCTAGTAGCTCAGACAGTAAAGCACCCGCCTACAATTCAGGAGACCAGGGTTCAATCCCTGGGTCGAGAAGATCCCCTGGAGAAGGAAATGGCATTCCACTCTAGTATCCTTACCTGGAAAATCCCATGGACAGAGGAGTCTGGTGGGCTAAGTCCATGGGGTCTCAAAGAGTCAGACACGACTGAGTGACTAATACACACACATAACCACAGGAAACAGCTCTATTATTAGCCCCCACTTTACAGATGACATATCTGAAGCATAAAGAAATTTGCCAAGGTTACCTAGAGAATATATGTCAGATGTGAGGTTTTTAACCTAGCAATTTAGCTGTATATTCTGTGTTTTAAACCAGTATAAATATTGCTATGACATTAAGGATCTGGAAACTTGATAAAAAAAAAAAAACAGAGAAATGAGATCTGACCAAAGTATATTCAGAAATGTAATTATCTTGCTTATGTCAAGTTAGAAACTAATGATCCTCACAGTTTTGAATGATAATGATTTAATACAGGTGGAAGGAACACTTACCTGTATATAAGCCAATTTCTAGAGCAAGACCTTAAATATATATGACCTAGTACCTCAGCTGGTAAAGAATCTGCCTGCAATGTAGGAGACCTGGGTTCCATCCCTGGGTTGGGAAGATCCCTTGGAGAAGGGAAAGGCTACCCACTCCAGTAATCTGGCCTGGAAAACTCCCATGGACTGTATCGTCCATGGAGTCACAAAGAGTCAGACACATTGAGCGACTTTCACTTTTACTTCACTTAACTACTTAGCAACCTTATTCAATTCTCTGTATCACATTTAATAATGCCCACAACTGTGCAGATGAGCCAGAAAAGTAGATACTAAGCAGAGACAAATATTAAAAAATGTTCACTCTTTGGACACATAATTCATTTATAAATATGAGAGTATGTTGAAAAATGTAAGAAAAAAAAGAATTTCTTAAAAGACTACTTTTCCAAGGTATGCAGTCTTAGGAACAATTAGAGCTAGAGACTTCAGTGTTGCCAAGATTCTCCCACTTACCTCTGCTTAAAACTAGAAGTTCATTGAATAATAATAAGTAGCTTATATTTACGAAGCATAGATAATGCCTAACACACTTCTGTAAGCACTTTTTAGATATTGACTTATTTAACCTCTACATAACCATAGGAAATAGCTTTATAATTATCCCCTACTTTATAGATGAGATAAGTGAGGCATAAAATAAATCTTGCTTTGCTGTCAGCTTCATTCTTTCCCCTCAACCAGCTTACTCACTGTAGTAAAAATCATGGCTGTCTAAGTTTCCTATACAGGAACTTCTCTCTCTCTCTTTTTTAAATAATTAATTAATATTTTTTGGTTGTACTGGGTTTTTGTTGCTGCCTGGGATTTTCTCTAGATGCCATGCTTGGGCTTCTCATTGTGGTTGCTTCTCTTGTTGAGGAGCACAGATTGTAGGGTACACGGGCTTCAGTAGTTACAGCACGTGGGCTCTATATTTGCAGCTCCCAGGCTTTAGGTTCAGTGGTTGGAGCACAGGAGCTTAGCTGCTTTGCAGCCTGTGGGATCTTCCTGGATCAGGGCTCAAACCCTTGTCTCCTGCATTGGCAGGCAGATCCTTTACCATGGAGCCACCAGGGAAGCCCTTGACTCTATTTCCATTTCCAACTTGAAAAGTTCTAAGGAAAGATAGGCCTAAGTTGGGTGAGACGCCCAACCCTCTATCAGTCAAGTATGACCAGGAGGACAATAAGAACCTAGTAGCTGGAAACAAATGTCTGGAATTGGGAAAATAAAAGGGGGTTTATTGCCAGAGAGGGAGTCCTAGATCGGCAAAACACAAGTGCCCACACAAAGAGGCCAGGTGAATCAAGATACCAATCTGTCCCTTACCAGCTGTAGGAGATAACAGGTCAAAAATTCCCAAGTCTGCTCATACAGGTTTGCTCACTGTATAGTAAGAATAAGAGTCCTGTCTATCTCACCAAACTCTTGTAAGAATTGCCTGATCTGTGTGTGAATGTGCATAGTAACTTGAAAAATATTACAAAATTTCAAGGTATGACTATTGCTATTATATCTATATAGGTAACTAAATTTCCCATTTTTCACACTGATGCCTGGAGTTAGACTGACACAGCAAGTGGTTTGAACAAATTGAAGCTCATCTCACATCACAGGCTGTGAGTGTATTTCTTCTCCAGCCATATTGCAGTCCAGCTGTGCATGGTTATTATCCCAAGCTGAACAGAGGTGGCTGAGTTTCTCAGGATGCAGGTGTAGGGGAAAACAGAACGAGACTCGGATGGGAGAGAATGACTCAACCAAGAAACCCTGGCTAGTCCACTTTCAAGAGATCTTCCTTTTCCTTCCTGAGCTTTAATCCACTGTTATATGTTGGAGACAGTTACCAGTTAATTAATTTCCATGTGGACAAAGATGAGTGTTTAATAGGTCAGCTATGTGTCACCCTGAAGTAAAAACCAGTGAAGGAAAGCAGGGTAAATGATCAAAGGAATCAATAGTATGATGTCTGTCCTAAGTCAACACTAGACACAGGGATGCAGTTTCTGTTTAGGTACTAAGTTCACCGCTAGTGAGTGATGAGTGACTGACTCTTGTAACTAAAGCTTGCTGTTTCTGTCTACCTTTTTCTTTATACAACATCAAAGGCATGTGTGTGTTCAGTCGCTAAGTCGTGTCCAACTCTTTGCAACTCCAAGGACTGTAGCTTGCCAGGCTCCTCTGTCTATGGGATTTTCCAAGCAAGAACACTGAAGTGGGTAATCATTTCCTTCTCCAAGGGATCTTCCAGACCCAGGGATCGAACCAAGGTCTTCTGCATTCTTGGTAGGCAGATTCTTTACCATTGAGCCACCAGGGAAGCACAATATCAAACGGGGGATCTCTAAATAATAATACAATGTACCATTTACATGATGCATTGCAATTTTCTAAGCATGTTCTCATATCTCATTAATCTAAAACAATACACTTAAGGGTTATTAGAAATACTGCTGAAGTTGGGAGCCTCAAAAACTTGCCTCTTAACCTGTTTGGTGGTCTTGGGAAATTCTTGGCCTCTATTTCATTATTGTAAATTGGGGAAGATAATACATATCTCAAAATGTTAGTATGAGGCTTAATGTAATAATTGATGAGAAATGCTATGAAAATAAGTGCTCAGTAAGCATGAAAATTTTTTAGGGATCTAATGAGAATCCTATTAAAGGATACAAAGAAAATAGAGAATTTCCAAGTTTGCATTTAATAAAACTGGGACTCAAAAACTCCAAAGATTTGACCAAGGCTGCTCATCGGAAGCTGAAGGGTATAGGTCTTCCTGTCCCAAATCCACATTACTACATTGTCTTGACAATGGTGAGGCTTCCCAGGCGGCACTAGTGGT
This sequence comes from Bubalus bubalis, assembly GCF_019923935.1. Taxonomy (NCBI): domain Eukaryota; kingdom Metazoa; phylum Chordata; class Mammalia; order Artiodactyla; family Bovidae; genus Bubalus; species Bubalus bubalis. The sequence continues at coordinate 20,189,921 of NC_059174.1, forward strand.
AAAGAACCTGTCTGCCAATGCAGGAGACATAAAAGATGCAAGTTCCATTTCTGGATTGAGAAGACCGTCTGGAGAAGGCACAGCAACCCACTCCAGTATTCTTGTCTGGAGAATCCCACGGACAGAGGAGCCTGGAAGGCTATGGTCCATAGAGATGCATACAACCAAAGACACAGCACATGTGCGTGCACACACACACACATATGCGGGTGGCAGTTGTGCCCTAAAGATGAATGTGTATTTTTTTTCTGAAAACATATCTTTTTTTCCTATTATTTAAGCTAAGAAAAGAAAATGTAACTGAATGAATCATCCCAACAATTATGACCACTCCCCTACTCATCACTCTCCCTTTCTAGGGGCAGTCACATAGATCCGAGTTTCACATCACACAAGGTATAGCATCAGCCCACATTTATCTTAACTCTGGAGTTTGAAGGAACTCATCCTCTAAGACTTGATGGCTCTCAACTCAGAGTTATATATACACTCCCAAACAAACAGGCTGTGGAGACATGGATTTGTGATATTTTGACTATGTGAGATTTTTCACCTTTCTACTATTAAACCTAAGCCCTAAGGAAGTTGCAACTTTGTAATCAAAATCAGAAGGGAGGTTCCCCGGCCTTTTACAATGAGTTTAGTCTTCTGCCTGGCTGAAGAGAGGTGCTTGTTTAATCGGGCAAGATCAAGATATTTCAGAGATGCACGAAGCATCTCTGTCTCTCCTTTTGGAAGCAAATGCAATGGCTTGTCTCCTTTGTGCCCATTTCACAGAGGCATCAGGAGAAGGCCAGCCTGAGGTCTAAGGGGAAAAGCAAGACTGTGGGGATGATAAGCAACACCTGCCCTCAACTGAGTAAGTGCTTTGGTGACACAGCCTCTTGGGGAACAAGACCTAAGAAGCTTCGGAAGTTTTCCTGGCCAAGCCAAGCAACAGATTCCTAAGACTCCTGAGTTGTGAGCGTCTCAGGCCCTGGTGTTCACTTGTCAGAGGGGAAACGTGAGCGTCTCACCCTCTTCTGCTCTACACTTGCTGCCGTGGCTGCCATGTCTGAAAGATGGCCCCTGCCGCTTCACTGCAAGAGGCCGTTCATAAATTCCAGTTGTCAACACACAATCAATTTTCCTATGGGCGAAAGGGTGCTCCATTGTCCCAATATTTGCACTTGGCTAAACCATATCCACAGGCTGAATGAGCACTTTTGATTTATTTATTTATCTTTCCAGAAATGAACACAGAGTGTCTGCTCTGAGAGGCTAAGGCAAAAATTTCATAAAAGCTATAAGGTACAAATAGCCCTCTTTTAAAAGAAAGGGGCGGGGCAGAGCCTGTAGAACAAAGCCCCCCTTTGAAGGCGAGCGATTCTAATTTGGAGCCATTTCCCACTCCCAATTCCAAATCTGCATCATTAAACCAGGAACAAGTGAAGAGTAATAATTGTGAAAGAGCTGAGTATTTCTTAATGATTTTCTGTCTTATACCCAAAGCAAATAAGCCAAATGCTTACTCAAAGCTGAGGGGGGAGTAAGGGTGGAACTTGGTTTTGCAATTTCTTTCTTTTTTTTTTTTTTATTCTATAGTCTTTCTTCTTCCACTGAAAGTGTCTATAAAATTTTTAAAGGAAAGTAGGTTGCTAAAATGTACTTAATTTGCCATGATAGATTGAGTCCATGCTTCAGTGACTGTAATTGAATCTGTGACCTATTTCTTTAGTAAAGTAGAAATAGTCTCTGGGGTTTTTGTCACTACCATCTTTTAATGAAATTCAAAAAGACTGTCAAAATGTCTGCACTTTTTCTACTGGTTGTTAATGTTATTACTTTAGAATTTGTGACTTTTTAATTAATCTTAATAAATGTGTACACACTCTACCTGGAGGTTGGAAATGCTAGACATTGACTCTTCACTGTCATAAGGCCACGCAAAACTAACCGGACACAAAGGGCACAGTGGCCAGGAAGGGTCTGGACACATTTCGGTTCCACTTTAAAAAAATACTTTAATGCATCCGTTTGGAGAACCTGCCCTGAACAGAAGGGTGTGCAGAGCACCAGCAGCAAAGGCTGAGGGGCTGCACCCACAGCCCTCTTCTGGCTGGTGCCACCTCTAACTGCTCCAGCTTTGCTTATGGGCTGCAAACCTGACAAGCCGACAGCCCCGGGGAGCAATATTTTATTGACAAAACGTAAGAGAAAATATGTTCAGCTGCTTTTAAGCAGTGGTGTAGGAGGGTGTTACAGAACCAGATGGTTCAAATTAGTCTTTCATTTGCCAGGATGACGGGAAAACACTGCCTGCTCGACAACTTCGACGGTGGCGGCTGCTTTGCCAATAGGTGGTTGACAGTGGTTTTGAGGGGCAGTTGCTCCTCCAGAGTCCAGAGGACCCAAGGTTCCACATAACCTACCGTGTCAGGGCTGGGAACGGGGAGCAACATCTCCAGGTCTGAGCCATGGTGGTTTCAGCAAGAAAATTTTGCAGTGATTTTCAAACAGAGCCCCAGACCACAGCATCAGCATCATCCGACCTACTGAATCAGAAATTCAGTAGCTGGAATGGCGTCCAGCAATCTATGTTTTATAAGCCCGCCAGACAAATCTGATGCTCATTTGAGTTTGTGAACCACTGGGCTAGAGAAAAGGAGTCAGGATGGTTGGAGCATGGAGATGGGGGTAAGTGGTGGAAAATGAGTCGCATTAGGTTCAAATTGCAAACCATCAGGTGTACTCTTGTTTCCCAAATATACTGAGGGCCTTCCATCACTTTGCCATGTATGCTTCTTCTAGCAAAAATGCATCATCTATGCTCCTCCCCCATTACCTTTTCCCAATCTCTACTTTTTAAAAACTTAGCCATTTTCTAAGGCTATTTCATGTTCCCCCTATTCCTCCAGGAGCATGCAGTCTTCTCTTCACTAAAACTTCAAGGCTGTGACTTTTTTTGCAGCACTTATATTTAGCTTTGTGACCCTAGGAAACAAACTCTTGGGGAAAGGTGCTCTGCCATAATATCTATGACAATTCAAGGAACAGAGGAGATGTTGAAATGACTTTTGAAGCATAGGGATAGTCATTCAGTGGAAAATGTAGACAAGAGACAATTAATCTATATTTTCTGGGTAAGCACTTCAGTTCTCCTCTCTGTCCGGTAATCAAGGTAAACCTCCATTCACAGGTCAACAGATAGACTTCATTGTAGGAATGTTCTAGAGGTGCAATTAGTTATTCAATTTGACACATACTTTTAGATTGCCAAGTCTCTAAGTGCTTGTGGCTTAATGGTAAACAAAATATAGTCCTTATTTTTGAGACGCTCACATTCTAAGGGCACACACACTGCATGTAAACAGCTCATTTCAATGTACCATCATAAGTAAAGAGGCATGCACAAAGTTTGATGCAAGCATAGAGCACAGCCATCCTTGTGCCCCACGCTTGGAGTCATATGGAAGACTGTAGGAAAAGACGTCTGAGTTACGTCTTGAAGGCTGAGAGAGACTAGCTAGGTAAGGAGAGTATAGAAGAGATTTCTGATTAAGAGCAGTGCATGAAGGTATAAAACAGTAGCCTGGTAAGAGTCAAGGTGTACATGAATTTCAAGTACCCTGGCATTATTACAGTACAAATTTCTAGTTGGAGACAGAGGTAAAGTTGCGTCACTGGCCGAGGGGACCAGCTCACAGAGGGCTTTATTGTCCATGCTAAGGATTTTAGGATTTATCCTAGAGGGCTTAGAGAACAAAAGAAGAGGAGTAGTGGTTAGACATGCACTTTAAATAGACTGTTCTGGCTTCAGTGGTGCAGAGGGGTTCAAAGAGATGAGGCTGGATGGTGATGAGAGAGGACAAGATGAGCCCTGGGCATCTGCAGATTTCCCCAGGGGACATGGACTGGGATTCACTCTCAAACCAATTAGAACAATGAGCTCTTTCTCATTAGGAGCAAAACTCTAGCCGAGTACAGTTCTGAATGAGACACAGCAGGCCTTGCTCTGGGTAAATAAACTGCTGGACAGGCTGGTTTGGTTGGGAATGGCTTGTCTCACACAAGTGGCCACACCACCCCCCTCATTTGATTGAGAAGGATTTCCAGCCTGTGCACTTGAACCTAATGGGTCATAATGGCTCGAATGGGCAGTCATTGATCATTATCACTCTCCACAAACCTCCAGACAGACTAACTTGGAGTCATTACTCTTCCCTCCCTGTCCTGCCATCTACATTTTTATCATTTCTAACACATTTCACACAATCTGCCACTTAATACCCAACCTTAGATACTTTCTTAGAGCAAATGCTGGAAAGAAGGCTTTTCAACTATTTGCTCTTCACGCTGAGATTTAAACCACTGCTGCTGAGTTATTTAAAATCCTAGAGGGCAGTCTGTCCCCATAATCAGGCCCCTGAGATCCTAGATTTGTGAAGAGAAAACAGCAATCCTAAAGAGTAGCATCAGTCAATGTTTTGTCCTGCTGACTTGTCACTGTGATTTTGTGAGTACTGGTGTCAGCTCTAGGAGCTCAGTTTCAATGTCTTGCTCAAGCTATTAAGACCCCTGTTAGAAAGACTCTAGAATTTGAACCTGGATCATGGCTCCCACTGCCATACTCTACTTTCCCTTCACATTAGAATAGAACACCTTGACTCAAGGTGACTGGAGGAAGGAAAAATGTCAGAAAGATGGAAAGAGGTACTGTGCAAAAGTAATTACAATTTCATACTGAGAATTTTAAATCATTATAATTAGGCTCAGATACATCTTTACTAGTCAAAATAGGAACCATTACAATCAACATATTTTGCCAGTGAGAAATAAGTTTGTTTATTCCTGTAGTGTAAAAATCTGTGCTTCGGGATTCAAGGAACTCGTGGAAAGCATTTTCTGCCTCCTACTGGTTGAGGAAGTGTTTTCCCTGCAAGAAGTTTTTGAGATGCATGAAGAAGTAGTGATTGGTGAGAGGTCAGGTGAGTATGGCTGCTGCTGCTAAGGCGCTTCAGTCGTGTCCGACTCTGTGTGACCCCATAGACGGCAGCCCATCAGGCTCCCCCGTCCCTGGGATTCTCCAGGCAAGAACACTGGAGTGGGTTGCCATTTCCTTCTCCAATGCATGAAAGTGAAAAGTGAAAGTGAAGTCGCTCAGTTGTGTCCGATTCTTAGTGGCCCCATGGACTGCAGCCTACCAGGCTCCTCTGCCCATGGGATTCTCCAAGCAAGAGTACTGGAGTGGGCTGCCATTGCCTTCTCCGGTGAGTATGGCAGATGATGCAAAACTTTGTGGCCCAGTTCATTCAACTTTTGAAGCATTGGTTGTGTGATGTGCGGTCAGGTGTTGTCGTGGAGAAAAACTAGACCCTTTCTGCTGATCAGTGCCGGCTGCAGGTGTTGCAGTTTTGGGTGCATCTCATCGATCTGCTGAGCATATTTCTCAGATGTAATGGTTTCACCAGGATTCAGAAAGCTGTAGTGGATCTAACTGGCAGCATACCACCAGACAGTGACCATGAACTTTTTTGGTACAAGTTGGCTTTTGGAAGTGCTTTGGAGCTTCTTCTTGGTCCAACCACTGAGCTGGTTATCGCTGTTGTCCCGATAAAATCCACTCTTTGTCGCATGTCACAATTCAATCAAGAAATGGTTCATTGTTGCTGTGTAGAGTAAGAGAAGATGACACTTCGAAATGATGGTATTTTTTGATTTCTGCTCAGTTCACAAGGTACCCACTTAGCTAGCTTCAAATGCCAAATGACCATAGAATGGTCGACATTGAGTTCTTTATCAATTTGTCATGTAGTTGTAAGCGGATCAGCTTTGTCCTGGGCCAAATGCGTTGTTGATGTTGTGAGTTGTCTCTGCTGCTTTACGACCCATTTTAAACTCTAATAAAAGAATCACTTGAATTTGCTTTTTAGGATCATTTCTATAGTCTAAAATAAATACAAACAGCAAGCAATAAGTCATTAGCAAAAACCATAAAGTGAGAAATGTGCATTATAATGATGTATACCATGACCACATTTATTTAAGAATGTATTTCAATATCAAATGGCAAAGTTCAATAATGCAAAACTACAATTACTTTTGCACCAACTGAATAAGAAAATAGTGAAAATGGAAGATTTTGCTTTGGCACAACTACCTGCCCCTTGTAGAATCTTTACCTCTAAGGAGTCCATCTTCTTGGACCACTTTCCAGACAGAAAAGATTTTTAAAATTAACTGTACATTTAATCTGCATAAAACCCCACCATCACTTCAAGTTCTAGTCCAGCTACAAGGTCTAAGCATGAATACTTAACCTTTCGTTCACCATTAGAGCTTGCGTTCAGTTACTTTCCCTTGAAATCTATCAAAAGAGATTGCAGACAATCCAGTATTACATGACATCCTGTCACTTGCTGTTCACTCTTGGTCTAGCCTCATTAGCAAGGCTAAAATCTCAGCTATCCAGAAAATAAATCCAACAGAGTGGCTGTTTTCCTGATAACTGAGTGTGTTCTTTCTTAGGCCCAGGCTCTTTAAAAAAAAAAAAAAGTGTAAGAATTTTGGCAACAAGCACATTTATGGAAGATCTTATATATGTAATTTAAAGCACCACTGCCATGTATTACATTACATACAAAGCAGAAATAATGCATACAAAGGTGCAGTACATCTTTGCCATGCATTATTGCATTGTGCCTTATTACTAGGTACTTAATGCCCTCACATTCAAGAACTTTCTGCCTTTTATCAAATCTCTCTTCTCCTACCTGCAGCGGCTTTCAGCCATCTGCGCACCTGCAGTAGAAATCTATCACCTCCCAATTCACTGCTCCCAAAGTGCTACAAGCTTGGAAATCAGAGAATCATGTTTGTTAGGTCTGTAAGCAAAGTACAAGTAAACAGGTCTCTGGTTAGGGCTAAAGGTACTATCTCTTTATTGGGGCTGATCAAAGATATAATTTCTGTCTCTTGATTGTTTTCTAGATAAATATTCTGGATAAGGGAAACTTTCCTATCTCCTGTTTCCCTAGGAAATGTTCCTAAGTACTGTTTTCTATATCCGTTAGGTAATGTTTTCTTTCTTTCATTTTTTTAATAAAGTAAGATTGCTCCCTACTTCCTTTTTTCTCCCTTGTGTCCACACCACACACAGCTTGAGGAATCTTAGCTTTCTGACCAAGAATCTAATCTGGGTCCCTGCAGTGAAAGCACCAAGTCCTAACCACTGGCCCTCCAGGGAATTCCCATAGGTAGTCTTCTTTATCTTCCACAGTGTCCAACACAATGCTGAGCCCACAGAAGACACTGAACAAATGGCTTGTTGGTTACAGCCTTCAACTACAAACAGCGTTCATTAATGACCAGAAGATTCTTCACACTGGCTGCTATTTTGATTGCATTGAATAGTGTAGGAAAACAAACACAGCATGGTTTTAATTTTGCATCTCTGTAAACCACCTTAAATTCATCCTGGAACCTGGTTAGATGTAAGCAAAGCTTTGTGATCCAACTAACCTTGAATAAAAAGTGCTACATCTTCCAAAGAGACCATGGGTTGAGTCTCTGGATTAAATACCTATATAAACGAAAACTACATAACTTAAATTTTTTAAAAGTCTCATTTAAGGTTGTTGTGGTCAATCCCACAGAACTGCTGAGCTTAGAGAGAAGGGGAGAGAGAAAGAAATGAAAATGGCCTCCAAAACCTGGTCTACATAGATGATAGTATCTGTTAGTTTTCTTAATATTTTATTTCAACCCTTTATGGTATATTAGGGAAATACCAAGGATGGCCAGAGAAAAGGAAAATAGACTGAAGATATCACATTATTTTATCAAGTGTAAAGAATGAATGAGTTTTGGAAATTACAAAACCTACACAACACACATCACAACCGTAGTGATGACTGCGGACTTCTGCCTCCTGAGGTTTTTGCCCATCCTTCTCTGAAACTGCTTTTTAGCATTTTAGAATTAAGAAGAACCCTAGAAACTACAGGTCTGGCCATCCAATGGCTATAATCTGGGAAGCCTTAATGACTACGTGGTTAGACTATTATATTTTTGCCCCAAGGTACTGAGTCTCAAAGGTGGCATTCAGCATCCTTTCCTACTGAGATCTCATTATGCATGTGTAATTTGAGTAAACAATGAGACTCTGTTGAATTCAATTCCTCCCTTTAAATTAGCCTTAATACAGAAAAGGAGGAGACAGGATGGTTATTATTACTGAGATCAAGTAATTAATTTTGTAAGTCCTATGAAATATTGAAGGAAATCATGCAAATGAATTTGTAAACAATTAGAACAGCAGACACTCAAATATGTTTATTTATGGGAAAAAGAGATAAAGTGAGTCTGGATCAGTTAGTCTCTGTGGAATTTCTACATCCTGATAAGAACAATGTACACATGCTATTTGAACGCTAAATAAAAATTTCAGATGATGAATAACTAACTGGAGTTCAATATGGCTTAATATAAACTTCTTTTAAAATCACTTTTAGAAAACATATTGTGTTCAGTATCATTTTATTCCAGTCTTGTAGCTAGAAAAATTTATGTTAATAACCATAAATTCTCTCCTCCTAAATGTATGTGGGATTTCAGCTTTTACATGTCATTTCTGGATTTTCAACTTGCTTAAGAATCAAGAGAAACTTCAAAACCTCAGCCAGAAAATGCCATCTTTTTGGAAAACAAAGATTGAAACAAAAGTATTTTGAACCATTAATTAGTACTCTTGCCTGGAAAATCCCATGGATGGAGGAGCCTGGTAGGCTGCAGTCCATGGGGTTGCTAAGAGTCGGACACGACTGAGCAACTTCACTTTCACTTTTCACTTTCATGCATTGGAGAAGGAAATGGCAACCCACTCCAGTGTTCTTGCCTGGAGAATCCCTTGGACGGAGAAGCCTGGTAGGCTGCAGTCCATGCGGTCACACAGAGTCGGACACGACTGAAGCGACTTAGCAATTAGAAAACATAATACAAACAAATAGTACAATCCCTTAGCATGTTGAATAACTAAAGTTTAATCAAGATCCATTATTAATTCACATTATCAGCTAGATGTATAAGGACATCTCTCTGGCTTAGTGCTTCAGATAGTCCTACGAAAAATGTGTTAGTGTTAGTTGCTCAGTCATGTCCAACTCTTTGAGACCTCTTGTATTATAGCCCATCAGGTTCCTCTGTCCATGGAATTCTCCAGGCAAGAATACTGGAGTGGACTGCCTTTTCCTTCTCCAGGGATTGAACCTAGGTCTCCTGCACTGCAGGTAGATTCTTTACTGTTTGAGCCACCAGTGAAGCCAATATTCCTACACCCATACATCTATTCATATATATGCTTCCAAATGCTCCCAACATTAATATTAGTATCAAAAATATTACGTATAGGAGGAAATTTACATACTGCTTCTGTATAAGTTCTGGGTTTTTTCCCACGACCATTTGAAATGATATGAAATTAAAGACCTATCAGAATCCAGCCTTGACCCTCAAATGGGGTTTCTCAACCTCACTTTTGAAATTTTGGATGGGCCAATTCTGTTGTGACATTGGCTGTCTTGTGCATGGTAGAATGTTTAGCAGCATCCTGCACTCATTAGATTCTAGTAGCTTGTCTAATCAATCTACTCATTAGATTCCAGTAGCTTGTCTCTAGCATTTGACAACTGCCAGATATTCTCCAGGGGACAAAAATCACTGACACAAAATAAAAAGTGATGGCAGACATGGTATAATAAAAAGGAAATCCATGGCACAATAACAAAGATATCTAACATATAAGTAACCAGTAACCTCTAGAGTAGGAAGGGAGGACAGAAAAGGAGAAATGAGGCATCATAAAAGAAAATATTGCTGAAATAAAGGAAAGAAAGACCAAACAAGGCTAGAAAGGACCGTCCATATCCTGGGTAAACACTGAGACATTCTGGTAATGAACTACAAGGATTAAAAAAAAAAAATTCTAGCCAGGAAAAAGCACAAAGGAAAATTTTAATCAGAGGAACACTGTAATACTGTTAAAGAACTTGGAGGACAAGGGGACACAGAGGATGAGATGGTCGGATGGCATCACTGACTCACCCAATGGACACGAATTGGAGCAAATTCCAGGAGATAGGGAAGGACAGGGAAGCCTGGTGTGCTGCAGTCCATGGGGTCACGAAGAGCCGGACATGATTTAGCGACTGAACACCACCACCAAGATGTGTCACTCTTTGAACTTAATATAGACGTGGGGCCCATGACTCAAGGGGAGCCTTCACCTTCTTGGACCTCTACTCAGATTCTGGACCGTAAACTCAAGCATTGCTTGAGCTGAGGATGCTGTTTACTACTCTTACTGGCTTCCCACCATCCCCCCTCTTCCTGGATACCCACAGGAGTCTGCCTAATGACCCACTTCCTTGCCAACAATGTTTTTATCTATGGTAGGAGTGTCATTTTCATCTTCAATAAATTTTAATCTTAACTTCGCTTTTTTCTTCACCCTTTATTAAGATGGAACAGACTTCTGCTGGTTGATCGGGCACTCCTATTTCTTCTTGTATAGTCGCCTCTTAGTGTCCATTGCCCATTTTCCTATCGTTTTGTTCATTTTTCAAGTTGGACTGCAGCTGCTCTTTGTGAACTGTCAGATGTGTGGAGAGAATGGGCTTCTCTGGTGTGTATTTTATCTTTTGAATTTGTTTCTGGTGTTTTGCTGAACTGAAGCTTTTCATTTTAACGTGGTCAAATCCTTCAGAATTTTCCTTTACGGCCTCTGGGTATCTCATCTTCCTTGGAAAGGTCTTTATATCACTCTGGGATTATGATATTCTTATCCTGCTAGTGCCAGCATGGCTGAAGGACAACTGATGACAAGCACTCGCATGCTTCTGACCCAGTGATCAGAAGAACCCTGGGAAAAGAATGACATTTTTTAAAGGGCTAAAAATGTAAAACACAAAGATTATACAGGCCAAACAGCAGAAAACCTGAAACTGCCTAGGTTTATAAAGAAGCTGTTGCTGAGCTTAGCTATAATTGGGACAGTCAGCAAGGACAGAACAACATACAGGAAGGTCCTACAGTCATCTAAACCGCCTCGACTGAATGATATACTGTCCCCACATGTGCACACACACACATGTATATAGATAAAAGTGGCAACTTAATGATTTAACTTAAATTTTTCTGAGGGCCCAGAAATATGAAAAGCTGACAGGAACCATACTGATTTGGTGTACTCTTTAGGTACCTCGTACCATATCCCATTATCTTCATAATCAACTGTGACTCCCAGATGACACAGGATTTTCTTGATTCTGAAAATTTATAAGCATCCACTCAATTCTCTTTCCTACCAACACCATTAGCTGATAAAAAGCCCCAAATAGAGATTTTTCTCAACTACCCACTCCCCCGCCCATCTCAGCCTTGTAATCTACCTTTCCGGATTAGCCTCTTCTTGACTGGTGGAGCTCGGCTGTCTGCTTTTCAGCAAGCTCAGGTCCCCCAGTTTATACTCTGGCTCCCAAGCCCCACCGGCTGCTGACTGATTAGTGGCCACTGTGATGCTTAATCTATTGTGACACAGGCAGGTGGTACATAGGACTTTTCCTTTACCACCTTAAGGTCCCTCAAATTACTGGGCACATAATCAATTTTAATAGTAATTATAATAATGATGAAGGCTCAACAAATACTACACAAAAGGCAAGTGCTTAGAAATGTCCAGTGTACAGAGAAGACAACTTTTTGAGGCCAGTTTCTTATGTTTCCTATCCCCAAAACTGTCATTTTCCTGAGAAGACTCTTGAGAGTCCCTTGGCCTGCAAGGAGATAAAACCAGTCAATCCTAAAGGAAATCAACCCTGAATATTCATTGGAAGGACTGATATTGAAGCTGAAGCTCCAATACTTTGGCCACCTGATGGGAAGAGCTGACTCACTGGAAAAGACCCCGATGCTGGGAAAGATTGAGGGCAGGAGGAGAAGGGGATGACAGAGGATGAGATGGTTGGGTGGCATCACTGACTCAATGGGCAGGAGTTTGAGCAAACTTCAGGAGATAGTGAAGGACGGGGAAGCCTGGCATGCTGCAGTCCATGGGGTTACAAAGAGTTGAATACAACTGAGTAACCGAAAAACAACAAGGAGGACATTGTTTAGTTTAGATTAAATCCGTAAATGGGTCCTTGGGGAGTACCAGGTAGATGTACGAATTCACAGACCTCAGGCACTAATGGATTCAGAAAACAGAAGTCCTTCGATGTCCAAAAATAGTTTCACAAGAATGAACAGCCTAGTGGTTCATACAAAGCAGTATGTGTCTGATTTCCAAGTACTGTTCGAACTCCACGTAAAGTAGGAGGTGTCCCCATTAAAGAGAGGACTGAGTGACTTCCTGAAGAACTGGACAAGCCACATCCCATTTATCAGAGAGACGTGCAGGTCAGGTCTGAGTGCCTAGGCCTTTGCCAGAACTTCTCATTTCGATTAGATCTAGGCCCCTGCACATTTCTGTACTGGGAACATGTGCAGTTCTCTGTCAGAGCCATCTCTGCTTTAACATTCCTTGGGGCTTGGCAAGGAGAAGTCACCTCATTTTCACAACTTCACGGCATTTTTTCACATCATGAAAATGCCCTCATGTTTGTCATTCGTACAATAAACAAAAGCAAGAAAGCAAATCCATCTGCAGAACAGTGCCATATGAAGCTAAATTAAAATGCTAATGAATGAGCACGCCACAGAGAAAAGAGCGCACTGCTGAGAGTGAAAGGAACATGGGTTTCATGCAGAAAGGTCCTTCGAACTGCAGTCTGTTCAACCCTGCTCCATTCGAGGGGCTGCAGACAGCAAAAGTAGGACAGAAGCCGAAGCCGAAACCAGACTTTTCATGGCTCCTAATCCCAGTTATTGTTTCTTTCAACTGTTTGGCTTGGTTTTTCTTGGAATAACGTTATATGAAGTCTGAAGACAGCCCCTGGCAATGCTTTTTCACAGAAAATACCTTTTTTCCCCTTCTCCCTCCAACCATTTATGTGATGGAACTGCTTTGATATAGAGAGTATGATGAAATCACCCTACAGGCCTGAGAAAGAGGGGGATAAACCAAGATGAACATTGGACCAAAACTAAGAGACGCTCCTTACAGCCTGAGCAGAATGCATGCCTCTGATTTGCTCATCACCTCTGAGTCAAATTATTTAGTCTGTTAATGTCAGATGTGTTAAGACAGTTCATCCAATCCAGTGCTATCCCTCAGGTGTAAAACTTACAAACAACAGATTGGCGAATCAGTTTCAAAGATCTTGGGGAGAAAACTGAATTGGATCCAATGCAGTGAGGGATGGAATCTGGAAATGAAACGTGCCCCTATTAAGAAGCTGCTACAGACATGAAGGAGAACAAGATATGTAGGAAATCCCAAGTGCCCCTCTCCACAGAAAGATAGAGGTATATCTGAAGAAAAAGACTTAATTCCTTGCTGCTATTCCCAATGTGGGGGTGGGGGGTGGGGTGAGTAGAGGAAGGGAGGAGAAAAAGAAAAGAAAGAAAAGAAATAAACCCTCCTAGATGCTGTGCATTTAAGGAATAAATCCGAGCCATAAATGTGCATTGATTCTTCGGTTGCCATGGCTGAGGGAATGGTTTCTATGTTGTGATGGCTGTTGCCATATGTTCAGCTTCAAATCAACTGATTCCATTACAAAAGGACAAATGAGCAGAGGCGAGCCACGGAGCCTCACCTATCCCAAGATGCCAATTAGCACTGAGTTGTCTTATGAGCCTCGGTTCTGGGCCTGACCCTAAAAATATACCATGGCCATGGTCTCTAAGCAAACACATTTGCAAGAGATTCTTATAAATCACTCCCTGAGGAGGCTGATCAGTACCTAACCCAAATAAAGTGCTTATATGTTGAAAAATGGCCTATGAGGTGATCTGGAAAGGATGCATTGCCAACAAGGGACATATATTTTAGAGGGGCAACTGGTGCAACCCATGTCCTGTCTTAGGGAGCAGGAACTCGAGCATGCAGAAGGAATATGTGAATTCTAGGACCACAAGTGGAAACGAGAAGTGTTTAGTCACAGGAGATAAGTCTTGCTGCTGCTGCTGCTAAGTCGCTTCAGTTGTGTCTGACTCTGTGAGACCCCACAGACGGCAGCCCACCAGGCTCCCCCATCCCTGGGATTCTCCAGGCAAGAACACTGGAGTGGGTTGCCACTTCCTTCTCCAATGCATGAAAGTGAAAAGTGAAAGTGAAGTCGCTCAGTCGTGTCCAACTCTTAGTGACCCCGTGGACTGCAGCCTACCAGCCTCCTCCATCCATGGGATTTTCCAGGCAAGAGTACTGGAGTCCTAAGTGAGTTTTAAGTGTTGGAAGGCGCCTGGACCCTTTGAAGCAACATCTAGAAGGGTAAGTTGGTCACATTCTTGCCCAAACTCTCCCTCCTCAAAAAATTTCATCTTTCTTTGTCTGACTTAATGTTATGTTGCCAATTAGGGCATGACTATGTCCTCTGTCAGAACACAAATGAGTGTTTTAAATGTCCAAGAGATTAGTTTTTGGTATTCCTCCAGTGTCCTGTGAGTAAATTGACTGTTCACTGATAGAGGAGTTTATTTTTTTCTGGAACTCCGTGCTATACATTATTAGATTCCTGCTGCAGTGATCAAAGTAACTCCCGAAGAAGCCAGAGCCCTTCCACAACAACACAACCACGTAAAAAGAACTTTTGATGCTAAGAGATATGGCCCCAATCTAGGCAACCTACATGAATTTGTTGTCTTTATGGTGGTTCAATTATGTCAAAGCACCAGATCATGTTGCTATGCACTTTCTAAATAGACATCATGGTAGGGCTTTCATTTATCAGAGCATCAAATCAATAAGGAAAAGACAGATCACCCACTAAACAAATGGACAAAGATGCTTCACAAGAGAATGCCAAACAACCAACAAATCAAAAACAAGCCTAATCTTATTCATAATCAGAGAAATGCAAATTAAAACTATAGGAACATACCACTACCCATCCACCAGACTGGCTCAAATTGAAGTCTGGCAACATCCAGTATTGATGAAGATGTGAGGCATCCAGATCTCTTATGTTGCTGGAAGGAATGTAAACTGTGTAAACCAGTAACCCCACTTTGGAAAATAGCTAGGCATTCCTCAATAAAATAGAAAAAAAGCAAATATTATGATCCAATAGTCATCCTCTACAGTATGTGTTTCCAAGATACAATTGTGTGTGCACACCAATGAGAATGCTCATAGCAACACTGCCTGGAGTAGTACCAAGTCTGTCGGTACTAGAGTGGATCAGCAAATCTATATATCAAAAAAAAATGTTATGCAGCATTGAACATGAGCAAACTCCAGCTAAACTTGAAGACATGGTTAACTCTATGGAGTAAGGAGTGTCGTCAAGAAGGCACATATGGGTGCTTGAGCTGGTGGCCACACAGAATTGTATTTGCTGTATGTACACACACACACACACACACACACACACAATACATATTTTACTCCTCAGTACGCAAAGAGTCGGACACGACTGAGCGACTGATCTGATCTGATTTGATCTGAAAGTATATTCACAATAGAAAAATGTTTAACGAAAAATCAGTATCCAACAGGTGCCTCAAGCAGACAGTAATGGCTATTTTCATGAAGATGTTATCCAAAAGTTTGGATAACAAACCTCAGTAACCATCTAGGAATGCATTTTCCATTCATCTGTTTCACTCCTTCTTGGAGCTGCTTATATTGTCTACCTAACTGTTCTTTGGGATAATGAGTTTCACAGAGATACATGTAAAGAAAAATTGTAGAGGGACCAGAAGAAGAGTTCAGAAAGCCAGAGATCTTTAGGAAGGCAAAAAAAAAAAAAAAAAGAAAAAAAAAGAGAGAGAGAATTACATCTTCTCTCTGCAAGGGGGCAGGGACTCAGGAATAGAGGATCCTCATCAAACTGTGTATTTCCTCTGATGAGCTCTTGTTATGATAATTATTATCACTCCAAAGATGTTGATAATTATATTTAGACAGTTTTTAAAGCAATATTGTATAATATTTTCCTCCATTTAACACTCGCAACAGAGCTGATGAATACTCAGTCAGATGAAATGCAGGGCTGCTGGTTTGTCCACAAAGTGCTCCCATCAACCGTGTAAGTGAGTTTTATAATGTATACATTATAGCAGGGGGAAAAACACACTCTTTTGGAAAGGACCGATTCTTGGCGCATAATCAGTTCCCATTGAATTTAAATGACTTTTGGTCCTACACTGATGCTGATA
The DNA here is from genome assembly GCF_019923935.1 of Bubalus bubalis. Lineage (NCBI taxonomy): Eukaryota > Metazoa > Chordata > Mammalia > Artiodactyla > Bovidae > Bubalus > Bubalus bubalis. Next base: position 20,206,217 of record NC_059174.1, read on the forward strand.
AAATACTTTCAAATGTACAGAATATTAACCAAATGTTTATATTAAACATCTCCTTTCAGGTGAAAATGCGCTCGGTGAAGCGTAGCTCCCTGGAGCAAGTTAGTGAATATTAATGTTCAGCAGATCATAAGGAGGTATAAGTCCTGCGATGTAAGAAGCCGAGGGGGAGATAAAAGAGCAAGGTTGGTGGATGGGCCCTGCCTGGGGAAGGTACAATCACATTGGACATAAACTCATTGAGATGGAAATGGAGTTTGAAATATAAGCAATTGGGGCTGCCAGGAACCAGGCAGCAGATGCGGGCTGGGGAGGAAGAGCATTAGGCTCTGGCCCCTGTTTCCAAACTCAACCATGCCACAGACCTGGCCTCAGACCTGCCTGGGGTCCCATCAGCAGAGAAATTTACAGGATATGCCTCATAATTATCACCAGTCAATTGCCAGTTAATCACGGGCCCCAATTTCGAGTAAGTGAAGGCTGCTTATCACAGGAAGCATTTGGAGTTATATGAAGTATTACAGTATTTCAAATCTGCCAAAGCACACTGTCCATTTTCAATTATCATTGTTTATCTGCAGGTTTCAGGAAATCACATGTCTCATATGAGGCACATAAATACACAGCAATCTAGTAAATATACACATATTTCAGAAGGAAGACAGCTTTTATCAACCAGGCTGGAGATCAAAAGGAATACTCTACATATTTGTTGGTGGAGAAAAGGCCATACTGAGAACGCGAGGTCCAGTTGTGATGCTCAGCTCTAGCTAGAACATTGGGATTTCAGTCAGCTAGCCCCACTCTGGACTTCTGCTCCTCTATCCATAAAATGATATTAACAGTTCCAATAATCCATGTGAAGTGCTTTGAGCAGCTTGGAAGAACCATGCTCTCAAGCATAAAGTATTATTTATTAACCTAGTGTTAATAATGCTCTCGAGTTTGACATATATTTAAATTCTTTTGTTGTTATACTTATGGGCTTCCCTTCTGGCTCAATTGGTAAAGAATCTGCCTGCAGTGCAGGAGAGCTGGGTTCAGTTCCTGGGTTGGAAAGATCCCTTGGACAAGGAAATGGCAACCTACTCCAATATTCTTGCCTGGGAAATCCCATGGTCAGAGGAGTTGGCGGGCACATACAGTCCATGGGGTAGCAAGTGTCAGACATGACTTAGCGACTAAACCACCATATTTCTAGTGAAAGTGAAGTCGCTCAGTCAGTCCGACTTTTTGCAACCCTATGGATTGTAGCCCACCAGGCTCCTCCATTCACGGAATTTTCCAGGCAAGAATATTGGAGTGGGTTGCCATTTCCTTCTCCAAGGGATCTGGAGTGAGTTGCCATTTCCTTCTCCATATTTCTAGCAGTTACTTTTAAAATTATAAGGCTACCTCTCCTCAGATTTATTCAAGTTCAAAATGAACAATGGTAGAGGGAAACATACAATTACCATTTTACAGATCACAGATTATCAGACCTGAAAACTCTCTCTCAAGAAGACTTGTGTAATGACCGTGGGAGCAACTCTCCTCTAAATGATTTCAAAACATGGACTTTCTCTCATCTTCAAATACAATTTTCTGGGAAAACAGAGACTAAAATTTTCTATAAAATTAAATTCAAATTTCTCTTCATCTACATGAAGAGCCATCAGCTTGCAGATCCAGACTCCATGGGAGACTGTCACCCAGTGGCTATGCCTGGCAACGCAAGTGGATTCTAGGGCTTTAAGACAGGGGCTCAAAATCAACACCACTAAAGGCTGAACCGGGAGAAGGCAATGGCACCCCACTCCATTATCTTGCCTGGAAAATCCCATGGACGGAGGAGCCTGGTAGGCTGCAGTCCATGGGGTCGCTAAGAGTCAGACACGACTGAGCGACTTCACTTTCACTTTTATGCACTGGAGAAGGAAATGGCAACCCACTTCAGTGTTCCTGCCTGGAGAATCCCATGGGACAGGGGAGCCTGGTGGGCTGCCGTCTTTGGGGTCGCACAGAATCGGACACGACTGAAGCGACTTAGCAGCAGCAGCAAAGGCTGAACCAAGATTATAATCCCCATTCAAATGTCTCCCCTATCATGCTAAATCCCCTTTGGGCCTATTTTCAATCAGATACTCATCAAGCATCCACCAAGCCTTTGGCCTCTGCTCCATTGCAAGGCAGGCACAGACAATCAACAATAAATACTTATTGAGTGCCAATGTGAAAGTGAGACTAGAAAAACAAACCCTTATAAGTCTTCCTTTTGCTCTAAGAGTTTACAATCCAGTTAAGAATAAAAATTAGGAAGATGTTCAATAGTTAAATTGCCAGATAAACCAATACCAGCACAGTCAACAGGTCAGACAAAATGAACTCCAAACTTTTTTTTTTTTTCTGGTTAATATTTCTTAATACTTTAATTGTGAACTCATCTGCACAAGGACTTGGTTTTTCTTTTTTTTTTGTCCTTTTTTTAAAAATTTTATTTTATTTTTAAACTTTACATAATTGTGTTAGTTTTGCCAAATATCAAAATGAATCCACCACAGGTATACATGTGTTCCCCATCCTGAACCCTCCTCCCTCCTCCTTCCCCATACCATCCCTCTGGGTCGTCCCAGTGCACCAGCCCCAAGCATCCAGTACCGTGCATCGAACCTGGACTGGCAACTCGTTTCATACATGATATTTTACATGTTTCAATGCCATTCTCCCAAATCTTCCCATCCTCTCCCTCTCCCACAGAGTCCATAAGACTGATCTATACATCAGTGTCTCTTTTGCTGTCTCGTACACAGGGTTATTGTTACCATCTTTCTAAATTCCATATATATGCGTTAGTATACTGAATTGGTGTTTTTCTTTCTGGCTTACTTCACTCTGTATAATAGGCTCCAGTTTCATCCACCTCATTAGAACTGATTCAAATGTATTCTTTTTAATGGCTGAATAATACTCCATTGTGTATATGTACCACTGCTTTCTTATCCATTCATCTGCTGATGGGCATCTAGGTTGCTTCCATGTCCTGGCTATTATAAACAGTGCTGCGATGAACACTGGGGTACACGTGTCTCTTTCCCTTCTGGTTTCCTCAGTGTGTATGCCCAGCAGTGGGATTGCTGGATCATAAGGCAGTTCTATTTCCAGTTTTTTAAGGAATCTCCACACTGTTCTCCATAGTGGCTGTACTAGTTTGCATTCCCACCAACAGTGTAAGAGGGTTCCCTTTTCTCAACACCCTCTCCAGCATTTATTATTTGTAGACTTTTGGATCACAACCATTCTGACTGGCGTGAAATGGTACCTCATAGTGGTTTTGATTTGCATTTCTCTGATACTGAGTGATGTTGAGCATCTTTTCATGTGTTTGTTAGCCATCTGTATGTCTTCTTTGGAGAAATGTCTATTTAGTTCTTTGGCCCATTGTTTGACTGGATCATTTATTTTTCTGGAGTTGAGCTGTAGGAGTTGCTTGTATATTTTTGAGATTAGTTGTTTGTCTGTTGCTTCATTTGCTATTATTTTCTCCCATTCTGAAGGCTGTCTTTTTACCTTGCTAATAGTTTCCTTTGATGTGCAGAAGCTTTTAAGGTTAATTAGGTCCCATTTGTTTATTTTTGCTTTTATTTCCAATATTCTGGGAGGTGGGTCATAGAGGATCCTGCTGTGATGTATGTCAGAGAGTGTTTTGCCTATGTTCTCCTCTAGGAGTTTTATAGTTTCTGGTCTTACGTTTAGATCTTTAATCCATTTTGAGTTTATTTTTGTGTATGGTGTTAGAAAGTGTTCTAGTTTCATTCTTTTACAAGTGGTTGACCAGATTTCCCAGCACCACTTGTTAAAGAGATTGTCTTTAATCCATTGTATATTCTTGCCTCCTTTGTCAAAGATAAGGTGTCCATATGTGTGCGTGGATTTATCTCTGGGCTTTCTATTTTGTTCCATTGATCTCTATTTCTGTCTTTGTGCCAGTACCATACTGTCTTGATAACTGTGGCTTTGTAGTAGAGCCTGAAGTCAGGTAGGTTGATTCCTCCAGTTACATTCTTCTTTCTCCAGATCGCTTTGGCTATTCGAGGTTTTTTCTATTTCCATACAAATTGTGAAATTATTTGTTCTAGCTCTGTGAAGAATACTGTTGGTAGCTTGATAGGGATTGCATTGAATATATAAATTGCTTTGGGTAGTATACTCATTTTCACTATATTGATTCTTCCAATCCATGAACATGGTATATTTCTCCATCTATTAGTGTCCTCTTTGATTTCTTTCACCAGTGTTTTGTAGTTTTCTATATATAGGTCTTTAGTTTCTTTAGGTAGATATATTCCTAAGTATTTTATTCTTTCCATTGCAATGGTGAATGGAATTGTTTCCTTAATTTCTCTTTCTGTTTTCTCATTATTAGTGTATAGGAATGCAAGGGATTTCTGTGTGTTGATTTTATATCCTGCAACTTTACTATAGTCATTGATTAGTTCTAGTAATTTTCTGGTGGAGTCTTTAGGGTTTTCTATGTAGAGGATCATGTCATCTGCAAATAGTGAGAGTTTTACTTCTTCTTTTCCAATTTGGATTCCTTTTATTTCTTTTTCTGCTCTGATTGCTGTGGCCAAAACTTCCAAAACTATGTTGAATAGTAATGGTGAAAGTGGGCACCCTTGTCTTGTTCCTGACTTTAGAGGAAATGCTTTCAATTTTTCACCATTGAGGATAATGTTTGCTGTGGGTTTGTCATATATAGCTTTTATTATGTTGAGGTATGTTCCTTCTATTCCTGCTTTCTGGAGAGTTTTTATCATAAATGGATGTTGAATTTTGTCAAAGGCTTTCTCTGCATCTATTGAGATAATCATATGGTTTTTATTTTTCAATTTGTTAATGTGGTGTATTACATTGATTGATTTGTGGATATTGAAGAATCCTTGCATCCCTGGGATAAAGCCCACTTGGTCATGGTGTATGATCTTTTTAATGTGTTGTTGGGTTCTGATTGCTAGAATTTTGTTAAGGATTTTTGCATCTATGTTCATCAGTGATATTGGCCTGTAGTTTTCTTTTTTTGTGGGATCTTTGTCAGGTTTTGGTATTAGGGTGATGGTGGCCTCATAGAATGAGTTTGAAAGTTTACCTTCCTCTGCAATTTTCTGGAAGAGTTTGAGCAGGATAGGTGTTAGCTCTTCTCTAAATTTTTGGTAGAATTCAGCTGTGAAGCCGTCTGGACCTGGGCTTTTGTTTGCTGGAAGATTTTTGATTACAGTTTCAACTTCCGTGCTTGTGATGGGTCTGTTAAGATTTTCTATTTCTTCCTGGTCGAGTTTTGGAAAGTTGTACTTTTCTAAGAATTTGTCCATTTCTTCCACGTTGTCCATTTTATTGGCATATAATTGTTGATAGTAGTCTCTTATGATCCTTTGTATTTCTGTGTTGTCTGTTGTGATCTCTCCATTTTCATTTCTAATTTTATTGATTTGATTTTTCTGCCTTTGTTTCTTGATGAGTCTGGCTAATGGTTTGTCAATTTTATTTATCCTTTCAAAGAACCAACTTTTGGTTTTGTTGATTTTTGCTATGGTCTCTTTTGTTTCTTTTGCATTTATTTCTGCTCTAATTTTTAAGATTTCTTTCCTTCTACTAACCCTGGGGTTCTTCATTTCTTCCTTTTCTAGTTGCTTTAGGTGTAGAGTTAGGTTATTTATTTGACTTTTTTCTTGTTTATTGAGGTGTGCCTGTATTGCTATGAACTTTCCCCTTAGGACTGCTTTAACCGTGTCCCACAGGTTTTGGGTTGTTGTGTTTTCATTTTCATTCGTTTCTATGCAAATTTTGATTTCTTTTTTGATTTCTTCTGTGATTTGTTGGTTATTCAGCAGTGTGTTGTTCAGCCTCCATATGTTGGATTTTTTAATAGTTTTTCTCCTGTAATTGAGATCTAATCTTACTGCATTGTGGTCAGAAAAGATGCTTGGAATGATTTCTATTTTTTTTAATTTACCAAGGCTAGCTTTATGGCCCAGGATGTGATCTATCCTGGAGAAGGTTCCATGTGCGCTTGAGAAAAAGGTGAAATTCATTGTTTTGGGATGAAATGTCCTATAGATATCAATTAGGTCTAACTGGTCTATTGTATCATTTAAAGTTTGTGTTTCCTTGTTAATTTTCTGTTTAGTTGATCTATCCATAGTTGTGAGTGGGGTATTAAAGTCTCCCACTATTATTGTGTTATTGTTAATCTCTCCTTTCATACTTGTTAGCATTTGTCTTACATACTGCAGTGCTCCTGTGTTGGGTGCATATATATTTATAATTGTTATATCTTCTTCTTGGATTGAACCTTTGATCATTATGTAGTGACCTTCTTTGTCTCTTTTCACAGCCTTTGCTTTAAAGTCTATTTTATCTGATATGAGTATTACTACTCCTGCTTTCTTTTGGTCCCTATTTGCATGGAAAATCTTTTTCTAGCCCTTCACTTTCAGTCTGTATGTGTCCCCTGTTTTGAGGTGGGGCTCTTGTAGACAACATATGTAGGGGTCTTGTTTTTGTATCCATTCAGCCAGTATTTGTCTGTTGGTTGGGGCATTCAACCCATTTACGTTTAAGGTAATTACTGATAAGTATGATCCCGTTGCCATTTACTTTATTGTTTTGGGTTCGAATTTATACACCATTTTTGTGTTTCCTGTCTAGAAAATATCCTTTAGTATTTGTTAGAGAGCTGGTTTGGTGGTGCTGAATTCTCTCAGCTTTTGCTTGTCTGAAAAGCTTTTGATTTCTCCTTCATACTTGAATGAGATCCTTGCTGGGTATAATAATCTGGGCTGTAGGTTATTTTCTTTCATCATTTTAAGTATGTCTTGCCATTCCCTCCTGGCTTGAAGAGTTTCTATTGAAAGATCAGCTGTTATCCTTGTGGGAATTCCCTTGTGTGTTATTTGTTGTTTTTCCCTTGCTGCTTTTAATATTTGTTCTTTGTGTTTGATCTTTGTTAATTTGATTAATATGTGTCTTGGGGTGTTTCGCCTTGGGTTTATCCTGTTTGGGACTCTCTGGGTTTCTTGGACTTGAGTGATTATTTCCTTCCCCATTTTAGGGAAGTTTTCAACTATTATCTCCTCAAGTATTTTCTCATGGTCTTTCTTTTTGTCTTCTTCTTCTGGGACCCCTATGATTCGAATGTTGTAGCGTTTAATATTGTCCTGGAGGTCTCTGAGATTGTCCTCATTTCTTTTAATTCGTTTTTCTTTTATCCTCTCTGATTCATTTATTTCTACCATTCTATCTTCTAATTCACTAATCCTATCTTCTGCCTCTGTTATTCTACTATTTGTTGCCTCCAGAGTGTATTTAATTTCATTTATTGCATTATTCATTATATATTGACTCTTTTTTATTTCTTCTAGGTCCTTGTTAAACCTTTCTTTCATCTTCTCAATCCTTGTCTCCAGGCTATTTATCTGTGATTCCATTTTAATTTCAAGATTTTGGATTAATTTCACTATCATTATTTGGAATTCTTTATCAGGTAGATTCCCTATCTCTTCCTCTTTTGTTTGGTTTGGTGGGCATTTATCCTGTTCCTTTATCTGCTGGGTATTCCTCTGTCTCTTCATCTTGTTTAAATTGCTGAGTTTGGGGTGTCCTTTCTGTATTCTGGCAGTTTGTGGAGTTCTCTTTATTGTGGCATTTCCTCTCTGTGTGTGGGTTTGTACAGGTGGCTTGTCAAGGTTTCCTGGTTAGGGAAGCTTGTGTCGGTGTTCTGGTGGGTGGAGCTGTATTTCTTCTCTCTGGAGTGCAATGAAATGTCCAGAAATGAGTTATGAGATGTCTATGGTTTTGGGGTGACTTTGGGCAGCCTGTATCTTGAAGCTCAAGGCTGTGTTCCTTTGTTGTTGGAGAATTTGCTTGGTATGTCTTGCCCTGTAACTTTTTGGCCCTTGTGTGGTGCTTGGTTTCAGTGTCGGTATGGAGGCATTTGATGAGCTCCTGTCAATTAATGTTCCTTGCAGTCAGGAGTTCCCTGGAGTCAGGGTTTGGACTTAAGCCTCCTGCTTCCAGTTATCAGTCTTATTTTTACAGTAGTTTCAAAACTTCTCCTTCTATACAGCACCATTGATAAAACATCTACGTTAAAGATGAAAAGTTTCTCTACTGTGAGGGTCACTCAGAGAGGTTCACAGCATTACATGGAGAAGAGAAGAGGGAGGAGGGAGTTAGAGGTGACCCAAATGAGATGAGGTGGAATCAATAGAGGAGAGAGTGGGCTAGCCAGTAGTCACTTCCTTATGTGCACTCCACAATTGGACCACTCAGAGATGTTCACGGAGTTATACAGAGAAGAGAAGAAGGAGGAAGGAGACAGAGGTGGCCAGAAGGATAAAAGTGGGGAATGAAAAGGAGGGAGACAGATCCAGCCAGTAATCAGTTCCCTAAGTGTTCTCCACCGTCTGGAACACACAGAAATTCACAGAGTTGGGTAGAGTAGAGAGGGGTTAGGGAGGAGACACAGGCGACCTGGTGGAGAAAAAGGAGAGTCCAAAGGGAGAGAGAGCAGTCAAGCCAGTAATCTCGCTCCCTAGTGAAAAATGGGTCCTGAAGATTGGGTTCTTAAAGGTAAAAATTGGTAACAAATACATAAAAGCAAAAATTAAAAATCTAGAGTAGAGTTTGGAATTTCAAAAATACAATGTTAAAGAAAAGAAGAAGGAAAACAAAGAGAGAAAAAACGAACAAAGAAAAACAAACAAGGTAGCGAAAATTATAAAGAAAATACAGGTACAAAATTGATAATTAATACCAAAAAGCAAAAATTAAAAATCTAGAGTAGAGTTTGGAATTTCAAAAATACACTGTTAAAAAAAAGAAGAAGAAAAATAAAGAGAGAAAACAAACAAACAAAAACAAACAATGTCGCAAAAATTATAAAGAAAATACAGGTACAAAATTGATATCAAATACCAAAAAGCATAAATTAAAAATCTAGAGTAGAGTTTGGAATTTCAGATATACAATGTTATATAAAATAAGAAGAGAAAAAAACAGAGGAAAAAAAAAGTCACAGCAATTATAGAAAAAACTATAGGTACAAAATTGTTAACATATACCAAAAAGCTAAAATTAAAAATCTAGAGTAGAGTTTGGAATTTCAAAAATACAATGTTAAAGAAATGAAGAGAAAAAAAAACAAGGTCAAAAAATTATAAAATATATATATATATGAAGTTTGCTGAAGAAGAAAAAAATAGGGTCCTTTTTTTTTTTTTTTGCAAAGTAATAGGTTATAAAAGTGAAAATTAAAGGAACAATAGAGGACTTAAAATTTTTCAAAAAAAATAAAAAGAAAGAAAGAATGATCGTAAAATAGTAAAAATATATCTAGGACTGTCTCTGGTTTTGTTGTGAGTATTGTGGGTTCAGTTCATTTTTGGCTAGTTCCTTGGTCCGACTTATATTTCTCAAGATCTATAGGCCCCTTCCTATGTAGTCCGTAGTAACCACAGGGCTTTAATCTATTGCCTATAGCTTCCAAGGTGTTTCCCTCTGTTATAGCTTCTTCTGTTTGCTGGTCTCTTCAGTGTCTGGTTTCCACCCTGACACAAAGGGGACGGTGGAGGACATTTTTTTTTTTTAGGCTCACTTGTTCAGTCCCGCTGTGGGGAGGGAGGGAGGGATGCTGCAAACAAATAACACTGGGGTGCGCTCGCAGTGCCTCAGCCACACTGGGTCTGCCCCCACTCATGGCGCGTGTAGCCTCCCTGCCCACACTGCTTGGGCTCTAGGTTGTTCTGCTGGGAACAATCCGAGGCCGGCCCTGGGCTGCATGCACCTCCCAGGTCCAAGCTGCTCAGGTTCAGGCACTCGGGTAGTCGTCAGAGGCGCAGACTCAGTTGGGCCTGCGTTTTGTGCTCTTCCCAGGTCCAAGCAGCTCAGGTGATGAGGTGTTTGGCGAGCGCCAATGCTGTGACTTATCGCCTCCCCGCCACTCGGTTATCTGGGTGTAAAACCGGCGCACCTTCTCAGGCAGATGTTGACCGTCCAGACCCCCAAGAAGTTTTAGTTAGCAAAGAAGCCTGCTTACAGTTTTATAGATAATGTCTCTCTGGGGCTGTGATTGCCCCCTTCCAGCTCTGGCTGCCTGTCACCAGAGAGGGAAGGTCTGCAGCCGGCTATCTCTGTTCAGTCCTTTGTTCCATGCACGGGCACCGCGGTGTCTTAGGTTAGGACTGGCTTTTCACGTGGTAGATATCCCACAGTCTGGTTTGCTAGCCCAAATTATTTCGCTCAGATAGCGCTCAGGGTATTCAGGCCAGGTTCTTACTCTAAGCGATGCAGCCCACGCCGCGCCTCCCTGCCCAGCCCCCGCTTGCTAATGGCGTGTGCAGGCGTCTGCGCTGCTTCTCCGCTGGGGGAGTTACCGTAGGGCTCGCAATCTGCGAGTTTTAATTGTTTATTTATTTTTTCTCCCTGTTATGTTGCCCTCTGTGCTTCCAAAGCTCGGCACAGATTCGGCAGTGAGAAGGTTTCCTGGTGCTTGGAAACTTCTCTCTTTTTAAGACTCCCCTCCCGGGATGGAACGCCGTCCCTCCCTCTTTTGTCTCTTTTTTTTGTCTTTTATATTTTTTCCTACCTCCTTTCGAAGAGTTGGGTTGCTTTTCTGGGTGCCTGATGTCCTCTGCCGGCATTCAGAAGTTGTTTTGTGGAATTTACTTGACATTTAAATGCTCTTTTGATGAATTTGTGGGGGAGAAAGTGTTCTCCCCGTCCTACTCCTCCGCCATCTTGGCTCCTCCCAGTGAACTCCAAACTTTTGAGGGCAGGCTCCCTAAGCTATGTTCTCTGTCCTCCAGGGCACTGCCATCACACATTAATGTTCATATGAATCTACCTGAGCATACTGTTAAAATGAGCTTCTGATACAGTATATCTGGGACAGAGTCTAATATCTCGATTTTCTAATAAGCTTCCAGGTGAAACCAAAGCTGCTGGTCCCAGGACCACACTTTAAGGCCACAAGGAGGTAGGTGCTCACTCAAGGATGTGACACTTGGTGCCACAGATCAAGAACAAAGTGCTGTAGAAACATAGGGAGGACACGATTATTCATTCTGCCTGGATGGGGAGTCAGTGGAAGAGTGTCTTGGTATATTTCATGGGGTGAAGTTGTTTGAGATGATGGGTGAGATGTGACTAGCATTTGTCCAAATAGAGGAAGGAAGGATGCATGGATTAGATGAACAGCATGAGCTAAAGAAAGCAATGGACAGCAGGAGCCAAGTCTAGAGAGGATATTTGACTGGACTGGGAAAGGCACTGCATTTTAAGAGTCCATACTTTTCTAAAATTAATTGATTAATTTTTGGCTGTGCTGGGTCTTTGTTGCTGCGCAGGCTTTTCTTTGGTTGCAGAGAGCAGGGCCACTCTCTAGCTGCAGTGGGCAGGCTTTTCATTGTGGTAGCTTTCCTTGTTGTGGAGCACAGGCTCTTGGGTGTGCGGGCTTCAGTAGCTGCAGTTTCTGGGCACAGAGAGCACAGGCTCAAGAGCTGTGACATTCGGGCTTAGCTGCTCTGCAGCATGTGGGATCCTTCCAGATCAGGGATCGAGCCCATTTCTCCTACATTGGCAAGCTAATTCCTATCCACTGAGCCACCAGGGAAGCTCAAAAGTCCAAACTTTCAACGGTGGGATCCCTGAAATGATACACTGGTGAGAGGGAAATCATCGTGGGTAGGTGGAGGTCTGCACCCTGCCTCTCAACTAAACCACGTGGCCACCCTGTCTGCTCCTGGATTCAGCTCTGCTTTCAACTTTTAACAGGATGTCAGAGAGGTCTTCAAAATGTCATGATTGATAATGCATAATCCATCCCTTTCACTGGATGGGAATTATTCTGTTTTTTAAAAAGCACTTGGCATTTCAAGGGTTCTTTTACAGGCGTCTCCACAAATCTATGAAGCTACAAACTGTTTTTAGCAGTTGGAGACAGACTACTACTGCTTACAGGGTTGTATTCTTCCATTCTGCTTCGGATTTCAGTCCAGCTGTTCTGGGATCTTTTATTTTAGAAACTGGAAAACCAGAGCTATTAATAGTCTGGCAGCTAATTTAAATCTGATAATGTGCTGACACTTGGCTGCATACTTCAGCCCAGATGCCCATGTGTACAATGTGTATTTATTTCTGTACAAATGTGTACATGCATATGTATATAAATAACAGCAAATACTATGAAGTCAACACAATTTTTCACAGGGCCACCTGGGAGTTATTCTTTTCCTCATAAAGAGGACATTCTTTGACATGTAAAAATCATTTAGAAGGTGATTTAAACCTGCAGGTTCAGGGGTCAGAGTTATTAGACTATTGGAGGATTACATACAACTCTTTGTCTGGGTAGAAAAGAGACCCATTAAAACAGAATTCAAGCTATAGAATCCCTGTATGTTCCCTCATATACGTTAAACCACACTCAAACTACTCACTATTGACCATACATATACTACAATTTTCCTCTTATTTTTCATGTTATTCCCTTTGTGTACTGGATGAGAGTTTGGGCTTTGGAATTACCCTTGGGTTCAAGTTCTATCTCTGTCATTTTCTAGCTGAGTGATTTGCAGCAAATTACTCAGTAAACCAAGCTGTTCCCTCATGTGTACAGTGGTAACAGTCTCTTACCTCCAAAGACTATTGCAAGGATCTAATGAGATAATGCAAGTGAATACTTAGCACAATGGGCAAACCTAACTTCTGGTGAGAGAAGTCAGATCAGAGGTTGCCCATATTGAAGGGTCATGGGGTGTTGCTTGGATAGGGGCATCAGGAAGCAGTCTAAACATATTGTGTATCTTGATGGGAGTCAGGATTGCATGGATATATTTTCTCTAATAAATGGGATTGATTATTATTATAATTCCTTCCTCTTTATTGCTGTTGTTGTTGCTCAGTCACTCATGTCCAACTCTTTGTGACCCCGTGGACTGCAGCACACCAGGCTTTCCTGTCCTCCACCATCTCCCAGAGCTAGCTCAAACTCATGCCCATTGAGTTGATGATGCCATCCAACCATCTTGTCCTCTGTCATCACCTTCTCCTCCTGCCTTCAATCTTTCTCAATATCAGAGTCTTTTCCAATGAGTCATCTCTTTGCATCAGGTGGCCAAAGTATTGGAGCTTCAGCATCAGTCCTTCCAGTGAATATTCAGGGTTGATTTCTTTTAGGATTGACTGGTTTAATCTCCCTGCAGTCCTTGGCGTCCTTGGACTCTCAAGAGTCTTCTCCAGCACCATAATTCAAAAGCATCAGATCTTCGGCATTCACCCTTCTTTATCCAATTCTCACATCCATACATGACTACTGGAAAAGCCACAGCTTTGACTATATGGACCTTTGTCAGCAAAGTAATGTCGACAAAGGATATAATGTTCCTCTCTATATCTAAATTCTATCCAGTTTTCAAACTTTACCTTAGATACTATCTCCTCCATTAGACCTGTGATAGTTGCCCTAATCAGATGAGATCCCATTTTAGTCTGAACCAACATTCCTATCTTTGCACTTTTAAGACACTTTGATTCTCCCTGGTGTTAAGGTCTATCTCTTTGTACATCTCTCATCTTCATGACTTCAGCCCTCTGATGAGGCACATCGGAGTGATTTTGAGATCCTATACAGGACAGCAATCCATTCATTCTTCATCTTCCCATTAAATCACTGTAGAAAGAGTGAGTTCACTTTAATTCTACTCATGGGGCATGTGATATGGCCTTGAACCCCATGTCAGAACCTCAGTATATTCATAGTCCTCCCCAAGATTTCCATAACCACAGTTTCCTTCTGGCTTTGGCTATGCATGTTGACTCTGATACCTTGATCCAAATATAAAATGCCATGATTTTTTTTTTATAATTGACATGTGTACATACACTTATCTGTCCTAGATACACATGTGTGAAATAGACTTTCCTGAAGACTTGGGGAACAGGGTTGCAAAGAGGTAGGTCTCCTATCACAGCAACGTCAAGAGCTTCAGACAAAGTCAGCCTGTTCTTAAATGTCTTTGCAGCCTCCCTGCAACCAGAGGTTTTACTCTGGCCCTTCACCTCATATAGGTGCCCAAACTTCTACCCTCACCTCGTCTGTTCACTCCTCTTCCCTCACAGGAACAGAAACAAATGTCTTGCTCTGTCTCAGGTAGAAAAGTTCAGCCATCATCTTATTTTGCTCATGTCCCAGCCAACTTCTATGTTTTCAGTCTCATCTTGAATTCTAGCACTTACTGCCATTATTTTTCCATATCACGCAGCTTCTGTCCACAAAATAATTTTGGTGATAGTAGTGAAGATCATTTCCACCCCCGTTATAGAATGCACAAACAAAAGCATGAAGGGTAGGAAGAATGAAATAAAACCAAAAGGAAAGACTGATGGCTCCTTAAAAGAGATCACAGTGAGGAAATGGTAGCTGAGAAGCCCACCTCCCAAATCCTCCATCTTACTTGCTGCTGCTGCTGCTGCTAAGTCGCTTCAGTCGTGTCTGACTCTGTGGGACCCCACAGACAGCAGCCCACCAGACTCCCCTGTCCCTGGGATTCTCCAGGCAAGAACACTGGAGAGGGTTGCTATTTCCTTCTCCAATGCATGAAAGTGAAAAGTGAAAGTGAAGTCGCTCAGTCGTGTCTGACTCTTAGCAACCCCGTGGACTGCAGCCTACCAGGCTCCTCCATCCATGGGATCTCCCAGGCAAGAGTACTGGAGTGGGGTGCCATTGCCTTCTCCCATTTTACTTGCTACCAGCAGCAAAACCATACTGGAAGCATCACCTTGACCGGAAGAGATGAGAACCCTGGAGTTGAAAACAACTGAGTTGTTTCAACAGCCATTGAACCTGTGAGAGTAAAATAAAAGCCAAAAAGAATGACTTTTATCTTGTGATAAGAAGACTTTTGCTAATGACTAAGAGGAAAGAATATATGCATTTGAAAAGATTTACCTAGAACAGGTAGGAATGAGGACATAGTTTACACATTCAAGAGACCTGTAAATTGGGTTCAGCTGTGTAAACAGTGCACCAGACATGAAGGAATATTAACTAGAGAATTCTTTGCTGTCTGCCAGAAACTGAGGATGGAGGGGCCATCCCTTGTGGAAGCTCCCACCTTTATTGATGGCTGGCCAGATACCTCTATCCATTCCAACACCTCCCAGTCCAAAATGCTCTGTGCTTGTTTAATTTATTAACTTTATAATTAAATACTTAATATTGAGGACACATACCATGTTCTTGACACTGTATATAATACAAAATGCAGTTAGGAAATGAGGGAAACTTAAAGACCAGTGGTTGTCAACCTTGACTGAACACCTATTTGGCCTTTCTAATTCTCTTTGAACTTTTCCTTCTGGTTCTTTCATTAATGAATTGAATAAATTTTTGGCTAGTACTCACCCTATATTTATATGAGGATCCAGTTTTCAAATTTTGAAAAAATTATACCTTGACACCAGGTGAAAGCAATTGCATCCAAGATTGGGATTCATTGCTCTAGACAGAAGCCAAAATCCTGGGAGGCATCCAAAGAGAAACCACTGTTTTCTCTACACCGAGCAGAACGACTGGTGATCCCTGTACATCTTTTGTGAATCACACCTCATAATAATAAAAATTAATGTTTACTGAGTGCTTACTATTGCCAAGCAGTATTCTAAGAGCTTTACAAGCATTATTAATGCTTTATCATGACACAACCCTAAAATATAAGTACTCTCACCTTCACCCCACTTTTACAGATGAGAAAACTGAGGCACAGAAAGTTTGCAGTAACTTGTTCACAGTCACATAGCTGATAAATGATGGAGCATGGATTCACACCTAGGGAATGGGAACAACGCCTATGCCCTTCGTGACTAAGTCATGTCACTCTTCAAAAAGGAATTGGAAAGATTCATCTTGAGGGTCATTTATCCAGATTCACAGAAGCCCTCATCTGGACACCTGAATTATTAAAAGAATCAAGGCAAGCCAAAAATTCATGATCTTATAACTGCTTTCTTTGGCAAGGCTAAAACCTATCTCCTCAATTTTTCCCCAACCCCTCTATTAGGATTCATCCTCATAGGGGCAGGTGTCCAGCATCCCAACATGAGTGTCTTATAAACAAATTCGATTATAAGCCAAACAGAAACCTTGATTGGTATCCAAGAGGAGACACGATATCATATAGAAATTTGAAACCCTTGTCATATAATTCTATGGATTCTCAAAGTGCAATAATAAAAATAGAAAAAGAAAAGGGAGAAATATTTTAAATGTCCTCCTATTTTAAACTTATACCCAAATCGACATTTGGGCAGGTCCATCAAAAAGCACTTGGTGAGAAATCATCTGTGCACTAAGTGCTTTCATACCACGAGCAAAGGTCTGAATTGTAAGTAATATTGGCAAGAACAAGCTATAAGTTAAGATGCAAATCCAAATCGAGTGTGCGGTGTTCTGGCTTCAAGCCTGGTAATTGAATTTCCAGTTTATTATCCTTAATGTTTTTTAATGTGAGTTTGCAATTCAAGTCAAAATGGAAAGCTGCTCCTCCAAATCTTTCCCCTGAAGCACTTCCAGGAACAATTTCTTTTCAGAATCAAGAAATGGTTTTGGGTCAGGAGTATACTTTGTAACTTTTTCAAATTCTAGAAAAGTCTGTTGCAGGGAGGCCCTAAACCATGGATCCACTGAAGGACGCTAAGCTGGAGACCAGGGATTCTAGACTCTGAATCTGACACTGGAGCTGCTTATAGAAATGGGAAAGCTAAATGCTGTGAGCTGCCTAAGAGCTGGGAATCCTAGGGGCCACACATGGGATATGGGGGCTGTGTTTCAAATGAAGGCTGCTGCTTCAGCAAACTTGGTTTGTCCCCACTCAATAGTCTGAGTCTTTTGGATCTAACAGCTGGACCTTATCAGAAGCATACCGTTACATTTCTTTTTCCCCGAAACTAGCCCTGAATCATGGCTGAGGACTAAATTGCCTTGAACTGGTCTTTTTAATGGAGAAAGAGGTTTATAGGTGTTTAGCTATCTTTTAGTGAGGATAATAACAAAAACAGTAACTATAAACCTAACTTAATGAGAGTTTATTATTTTGCAAGATATATTCAGCTGTATGCATTATTTACTATAAAATGCAACTCATAATAGGCTTGAAAGGTAGGTTGGTTATTTTCCCCCAATTTCATGTAATAAAATTGAAGCTTAGAGACTTCACATAATTTTCCCAAGGTGATGTAACTGGAATGGGGGCTGAGCTAGGATTCACAACCAAATCCATCTGCTCTGAAGATTGTGTTCTTTATTGTTGGGCTAAGGAACTGTATACTTTTGCTTTTCTTTTAAAATTATATGTGTTCTTATGTGTGTATGTCTGTGTATGTATGTGTGTGTAAAAAGAGTATGGGAAATAAAGGGAAAATGTACCACAAATCCATTGCCTACACACGGACATGACATGAAAATACAAGTGTAGTAGTGACATAAGATGAAAAGGAATAGATTTCACTAATGGTAGTATTTGTACATTTTCTTCTGTATCCTACCAATAAAAAAGTATTCTGTAATGACTTGCAAAATACATGTATTTCCTCCTCCATATTTTGTTTTGTTTGTTTCCTCCTCCATATTGTTCTTCATTCATGAGACAATCCAATATATGCAATTGTACCTTAGCTTTTATTCTCATATATTATATCCTGGTGCTATTTTCCTATATGTATGTTTATGTATGTAAATATATATTTTTAAACAATCATTTAGTATTCCATCAACTTATTTAACTAGCTCCCAATAAGCTAATTTAGATTACATAATTTTTTTCTAATGAAAAAATTTTGTGCAATGAATATTCTTAAGCATATCTTCTGACATAGTTCTGTGAGTATATATCCATAGTTCTGTGATTATATAGCAGTCAGATATTTTTAGTCAAGAATCCTTTGCCTTGTTTAAAAGTCCTGCAGATATTGCCAAATGTCCTTCTAAAGAGCTTGCATCCATTCACCCTCTCACCACCAGACTGTGACCACTGCTTTTTACTGTGTCTGCTAACTTTCACATTCATGTCACCCGGTGATCCCACCAATGTTATGAAGCAGGTTCAATATGGGTGTCACCCTTGTTTCTAGCATGAATCAAGGCTATAACCCAGATGTTCTGATTCTAAGTACAGAACGTTTTCTCGGACAAATTAAAGATGCAAAGATAAATCGAAGGTTGGTACCCTCTTTTTCTACCTCTGACAGTTGAAGAGAGCAAATACAATGGGGAATCTGTGGTTCAGAGCTGTGGGATAAGGGCTTTCACCAAGTTTGGAAGCTACTAAAACACCATTTACTTAGAGTTTGGGGTTGAGCCATAACCTTCTATTGTTCAAAGGCATTTTCCTTTGTAATACTTCCATGGAAAGAAAAAGGACTTGAAAGTTGTATTTATTAAAAAGCCCCAAAGGCATGTGAACATCAATTTACATTTTTCTTTTTTATAGAAAAAAATAATGTAGTTAAGTGTAAATGAATGTCAAACATGTGGTTTATATTTCCTTTAAGACGCATGTGGGCTTTAAAAACTAATGGAAATACCTTAGGAGAAACACACTCCACAATATGGTGAATCTAAAATATATAGAACATTTGGAGCAGGTTGGTTCTGGTAGAGGAGATCTTCTGACACCTCACATGAGATTTCAAAGAGGGAGTCAGTTCTCTAAACTCAGGTCTCACCTCTGTTTGGGTTCATGACTTAGAGAGATGTGAGATACTTCAAAGTTAAGAAGGCCATTACCATTTCTCCCTATCCATTTAATGAACACTTCTTCTGTTCTGGAAATCAGAGAAATGAAGACAAATTAGAGACAGCCTTGTCTTCAAGGAGCTGAAGTCCTAGTAAGAAACTAGATGAGGAGAGAGATAACAAAAATGGAATGTGATTGGTAAAATAAAGCATAGTCAGGACACTACAGAGAGGAATGTTCACTCTCCCTGGGGTGAACGAAGGGTGAGGGAAGACATCCTAATGTCTTCCAATGTCATCCTAATGACATCTCAGAAACGAGGAGGATGGACAGGAGTAGCTGGGCAAAGGATTTACTGATGACATCACAGCACTGAGATAAGCATGTCTAAGGGGAGAGGTGTGGGAAGCCTGGCTTTACAATGGATGCTGGTACTTCCATTTGAGCGACATGTAGACTAGATTGTGGAGGGACTAGTTAGCAAGAAGGCTAGAGAAGCAAGCAGGTGTCAGGCCATGCTAAGGTGAATTTTACTGGCAAGAGCCAGTAAAAGGTTTGAAGGGGAAGAGTTTTGAGTTTTAAAAAGATTATTCCATACTATGTATGGAAAACAGATTAGAGAAAAATAGTACTGAGGACAAGAAGGTCAATTAAGACTTGTTGCTGAAATTCTGTAAGTGATTATGAAGACAGATAAAGGGACTAGAGGCAAGAATAGAGAGAAGGGAATGAACTCAAATGGTTGAGGCTGGGATGCCTAGGTGTGGTCAGGAGTAAAGGAAGAGTCCATGGTAACCCCTGGATGTAATACTTCAGCTTGGACATTCAACCTCAGGAATGGATGTTTAGTCCTCAACTGGATAAGAGGCAATATAACCTATTGAAAAAAGACACTCACACTAATTTAATTTTCTTCTAAACAAAAATAGAAGTCAATAGAAATGGGACATATTAATGACTGTTCTCATAAACTGTTAAAGGAATAAGATAATCCTTTAAGATTAAGTATTAAGGACTCCCAGCAGACTTTAAAATGTAAGCAAAGGAATTTCTCACAAAAATTAAAGTTGACAGTATCACACTCTGGACAGGATGTGAGGAAATGGTAACTTAGGTTCACTTTTGCTGGCAATGCATATTGATACAATCCAGAAAATCTGACCTTTTTGTATAAACCTTAGAAGAACTCTGCTGTACAGGCACATGTACAAGGATATTAATTGAATCACTGTATATAAAAAAATATTCAAAAGTGAATGGATAAAAATGGTGGTATGTTCATATAATAGAAGTGGATAAATATCAAAAAGATCATTTTAAGTGAAAAAAATCAAATCGCTGAATGATATTGAAGCAATCCATTGTATTACTTAGGGATACTTATGTTAGTAGTAAATATATTACAGTAGATAAAAAAGAATTCCTAGGGACACCTAACTCGGGGAGAAAGGAGAAATCAAGGATGGATATTGAAAGGTTTCCAAAACATCTGGTTTATTAAACCATTTATTTATTTTTTCAACCATTGCAACGTTGGCATTTTGGAACAGATAATTCTTTGTTGTGGAGGATTTTCCTGTGGATGGCAAGATGTTTACCAGCATCTCTGGCCTCTACTTACTAGAAACCAGTACCACTGCCCATCATCAACCATCAAAAACATCTCTAGACACTGTCAAATTGGTCCCTGGGGGCAAAAACACCCTTGTTTACAAACTACTACTTTATTAGATTGATATTCCTTACAGTTTTCTTTTTAAATTAATTTATTTATTTTAATTGGAGAGTAATTACTTTACAATATTGTGGTGGTTTTTGCCATACATTAATATGAATCAGCCACGGGTGTATATGTGTCTCCCATCCGGAACACCCCACCCACCTCCCCTCCCCATCCCATCTCTCTGGGTTGTCCCAGTGTACTGGCTTTGAGTACCCTGTTTCATGCATCAAACTTGGACTGGTCATCTATTTCACATACGGTAATATACATGTTCTCTCAAATTCTCTCAAATCATCTCACCCTCACCTTCTCCCACAGAGTCCAAAAGTCTGTTCTTTATATCTGTGTCTCTTTTGCTGTCTCGCATATAGGGTTGTCATTACCATCTTTCTAAATTCCATATATATGTGTTAACACACAGGTTTTTTTTTAATATTTTAGAATAAGAGGGGTGGGGGGAGAGTAGCACTCCTTTAGCTATTATTTTAGTAAACTATAGCATGCGTTGGTGTTCAGCTACCAAGATACATAAAATAGAACCCTATCCCCATGGGAATTCTTCATCTAGACAGATAAGGCAGTGTAAAGGCAAAGAGGCCTTGGAGCGGGACAGATAGAGATCTGAGGATGGATCTAGGACAGAACGAAAGACAGGTCCTGACTCTGCCACAAATTCGCTAGGAGCAGCTCAGCTTCCTCCAGTCTAAAGTAAATATTTTTCTTAAAGTGAGGTTTTATCTCCTGGAACTCTGAAACATAGCAAGCATGCAGGAAAGAGTCATAATGATGTTGCTCTTTGTTTTCATTATTATTCATATGCACAGATGAATCATGTAAGACTGTGTCTACCTCCTCCTCAGCACATTTGCCTCTTTGTTGGTATCACAAGGAACAGGAGAGCAGCTTGCTCAGAGTGACTGCCTGTCAGATCACACAATCTCAGCCAGCTCATAAACACCACCATTTTGCAGTCACGTAAGCATCACAGTGAAGCAAAGTGGGGCAGAGGGCATGGGCCAAGCACCATGAAAAAGCTCGCATGACTCATGACCCAGAAGTAGGTACTTGAGAAGGTCTTATATACTCACTTGTGTTTCCATGCTCTTTATAAAGTCTAAACCCCTCCTTGTATTTTCTCTCTTTTAATACTACTTAGATTTCCTTCAACTCATTTGTAGGCCCTACAGGGCAATATCTGACCACACTGCCCCTAAGGGCTGCCTAATTGCACACTCAAATAAAAAACGACAAATTCTTATGTTGTGGGAAATATTCTAGAATCTTGGGAAAACTTGTCTGATACCTGAGCCGCGTTCCTTGGTAATAGTGCTAATACTAGTGATTTTCTCCCAAATATGTGCTACATATATTATATTTTGTAATAAAACATTTGTAAGAACCAGAAATTTAGTTTCCATTATATCTCGTTTAACTATTCTTCACAAGCCAATGTTGAATTCAGTAATGACAATATTGATATGTATTACAGTCAGCTATATGCCACATCATTACATATGACAAATAGCTACAGGGTTGCTCCAAGGGCTAAGAAATGAGAGAATTCTTCTCTCTAGAGCAGAGTAGCCTCTAACCAGGGACCAGTTTGGTGGAGGTGGGCGCGGTGATTGGTTTCAGGATGATTCAAGTGCATTCCATTTATTGTATACTTCATTTCTATCATTGTTACACCAGCTCCATCTCAGATCCTCAGGCGTTAGACCCCAGAAGTCGGGGACCCTTCCCCTAGAGCAACCAAAAAGCCTAGAATAGAAAGGAAGCCTCTGAGGAACCACAGGGAATGTTTGTGATTGGGTTAAGCAGGAATATAAGACAGGCAACCCATGTTCATACAAGAACAAACATGCATCAAGGCAAAGCAATAGAAAATAAGTTCTACTGAGGAGGAGAGTCCTAAGAGGGGAACTATGAGTCTGGTTTAATCCAGAATATCATAACTACTCAATCAACAATTCATTCAGCAATTAATTGTGCAGCACCTAAAACGAATCTAGCACCTTGCTAGGTGCTGTGATATGTATGTACCCGGGATCTTTCTATCACAGCAGGGAAGAAATGAATAATTATGGAGTTGTCAGGATCAATTGGTGGAAGGAGGACAGAAATTATTCTAGAAATGGAATAAGGACTCCAGAGTGTACTTTGTATTACTCTAGCGCCATATAGTGTCACAAAGTGAAGTGAAGTCGCTCAGTCGTGTCCGATTCTTTGCGATCCCATGGACTGTAGCCCACCGGGCTCCTCCATCCATGGAATTTTCTAGGCAAGAGTACTGGAGTGGGTTGCCATTTCCTTCTCCAGGGGATCTTCCCAACCAAGGGATCGAACCCAGGTCTCCCGCATTGTGGGCAGACGCTTTACTGTCTGAGCCACCAGGGAATCATGACTCAAATATGTCATCTCAATTTGGCTCTGTTTGCTAACATATGAGTTTATATATCATCACCTTTTTGTAACTTCCTGGACAGAACATGACCCAAGATGTATCTTCACCAACCTCCTTTTCCATCACAATTGATGGTTCCCAAGGACTGCCTCTGTCCTAATGGATGAGCCCAATTCACAGAAATTAATTGTTTTCCAGAGTTCTTTTCATCTCTTGAAATATACAGTATCACAATGGCCTGAGGGAAAGCTATAAGAACAATCTGCATTGCTGCTAAATGATCACATTCTCTGGGCTTTATCTGGGCTGCACATGCCTTTGATCTCCTTTTAAAAACATCAAAACTCATTTAATGTACTTCTAAAAATGAACAGGGCAACAGAAAAGGAACACATTAATGACTCTTCACATAACTTATTAAAATTTTAACCCAGTTTATTATTTAGTGTACTGTAAATCAAATTAATTACAAATATTGGTATTACTATGTATGCATAATTAGTTTCTAATCTTTACCACTTTAACACAGTTATGTTTCAAAAAAAGGCTTCTAAGTGCTATCTGAGCATATTATAGACTGCTTAGAAGTAAACTATTGTAATTCATATGCATTCTATTCGCATATAACTCTCTGACAGATCTCTTCTGATACATAATAATCCAGTGCCAACATGGATGGAAATAATTTGGCCAGCACTTACCAGAAATGAAAATTAGTATCTGCTGATAGATGACATGATTTTAAAGAAACACAACTTTCCAAGTCACTGTACAACAGCATATGGTTTTCAAAGGTTAAATTAATCCAAATTACAAAGTCAGTGTTCTGTTTGTATGAATTGAATTCTGTAATCATAAATTTAAATTAGTGCGTTGTTAGATTATATGGCACCCCAAATCTACCTTGCTGCTGGAGACTGAAACAAAGCTTTGAGATTGAAACAAATGTCTTCGTTCTACAGATGAGAATATATGGAACTATCATAGAGGTTTTGTCTTATCCAGGCCCCCTCATAGGAAAGCCTGCCAACTCTAGAACAGTGTTTGATCCTCATGCCTCATGAACACTCCAGGTGTCCCTCCAGGGCTTCCCATTGTGCTACTGTGACACCAAAAAAGGGGTGAGGAAGCATCCTCCCCGACGTGACTGTGGTTAAGGAACAGGATCCTCTCGATAAGCCAGAGCTTGGAATTTCACCATCTTTAATTATCCTTTGTGAATCTTAAGAGGTTTTATATACTATTTTTTTCTAAAATTTCCTGTTGATAGGTAGTCTTTATAGGAGAAAATCTTAAATCATCAGTTACCACTTTGGTAGAAATACTAGCAAAATAAGGAAAGAATTGTCATAAGGTGGATGCATAGAGAGGTAGGATGTTTGAATGCACAGAAAGGGGAAATGATTTAAGCCAAATAGTTAGAAATACATTTCCTACAATCAGGGCAAAGTTAAATGGATGAAGATGGTGGATCTTCTATTATTGAGCGTGTCCAAGTAGCAAATGGCCTTACTTGTCAAGGATACTACAGAAATCATTTGAGAATCAGTGAAAAGTTACCTGGGCTTCCCAAGTGGCTCAGACGGTAAAGAATCTGCCCGTAATGCAGAAGACCAAACTGAGGGCTGTGGTACAGCTAGACCTGCATTGCAGGTGGATTCTTTACTATGGAGCCACTGGGGAAGAAGCCCCATTGTCAGAACTGCTGTTATGAAAAAGATAACAAGTCCTGGTGAGGTTGTGGAGAAAGTGGACCACCACTGCGCTGTTGGTGGGATGTAAATGTGTACAGTCAATATGGAAAACAGTATGGAGAGGCCTCAAAATATTAAAAACAGAACTCCCATGTGATCCACTAATTCCACCCCTGGGCATTTATCTAAAACAAATGAAAACGCTAATTAGAAAAGATATATGCACCCCTGTGTTCACAGCAACATTATTCATGCTAGCCAAAATATAGAAGCAGCCCAAGAGTCCATCAATAGACGAACGGATAAGGAAGGTGTGACATATTTATGTATATATGTATATACATATAAATAAAATGGGGTATTCAGTTCAGTTCAGTGGCTCAAGTCGTGTCCGACTCTTTGCGACCCCATGAATCGCAGCACGCCAGGCCTCCCTGTCCATACTCTGCCATAAAAAAGCAAGTGAAATCTTGCAATTTGTGATAGTGTGGATGGACACAGATGGTATTATACTGTTGGAGAAAGATAAATACTGTATCTGAATGATTTCACTTATATGTAGACTCTAAAAAGCAAAACAAACAAATATAACAAAACCTAAGCAGAGTTACAGATCAGAGAACAAACAGGTAGTTGCTAGAGGGAAAGCAGGTTGGAGGGAGAAAATAAATAGGTGAGGAAGATTAAGAGGTACAAACTTTCAGTTACAAAATAAATTATTCATAGACAAGAAATGTACAGTGTAGGGAATACAGTCAATAATTATGTAATATGTATGGTGAGACTTATTATAACTAGGGCTTCCCATGTAGCTCAGTCCGTAAAGCATCTGCCTGCAATGCAGGAGGCCTGGGTTCCATTCCTAGGTTGGGAAGTTGCCCTGGAGAAGTTCTGAAATGGCAACCCACTCAAGTATTTTTGCCTGGAGAATCCCATGGACAGAGGAGCCTGGTATTGTGGTGATCATTTTGAAATGTATAGAAACTTCAAATTACTGTGTTGTATAAAATGGGAAGTAATAATGTTATAGGTCAGTTACACTTCAGATGAAACCATGGAAAAAACAGATGAGCTTTGTGGTTACCAGTGGTAGGGGCATGGAGGGAGGGAAATTTGGATGAAGGCAGTCAAAAGGTACAAACTTCCAGTTATAAGATAATCACTGGGGATGCAATGTACAACATGATAAAGACAATTAACACTGCTGGGTATGTTTAATATGAAAGTTGTTGAAAGAATTAATCCTAAGGGTTCTCATAACAAGGAAAATTTTTTCTAGTTCTTTAATTGTGTAGTGATCTGAGATGTATAGGTGCTGCTGCTACTAAATTATTGTGATAATCATTTCATGATGTATTTAAGTCAAATTACTATGCCATATACCTTATACAGTTCTGTATGCCAATTATATCTCAATAAAATTGAAGAAAAATAATAAATCATTTTTTGAAAAAAAAAAAATCCTATGGATTCAAACAGAGAAGGCAATGGCACCCTACTCAGTACTCTTCCCTGGAAAATCCCATGGATGGAGGAATCTGGTAGGCTGCAGTCCATGGGGTCGCTAAGAGTTGGACACGACTGAGCGACTTCACTTTCACTTTTCACTTTCATGCATTGGAGAAGGAAATGGCAACCCACTCCAGTGTTCTTGCCTGGGGAATCCCAGGGACGGGGGAGCCTGGTGGGCTGCCGTCTATGGGGTCGCCCAGAGTCAGACACGACTGGAGCGACTCAGCATGGATTCAAAATTAGGTGCAGACCTTGCATGGAGCCCCCAGAAGTGAGAGTTCCTGAAGCAGTGGTGTTTCACAAGCAATCCAATAAAGACACCATTGGGTGGCAGGTATGACAAGAATCTGACCCACTCATCTCTAAAAGTGGCCTGGTGGACTTGAGGTGGGGACAGTGCCCCCAGACTAGCTGCCTCTAACCAGTCATGGATCTATTTACCCATTTTGGCTAACGTGTTACATCCATTGAGCACTATTCCTAGCAACTTGGAGACAATTTCACTTTCTGTGACTTCAAACACATTATCTTAAGTTAGAACTGGAAAGGACATCAGAACACACTTCATGTTTCCCACTCTCTAAGGAATGTTAATCTCTTACACAATTTGTACCTCAAAACAATTCTGTAAGGCAATACAAATTTTATTATCCTTGCTTGATTAAGAGAGCAAACTGAGAATTTTTTTGTCATTTTTAAATGAATGTCCTTTTCATGTGCTTCTTTCTCTCACCTTCTTAATCTCCTGTCATTTATCTTCACTTCCACCAGAAAATACAAATGATATTTTCATCATTTCACAGGAGTGTCTTTAATGTGATTGCCATACTGGTGGCATGAGAACTAACGCTGTGAGCATGCTCACCTGTGCAGAAGGAATCTTGAGACCATTTTGAGTCTTTCAGTCAAGATTCCATAAGCACACAAGCATCTTGGGAAAAAAAAAAACTTAATATATTTGCTACATATTGTTGTTCCAAACATATCACTTCCAAAATGCTCATTTACCAAGAGATCTGCATAATTAGCAGGTGCCAAAAAATGCTACAGAGGAATATTTCCAATCTGCTGAATGACAATTCTTTTCCCCTACAAAGGCTGCAATGGCTTGACAAAAAGATGCTAAATTTTCTGTGCTGAAAAGTCACACATGCCCCATCTGGGCATCAAAAAAGACAGTGTTTCCAGCTTCTTCTGTTCATTCTAGGAAGATCTGTGAGTCAGGTGAGCTTAGGTAGGACTGCAACAAACTAGGTTAGCATGGAGAGCATTTTGCCCCACTTATTGAAATTAAATGCTAATTGGTCCCAGAGCTGCAGACAATTCTGAGATACAAAACAGTGTGCATCCTGGGCATTTCTCCTCCCACTAGCGTGAAGTCTCCTCAAAAAGCACAGATGCTGGCCTAGAGTAGGTATGTTCCTTGTTGAATGAATGAAGGAGGAAAGAAAGAAGGGAAGAAGAGAGGGAGGGAAGGAGGGAGGGGGAGAGAGAAAGAAAGAAAGATATAAGGGGAAATTTCTCACTTTTGCTGGGATTTCGGTTTCAAAACTAACTCCTGGCCTATCAGAAGTTGTTAGTAATTGCAGTATTATTCACAACCTTTAATTCGCATGTACAAATCTCATCCAGCCACCCGGGGGATAATATCGCCTACCTTTGGCCTTTCAACAGGTCAGAACTTTCACCTATACTATCTCAGCAACTCTGAGGGTAGACATTTTTATCCTCATTTGTCAAGTAAATAAATAGGGTCACTGAATGAGACTGGATTACCTACTGCTATTCATATTCTGAAAGCCTAATCTCCAATGAGATGGTATTAACAGGTGGGGCCTTTAGGGGACAGTAAGCCAAGAGTGGAGCCCGCAAGATGAGATTAATTTCATTGGGAAAAACAATCTCTTGCATGCAGCCTTTTGACCCCTACTTGGACACAGAAGGATGGGCCTTGGGCCTGTAACACTTCAGTGGTGGTGGTTTACTTGCTAAATCTTTTCCAACTCTTGCAGTCCTGTGGGTTGCAGCCTGCCAGACTCCTCTGTCCATGGGATTGCCCAGGCAAGAATACTGGAGTGGGTTGCCATTTCCTTTTCCAGCAGCATCTTCCCAAACCAAGGACTGAACCCAGGTCTTCTGCATTGTAGGTGGATTCTTTACTGACTGAGCCACCCAAGAGATAAAGAGCTGGACTTATCACCTTATGTGGGAAATCTTATCAGGGAAATCAGACTCAATGTGTACCCCTCTGGTCTGTCTAACCATGTGCATCATATAACACCTGCCTAAGCCCACTATCGTAACTGTCCTCTTCCAGAAAGAAACAAGGCCCTTTTGCTACAGCACAAGACAGGGTGTGTGCAGACTGAGGGCTGCTGAGTGCGACCTGCTGGCCATGGAAACCCACAACGGAACCACATCTTGTCCTGTCTCTTCTCTACATGAGTAAAGCACTGTTCTATCCAGTACTTGCCTGGTTTGTCTTTTCCTCAGTGACTCTAACACCAAGATACAGTGGGCAGAAGTGCTTGAAATTCTGCCTCTGATAGTGGATAATGGACGCTAGACAGCATCCCCTGCCATATGAGGATACAAGAAGTGAGTGTTCTCCAGACACTGGATCTGCTGGCACCTTGCTCTTGAACTTTTCAACCTCCAGGACTGTGAGAAGTAAGTGCTTATTGTTTAAGCCACCCCAATCTATGGTACTTTTGTGCTACAGCAGCCCAAATTGACAGAGATATCTATAGAAGTTTGAGAACAAGGAGAGCAAAGAAGTTTCACTGAAAAATCATCTTCGGTCCACTGGTAGTGGCTTCTTGGAGTGTGATGCTGAGAAGGGAAGATACATCCAAGTTCAAAAGAAAGGAGAGGACCGAGTGCTTAGCAAAACCTGCCATGAACACTGAAGAGTAGTATGTGTGCTACATTTTGCTGATCCTAACTGGGAATTATACTTTACTCATTCTACTCTTAGTTTTTTATGGAAATGAACCATTGCTTTTCTTTAATCCTCCAGAACTGAACTTAAGTACACCTTAGTTGCTCAATGTGGATTCATTCATTGAATCAACTAAATTAAAATGGCCTTCCATTGAGCTAGATGGCAAAGATCATGATGCTGTCAAGGTAACCAGAGTAACAATAACAACAAAACCCACTAACCATCCTGGTTTTTATGAGCACAATTTGAATCTAAGACATGCAAAGCCTCCATAATGTGCAGCCTTACCTCCCTGATGAAACCACAGGAATTGAGTAAAATAGCATCCTTTCCCATGGAATGATCTCTCTCCTCCATCCACTGACTTTTAGTTGAAAATCAAATTTGAATGCTGTGTCTTCTCGTGCATCTTCAAGATTTATTCATGAGTCACAGCTGAATGCTCTATGTGTTGTATTTATGTGAACAAATACACATGAAAAAAAAATCAGTTCTATTATCTAGATAGATGTGTGTTTGTCAGCATCTGAGAGTATATCCATCCTGGATGGTATAAATATTCAGCCACTCTTTTAGAAACATCAGTCAGGCATTGTAAGACATATAACCACAGCATAAGCAATGACCCTATGCATGTCTTCTGTCCCATTTTATCTACACACTATGGAACAGAAACAAGTTGATACTGGAAATCTCTGTAATATTGGTTAAGAAGCTATTTATTTCAAATGTATTCTGCTTGGTGCACCAACCATAATTTTATTAACAGTGGCAATGTATTGAGACATTATTCAAGGGAATTCTAACAAGTATTCATTCATTCTACCTTACTACCCTCGACACATCAAAACACACACACACACACACACCCTTTTGAAAAGAATCAGAGGGTTCTTTTTTTTCCCCTTCCAAAAAAGCATCCTATGGTCACTTAAAATTTTTATAACATTTTTTCAATTAAATTTCTAAAACCTTATCAGGAGTATGGTATCTTCATACAGGAATTCTACTCTCCAAGATTTGTAATATTTCAAATGACTTGGTTACAGGGATTAATTTATACTACCATTCTCTAAAAGGTAAATGGCACTTAGAAGAAAAAAAAAAAAAAGAGTTTTATTTTCCTAGAAATTTTTCTAGGATTTTTCTTTAGATGTAGGTTGTATTATATTGGTGTTCCAGCCTAACTAAATTCCTGCTACCACTCTTAGCAACACTGGATGACTCCTAACATTAGAAAAACTGGTGGCAGAAATATTGCTAATTATACTTCATGAAAAAAATCATAATATAATTTGAGATACAAACTTTTGCAATTAGTCAACTTTGTGCCACCTGGAATTTTCACATTATCCACCTTAAAATTCATTGATCATAAAAGTGCTCTGCCTTCTTCACAGGAGAAATCATGACATAATTTCCCACTAACTGCTTGAACATTTTTCAGTGCACGCGTGTGAGCTGCCATTGATCTTCCCCAGGCCGAAAACATAATAGAGTCAAATGTGCTGTTTTCTAAACCAAGCATAAGCCTAAAAAATGATCTGATTTCATCAATACCTAGTTTCCTATTGCCACTGTAACAAATTACTAGAAGCTTAGTGGTTTAAAAAAAAAAAAAAAAACCCAAATGTATTTTCTTGCAGTTACAGAGGTCAGAAGTCTGAAATGAGTCTGACAGCAATAAAACCCAAGTGGTGACAGAGTTGGTTCCCTCTGAAGACTCTCAGGAGAGAATCTGTTTCTTTGCTTTTTCACCTTTTAGTGGATCCCTGGATTCTTTGTTTTGTGGCCTCTTTCTCTTCCTTAAAGCTCGTCACTCTAATCTCTGTTTCTCTCATCACAGTTCCTTTTTATCTTCTGAAGTCAAATCTCCTTCTACCTCTTTCTTATAAACACAATATAATTATATGTAGGGCCCACTCAAACAATCCAGGATAATCTCCCCAACTCAAGAGTCTTCACTTAGTCACATATGCAAAGTCCTTTTTGCCATATAAATTAACATTCACAAATTTCAGGGATTAAGACCTAAATATCTTAGGGGGATATTATTCCACCAAACACATCAACTAATTAAGTTCCTTAGAGGGAAATAAAATTAACTTCTCTTTTAAAATTAGGCACTAATCACAGAGAGTAAATAGAATAGAGGTAGTAACTTGAATGTAACTTGCATGTGAGATTGTAAATCTAACCTGTAATATCAAGCTTAGTCTTTAAAATGGTATTTTGAGCAGTTTCTTGGAAATGAGTAAGGATTATGTTACACAATTAAGAAATTGGAAGCAGAGCCTATGAACAAACAGGATTTTTAGTTCTAAGCAACCATATCCAACTCCAGCTAACTTAAGAAGGAAAAAAATTCATTAAAGTATCTATGAATCAGTGGGCAGTTATAGGGCTCAGCTCTGACTTTGAGAAAAAAAAATCGAGAGAGATGGGACATAATGAAACATGACTTAGGTTACATAATAGGAACAGTTTGAGTCGCATGATGTTTCTGGACTTTTGCTAAACATGCTTGGGGTCTTAAAGCTCGGATGCCTGGGGTTTCATCTAGCAACATGCCTGCCTTAGTAGTAAACTGAGACAGCATAGGAGTTGTCACTGTTGTTTAGATACTAAGTTATGTCTAACTCTTTTGCGAGCCCATGGACTGTAGCCCACCAGACTCCTCTGTCCATGGGACTTCCCAGGCAAGAATACTGGAGTGGGTAGTCATTTCCTTCTCCAGGGGATCTTCCTAACCCAGGGATTGAAACCATGTATTTTGCCTTAGCAAAATACTAAGATTCTTTACTACTGAGACACCTGAAGAGCCACCAGGGAAGCCCATAACATAAGAGTACTCAATCCATAAAGCTATCATGAGGATCAAATGAGATACCATATATAAATTATTTACAATGATGCCTGCCACATACCATTGAAAATAAATTGGAAAAATCACTGACCCTCACTATTTTTGCAAATCATATCATGAATAATTTCTCAACTGGCCCTGAGCCTTTGCCTCACTTTCCCAAGACTCAGACTCCTGAATGGGATCACTTGAATCCATCATTCCCTAGCTCTTCAAGAGCAGAAACAAGAAAAATCTTTCCTTTTATTTCCATAGGGAAAGCAAAGCCCTGTCTGGACCCTGAACTGTGATAAAGGAAAGGCAAATGGCACCACAGCCGATATTCACAGGTAGAAGGTAGAATCCAATTTATGACAGGAGTGACCAATTGGAAGTAACACAGGGCCAGGAGCCATATCCAGTGGAACAACTCAATGGTCACTTGACCGTTCTCCCACCTTTTCCTGTTACCTTGGTGGTGTTAGTTCATTATTTCAATTCTTATTTACCTGATTACCCCTTGATATAATTTAATTCTATATTTTATTTTCCGGAATACATAAAAAAATTAAAACACCAAGAAACAAACACTAATATAACTCATGGAAATCTATTTATTGTACATGTCCATTGGATATTTTTATTTGAATAAATATTGTTAAATGGATGCATTTCAAATTTGGAAATGGAGCACATGGTAAGGATTTGGAGAACAGACTTTTGGTAGTGATCAAAGGAAAGTTTACATTCATCTGAAATGATTTTATTATCTTAATAAAAATTTTAAATTCAACCAGAGGCAAAAGTGGAAAAATTTTAACAACAGTTAAATTCTGGGTGGTGAAAACACATGTGAATTATATTTTCTACTTTCTCAATTTTTCAATTTCTCAAAAATATTCATACCAAGTTAAGTCATAACAAAACAGCAAATAGCCACAAAACATATTTTAAAAGCCCAAGTATTTAGTAATATGTACAAGCCCATAAACTGGAGAGGAGATAGAATTCTTTCCAGTTGTATGAAATGGAATTTAATAAAGAGTTCATTAAATTCGTTGTGTTTTGTCCAATGAAAACAGAATAGTCATACAAATATGAAAAAGACCACACAGCATGGAAGAGGCAAAAGGTCTGAATACTAATCACTCCAGTTTGACTTTGAAATAGCGCTTTGTTCTACTCTAACACAAAGGTCAAGAGCTCTAGGGAACAGTGGACTTTTCCTAATGTGGTGAAGTGGAAAACTCCCCTCCATGAATGCAACGAGTCAGCCAACCCTGGTCAAGGAAAGGCTTTCTGACAAAAGCAGAGCAGGAAGAGGAGCGAGGCAAGAGAAGCCATAACTTATTAAACACTCTACTGAAAAGATCATACACAGCTTAGAAGAAGAAGATACCTCAGAGGCTAATCCTCCCTGCATACAGATGGAAAACCCGAGGCCCAAAGACAGAAGACCAGTGTTACACAAACAGCACCTGGCAACACACAAGGGGAACCTAGGACTTCCCACCCCCTGACCAATGAACGTTAGCCCCCTTATTTGGATCCCCGAGCAGGGCGACAAACCTCATCCCTCTCTTCCTTTGCACTGGTGTCCTCTGTGCTTTGCAAAGCAGGTCAGCAGAGCTCTTCTCCTCCTTCAATTCTGAGCTCTTTTTTTTTCGAGCCCCTAACTCTCAATTTGAGCTGGTCGCCCATCTGCACTCCATAATGCCCGTTACCTTGCCTCGTCATAACTCCTCACCTTTGCTGTGTTGTCTCTGCCACTAGACTATTAGCACTGAGAAAAGGGGGAGCACAACTCTATGATCCTTTTAAATGGAGGGATTTATTGTCAAGACTCTTTTGCACTGTGGGTCCAGGGATCTTCCCAGAGAGGGAGACTGGAAAATGCATTGCCACAGTGGTGATTATGGAAGCCATCAGCTCTGACATTCTGTCATTATGAAGCCCTGTCATTAAGAATCCCTCCTTTCTAGCTCTGGTTGAGGTATCACTTCCTCCTGAAAGTCTTCTCCTTATTAACTCAACACTCAACACCTGATTGGACCCCAAACATCCCAGCAAGATGGCTGTCACTTCCTTTCAATGTGGGTGTCTGTCTCTTCAACTGGATGGTTAATTGCTTGAGGACCAGAACCACAGGGGGCACTTACCTCTGCCTAAAGGACTTTTATACCAAAGTGTGTAATAAACAGTTGTAGATGATAATTCTGTTACTAGAATAGTGTTCCATAGTGGCTCTGTTATTGTTAGTATCAGGTTAAAAGACGCTAATGAATAGAGTATGTGTGTGTGTATGTAATCAAGCTTAGAAATAAGTTGATCTCAGTGAGTCCCTGCCAGTAGCCTTGTGAGACATTATGCAAGATGGCACTGGTTTTTTATTTGTTTTTTCAAATATTTTAATTAATTACTTTATTTGCTTGCACCAGGTCTTAGTTGCAGCACTCGAGGTCCCTTAGTTGCCTCATGTGAACTCTTAGTTGAGGCATGTGGCATCTACTTCCCTGACCAGGGATCAAATCTGGGCCTCCTGCATTGGGAGCACAGAGTCTTAGGTACTGGCCTACCAGGAAAGTCCCTAGATGGCATTGTTGATGGATCAAAACAGATACTGGGTAGGAAGCCAGATAGAGCAAAGAAAGGGGACAGGGCAAGGAAAGTGCTTGCTTTTTTTTTTTCTTTTTAATGAATTCGTAAATCTTATATGTGTGAAAACTTCTCATGTACTACAAACTCATTGCTTTTCCTATTAAGTCTGAGTGGATCATTATAGATAATAAATCATGTAGATACATATCCGTATTGCCTTGCCTCTTCACTGGTAGCACGGTACATAGAAGAAGCCATGAGCTGGGGAAAATCAGACCCTTGCTCTCCTGGTGCCCTGCTATCAGCTCTCTTGGCATCAGAGCCGCCATGATGCCTGCTGCCTGTCTGTTTCTGTGTTCAACAGTGTTAACTCTCTTACAGAGGGAGAGTGAAAAAGGCATGACCACAACTGGCATAAAACGTGATCAAGTAAATTAGGAAAAATCTGGGTCAGTTCAACAAGCCTTTTTACTGCAGGAATTCTCAGAGCCTTTAGTATGCAGATAATCCTCTAAGGAGGGTCTATAAACATTCATACAACTTCCCACATTATGATTTTCTATTTTGCAGGAGTAGAACTCTATGAAACATACCTTAAGGAATGCTGTGTTAAATCAAATAAAAATCTACTAATGCATTAGAAGCTTACCAGGTTAAACAAAGTTAGCATAATATGGAGGAATAGGAGAAAGACTCTCACTCACCATTAAACTTTTGTTTTTTAAACACATTTGTTTTACATGATCACCCAGCTGGAAAATAATGTCGTAGACAAGGAAAACTTATCCACCGTGGCATCATTTTATCTAACATTTCTGTTGATTTCTGGTTCCAACATTTCCCCCTTTGAGAGCACCCACATACTCTAGTCTAATTGGGAATTTGATTGCTAGCCAATTTAAGATTCTGGGGCTCTGCTAGAGATGGCTCAGTTCTTGAAACAACTTAAGCTCTCATTGTGTGTCATTATCAATGACTACATGATTGAATCAAATAAATGGTGAAATACCTTTCCATATATACATCCTGATCAGAATTTTTTTATTGATAACCCTGTTCATTGGACCCAGTAGTTTCTCCCTCCTCCCTTTAAAAAACACCAACTAGTGTTTTCATACATGGCTTCCCTGATAGCTCAGTTGGTAAAGAATCTGCAATGCAGGAGACCCTGGTTCAATTTCTGGGTTGGGAAGATCCCCTGGAGAAGAGATAGTCTGCCCACTCTAGTATTATTGGGCCTCCCTTTTGGCTCAGCTGGTAAAGAATCTGCCTGCAATGCGGGAGACCTCGTTCAATCCCTGGGTTGGAAGATCCCTGGAGAAGGGAACAACTACCCACTCCAGTATTCTGGCCTGGAGAACTCCATGGACCATATAGTCCATGGGGCTACAAAGAGTCGGACACAACTGAGCAACTGCTTTCTTCATTCTTCTCCAGCACCACAGTTCGAAAGCATCAATATTAACAAGAAAACAGAAAGACTCAGAAAACTGAATTTTGATCACTGATTTTGATCCTGAAAACGAAACTGCAACTGGTAAACTAAACTTAATGCTCAGATCGTCAGCCCAAGTCCTCCCAAGGTCAACAGCCTCTTTAGGGGGCACCCAGAGCTACAGTGCTCTAATGTATGGCAGAGGGAGGTGTTTTTAAGCAATATCTGTGGTGGTCAGAGGTCCATCTAGTCAAAGCTATGGTTTTTCCAGTAGTCATGTATGGATATAAGAGTTGGACTATGAAGAAAGCTGAGTGCCAAAGAATTCATGCTTTTGAATTGTGGTGTTGGAGAAGACTCTTGAGAGTCCCTTGGACAGCCAGGAGAGACAATGAGTTCATCTTAAAGGAAATCAGTCCTGAATACTCACTGCAAGGACTGATGCTAAGGTTGAAGCTCCAATATTTTGGCCACCTGATGTGAAGAACTGACTCATTTGAAAAGACCTTGATGCTGGGAAAGATTGAATGCAGGAGGAGAAGGAGATGCCAGAGGATGAGATGGTTGGATGGCATCATTGACTCAATGGACATGCGTTTGAGCAAGCTCTGGGAGTGGTGATGGACAGGAAAGCCTGGCGTGCTGCAGTCCATGGGGTCACAAAGAGTTGGACATGACTGAGCAACTGAACTGAATTGTGGTGGCAAGTGCTTAGAAGTCACACTGGTTCCAAAACCAATGATGTACAATGGAAAGAAATAGTGTGTTTTGAAATGTATCACAAAGTACAAGGTATTTCTTATTGTTAAGTAATATAACCTGAAAGTATAAATAGACTTTTAGCTTGGAAATACCTGTGAACCTGTACTATGTATATCTGCGCATAATTTGCATTTACTATGGATACAGGGTTCATACTTACAGAGGTTTAGTTCCTTATATAGAGTTACTTGAATTTTTTAAAAATATACTTACTATGGGCATTTTCAGATAAAGTTTAGAGTGGTTTTCTCATCTGATTAAAGAGTAATACACAAACACTATAGAGAAGCTGGCTGCAAATTTTGCATAATGGCAAAAAACAAACACCATTGTGAAGAAACAGAGATAAAGAAAAAATGGAAAATAAACTTCAAACTGTGTCACAGGGAATAAATTTCTATCAAGAAATATGCTCTCTTCTAAACTTCATATTTATAACTTTGAAAACACATTTTATTTCAAGCAGAAGCAATATAGCAAATGCATTTTACAAGGAAACACATAAACTTATACACATCAACTTTTAAACTTTATGAGAACAGTTCTAGAAGCCTGGTATAAAGATGATATCTGGCAAAATAAAGGCTTGGGGAGGTATTAATTGGCCCCAATGGGTTTTCCTTTTGGGGAAGAGAGAAACTGAAAACTAAGATGAGGGTC
This sequence comes from Bubalus bubalis, assembly GCF_019923935.1. Classification (NCBI taxonomy): domain Eukaryota; kingdom Metazoa; phylum Chordata; class Mammalia; order Artiodactyla; family Bovidae; genus Bubalus; species Bubalus bubalis. Next base: position 20,243,558 of record NC_059174.1, read on the forward strand.
TTCCCAAAGCTCATTATATGATTTCTGAGTCTGAGTTTTAGTGGCCAGTCTCATTCTTTGTCTTTATAAAATGTTAGGATCCCTTTCCCTATTAGCAAGCAAGGGCACTGATGTATATCCACATATATCTGCCTCAGTCTAGTATTCAAGACCCTCAAGAATTTGGTATCACCTCAACAAGTCAACATCAGACCCTCATCATCCTCACCTCTCACAATCTCAAACCCCCCATCCAAGCGGTCTACTCATTATTTCCAGTCATAGACCAGTATACTTCAATGAGCTCTCTCAATTAATATGTTTCAGTATAAAGCACAATTCATAAATGCCTTTATTATATCATGTAACTGAGAATTTCAGAGTTGAAATAAGCTTCGGGGTGGTTTGATTCCAAGATCTCTCCCACTGTTTTTCTCTGATTCCCTTGACCATGTCCTACTCTACCTCCCACCACCCCTCTCCAAGTGGCAAAGCTGAGTTAAAGAGCTGGAACATGGATGGGTCTTTTTTTCTCCCCCAAACCTTTCCCTGTTTAGCCAAACTTTCCTACATTGAGGGTATATACGTGAGACCAAGAAAAAGATGGGCCACACCTTTGCCTGCATCAGGGGCCATATTCATTTATTCAATTTCATTCAACACAGTACTGTTTGCGCCCCCCAACAAAGTGTCTGCCCATTATGTTAAGTCCAGGAATAAATAGATGAATGAGATCTGGTATTTGTCATCAGGAAATTCGCAGACAATGCCTACTGATAATTACAGATAAATAGATAATTACAGTGAAATGGTTTAAGTGATGAAATGAAGCCCTTCAATGGCATTAAGGGATTATAATAGAGGAAATCACTACAGGAGATGGTCTTTGTTTCATGGTAAGAGGTATAAGAAAAACAGAGACAAGAGATATGGAGTCTGCCAGTCCAGAGAGTGAATCTTGTGGCACCTGGGCTCAGGCCCAGGCTTGGAAGAGACTCTGAGAGATCACTGACTTCAACCTTCTAAGCACCTTGGAAGCTCTAACCTTAAGCATCTAGCCTGGGAAAGATTAGGAGCAACTCAACTCAAGAGTCCAATCCCTTCCCCAAATCCTGAAGAAATGAAAGAGCTAGAGCAAATACAATCGCCATGTATCTATGAAAATAAAACTTCTAATATACTTAAAGAGAGACAAGAAGTTAGCATTGACCCCAAACTTTGATTCTACCTCCCAATCGCCTCAGTAATGGCTGACAGCTTTACTTTAAATCCAAATTGTACTGAAGACATGCCGAACCACTTACGGAACGGCCAGTTACCAAGAAGTCCTGACACCAAAGGATGCCTACACCATACATAGACTATAGCACTGAAACATATACATTACCATATGAAAAATGGATGACCAGTGTGAGTTTGATGCATGAAGCAGGGCACCCAAAGTTAGTGCTCTGGGACAACCTAGAGGGATGGGGTGGGGAGGGAGGTGAGCTCAGGACGGGGGTGGTGGACACATGTATACCTATCACTGATTCACACTGATGTATGGCAAAAACCACAATAATGTAAAGTAGTTAGCCTCCAGTTAAAATAAATTAATCAATTTATAATAAAAAGATAAACCAAACACAATCTGGGCTTTCTTCGATGTTTCAAAAGATTCCCTAGGACACATTTCCCAGTTGAAGGTAATCAGAATTTCATGCTGTAGTTTCCCAGTTAATAAAATTCGGGGTGGGGGGCGGGAATCATAATTTTTCTTATTCAAACAGCAAGACTTCTCTACAGTGATTAAAATAATATAACAGCTGAGTAAAGCAAAGCTCTTCTTTGGAAGGTACAGTCCTCCTAGTGCTTATAGAGGCCAAATTTAATATGGGAAATCCTAGATAAGGAAAGGGTGATCATCATCAGAAAAGATGAAGGAGACCATATGGCAATGGCCAGATAAGTTGCTTGCACTGATTCCCTGCATCCAGGCCAACTCTATGGAAAAAAATGTTTAGAAATTGAGGCTTAGGCATGAAGTTATTTATGCCAAAACACGCAGCCAGCAAGTGGAGGTGCTAAATCTAGAACCTCAGCCTCGGCCTCTTTCCCCTACAATAGCCTTCCTCTGCTTAACCTTGTACCACCTCTACTTAGCTGGGCAGAAACCACTCATTTCTCTCAGAAGTCTTATAAACAAAAGGCACTTTTTAGAGAAGAATAAAATGTCACAATTGTGAGCTGCATTCTTCTGATTCCTTTTAGCACCATTCTGCTTTTTGCATGCCTGTGTTTTGCCCTCTGGTAGGTTGGGGGTTGATAGAGAAATACATGAGTGAAGATGGCGATTTGCAAACCAACCTACTGGGTGCCTAATAAAATGCAAATCAAAACATGGGGAGAAGAGAAGTTTTCTGTCCTTCTCTTTACAAATAAAGTGTTATGTGCCACTTGCAGGGATCAGGAGCACCATGCTGGGGCTGCATCTGCTCTTTCTGACAGCTCCTCAAAGAGCCCTGCTTCTTCTTTTTTGCAAGCCAGCAAGCTGTTCTTGGAGAGTACAAAAAGAAACCTGCTGCAAAAAAAAAAAAAAAAAAAAAAGGTTTCTCTGACAAGCGAGAAAAAATTCAAAATCAACTAAAAAATCAAAACTCAAAATCTATGATAGTTGTCGACAGAAGAAAAACACACAATCTAAAAAGTGCAAGTTTGGGGACATGACTGAGGACTATAGCCCTGGAAGGAAGCCAGACTTCTATAGCCCTAGACTTTCCTGCTGGCTTAAACGGTAAAGAATCACCTGTACTGCAGGAGACCTGGGTTCAACCCCTGGGTCAGGAAGATTGCCTGGAGGAGGGCATGGCAACCCACTCCAGTATTCTTGCCTGGAGAATCCCATGGACAGAGGAGTCTGGCGGGCTACAGTCCATAGTGGCGCAAAGAGTAGGGCACACTGAGTGACTAAGCCTTTTACCTTTTCATAAAACCCTGGAGACAGTCCCTCAGATAGCTCTGAGGAACTTCTCTGAAGACCTAAGGGAGGAACCAGATATAGATTTCTTTTTTTGTTGTTGAAAAAAAAAAAATAAAACATCTAGTCAAATATCAAAGTATTACTGCTAGTCAAAAAAATTAGACATCTCAAATTAATGATTTTAGTGCTTTTCTGTGTATGGGGAGATGCAAGACTCTGGGCTTGTTGAAATTGTTCCTTTGATATACATCTTCAATATCTAAAGCCAGTATCCAAAGCACAGAATGCTTCCTGTTTTTCTCCATCCTGTATTCCCCTTAGGGTGTACCATGGAGCTGGGGAGGCAGCCACAGTGGTTGATGACTTGATCCTATAGATATGGAATGACTGGCAACATTCTTTGTTTACTGGAATAGCAGACAACATTCCTTTTTCACTTGCTGCTAAGTTGCTTCAGTCGTGTCCAACTCTGTGTGACCCCATAGACGGCAGCCCACTAGGCTCCTCTGTCCCTGGGATTCTCCAGGCAAGAACACTGGAGTGGGTTGCCATTTCCTCCTCCAATGCATGAAAGTGAAAAGTGAAAGTGAAGTTGCTCAGTCGTGCCTGACTCTTAGCAACCCCACAGACTGGAGCCTTCCAGGCTCCTCCATCCATGGGATTTTCCAGGCAAGAGTACTGGAGTAGGGTGCCATTACCTTCTCTGCCTTTTTCACATAACAAAACCCAAATTCATGTTCTCAATAAAGGAAGTCCTTTTCAGTTAGGAAGAGGAAAGATTGAAAACTCATTGAGTGCAGGGACTGAATGTGTGGCTACGAGAGAAGAGACCATGCAGGAGATGATTGGGAACTGGAGAAAGCATGGTGTGGGTGCTAAGTTGCTTCATTCATGTCTGACTCTTTGCGACCCTATGGACTGTAGCCCACCAGTCTCCTCTGTCCCTGAGATTCTCCACGCAAGAATACTGGACTGGATTGCCATGCGCTCCTCCAGGGGATCTTCCTGACCCAGGGACTGAACTCGCATCTCTTACATCTCCTGCATTGGCAGATGTGTTCTTTACCACCATTGCCACCTGGGAAGCCCGGAGAAAGCATTCTTTTTGTCAAATAAAAAAGACATTATTCAGCTCTAGCCAATGATGCATTGAGGACAGGACCCACAGTCCCAGAGCTAGTGGACAGTATAGTTCTTAAAGAGACTCTAGGATTTGTAGACGTTTATGTGAAATCCTCCGGTTTTCAAGTTTTCCAAATTATCATTATTTCGCCAGGCAAACTGAATAGAATTCTTGGAACTCAGTGCTCCCCTTTCAGTCTCCAGGATGGAGGAATGCTAGGACCACCTCAAATACCTGAGTCTGGTCTGCAAAGGGAGACATCCTCCAGAAGAGAAATCCCCAAGAACACGCAAGAAGACACCTGGGGCTGTGGAACGGTAGAATTCCTTGGACATAGTGGGGGACATTACAGCAAAGCTAACTCTATGTTTATTGAAAGTTTAACATGTGCCAGGACCAGGGCTAAGCTCCTCAAAGACATCACCACATCCTGTCCTGACTACCACCCTATGAAGCAGGTACAATTCTATTATCACCAACATACAGATGGGAAACCAAGGAGCAACATGACAGCTAGTAAGTGATAAAGAAAGAATCTGGGTATCTTTTCCCTTGGGATTTAATTAAAAAACACATCAGTGTTCCAAAAATGTCCATTCATACATGATGAATAAATTCTAGGCAGATCCCTGTCCTGGAGGAAGGGAAGGGACCACTATTTTTAAAGGCTGACATAAGAGATCTCTCGCCCATCATGTTGTTCAGGGATCCCCCAACCTCTGAGCCACAGATCACTATCAGTCTGTGGCCTGTCAGGAACCAGGCTGAACAATAGGAGGTGAACAGTGGGTAAAACCAAAACCATCACCCCCTACCCCCATCCCTACCCCCTGGTGCATGGAAAAATTTTCTTCCATGAAACCAGTCTCTGGTGCCAAAAAAATTGGGGACTGCTGATGTTATTAATATTGATGTTTAGAGTATGTTAATATATTTCATGAATTCTAAGGGGCAAGTCTTATTCTGTAAAATCAAAGCTAAATTCAATCGCAATTGTGTATTTCTTTTTAGTTTGCAGCCTTGTTATTCAATGGATGAAGTCAGATTAAAATTTTAAACTGTGACACAACTAATCAAATAATAAAATGTTTTATCCTTCTTTTAAGCATAACTGAGTCTTCTCCTGAGAATTATCTTTTAAATTCTTTTAGTATGTTTTGTCTGTTCACAGACTTTGACAGTTAAATTCATTTCCTATGTTTAACTCACTTCTCCCAAATAGACAATGAGCTTTTCTGCGAAACAACCAGGAAGCTTTGGAAAAAAAGACCTTGGATAAAAATGGCTCCAGTCATTCCTTATCTATTCTGGCCTTCAAGAAATGGAGCATGCTTACCAAGGAAATTTGGTACAGAAGGCTAGAGTGTCAAAGGAAAGATATATGTGGATATTTTTGAATAACCAGGGATAGGTCTAATTAAATGAGAGATTAAAAAACTGTACCTGACTTATTTGGGCAGAACTGCTACCAGTAGCAAAAGTCACTAGGAAACAGTTTTCAATTCAACACATTAAGGACTTGGGAGGAGCCGTGCTTTTAAGAAATTTAACACCGGCTTCCATGATGGTGGATTTAGACACCATTTCTGTTGCTGAAAGTTTCCAACTAAGACCTACAGTGTCTATGAAATAAAAGATTCCAGCTCAGTAGGAAGTTAGAGAATAAGGTCTTAGGCATTTCAACAATGTTATTATCTATTTCAGAAAATTGTTCATTTTTATTATTAGGACGTGAGTGTTTAAGAATGGTTCAAAGAAAGATAATACAGAGATATGTAATATATGTGTAAAAGTTAATAAGTATTGGGCTCCAAAATCACAGGAGATGGTGACTGCAGCCATGAAATTGAAAGACGCTTGCTCCTTGGGAGAAAAGCTATGACAAACAAAGATAGGGTATTAAAAAGCAGAGACATCATTTTTGCCAACAAAAGTCCATCTAGTCAAAGCTGTGGTTTTTCCAGTAATCATGTATGGATGTGAGAGTTAGACTATAAAGAAAGCTGAGCACTGAAGAATTGATGCTTTTGAACTGTGGTGTTGGAGAAGACTCTTGAGAATCCCTTGGACTGCAAGGAGATCCAACCAGTCAATCCTAAAGGAAATCAGTCCTGAATATTCATTGTAAGGACTGATGCTGAAGCTGAAACTCCAATACTTTGGCCACCTGATGTGAAGAACTGACTCATTGGAAAAGATCCTGATGCTGGGAAAGACTAAGGCAGGAGGAGAAGGAGATGACAGAGAGTGAGATGGTTGGATGGCATCCCTGACTCGATGGACATGAGTTTGAGCAAGCTCCAGGAGGAGGACAGGGAAGCCTGGAGTGCTGCAGTCCACGGGGTTGCAAAGAGTCGGACATGACTGAGCAACTGAACAACAACAATAAAATAACAAAAGAATCATCTAAGTACCAACTATCTTGATAAGAAATAGAGCCTTAGAAAGCTCATGTATATTTCTTTTTATCAAATCCCTTTTCTCTCTTCCAAAGGCAACCAATATTCTGGATTTTGCATTCATACTGTTCTCTTCTTAAAGCTTTTCTATACATATATACATTTACTCCTAAAAAAATTCTGCTTAATTGTGCCTCACATGGAACTTCCTATAAAAACAGCAGGTATATTCTACTGTCTTTCTTTTTTCACAAAATATACGATATTTTAGATACTTACTGTGTTGAAGTGTGCATCTATAGCTCATTCATTTTCATTCTCATTGAATAGCTAGCAAAATTTATTCATCCTTTCTATTGTTAATGAACAAAAGTTTCATTCCTGTTTTTTAATACTATGTGTTATGCTGGTCTGAATATTCTTGATGTGCCCTCATAAAATGATTTTCTTTAGGATTCATATTTCAGGTCAGTTCAGTTGCCCAGTTGTGTCTGACTCTTTGTGACCCCATGGACTGCAGCACGCCAGGCCTCCCTGTCCATCACCAACTCCCAAAGCTTACTCAAACTCACGTCCATTGAGTCAGTGATGCCATCCAGCCATCTCATCCTCTGTCATCCCCTTCTCTTCCTGCCTTCAATCTTTCCCAGCATCAGGATCTTTTCAAATGAGTCAGTTCTTTGCATCAGGTGGCCAAAGTATTGGAGTTTCAGTTTCAGCATCAGTCCTTCCAATGAATATTCAGGACTGATTTTCTTTAGGATCTCCTTGCAGTCCAAGGGACTCTCAAGAGTCTTCTCCAACACCACAGTTCAAAAGCATCAGTTCTTCCGTGCTCAGCTTTCTTTATAGCCCAGCTCTCACATCCATACATGATTCATATTTAGGAGGATACAAAGAGCTGGTTTACTGGGAAAAATGCAGGCTCACCTTTACTACATGCAGTAGGCTACTTCTCAGTGACATTGGAATAGGCAATATTTTATTATTTTATTAGGTATTACATGAAAAGCACAAGATACAAAATAAAAACAGATAAACTGGACTTCATTTAAAATTTTTGTGCATAAAAGGACACCATCAACCATCTTTGTGGCTAAGTAGTGTTTCATTGTATAAGTATACCACATCTCTTTTACTCTCATTTATTTTTGGACACTTGGGTTCCTTGCACATCTTAACTATGGTATTTGAGTAATACTGCTGGAAAATCCATGGACGGAGGAGCCTGGTAGGCTGCAGTCCATGGGGTTGCTAAGAGTCGGACATGACTGAGCGGCTTCACTTTCACTTTTCACTTTCATGCATTGGAGAAGGAAACAGCAATCCACTCCAGTGTTCTTGCCTGGTGGGCTGCCGTCTATGGGGCCACACAAAGTCGGACACAACTGAAGTGACTTAGAAGCAGCAGCAGCAGCTCTAAACATGAGAGTGCATGTATCTTTTTGAATTAGTGGTTTTGTTTTTTGCTTTTTTCATATATAATACCCAGGAGTGGAATTGTTGGATCATGCAATAGTTCCATTTTTAGTTTTTTGAGGAACCTCCATACTGTTTTCCATAGTGGCTGCACCAACAGTGTATGAGAATTCCTCACAACAGAGTATTCTTCACATACTTAGCAACATTTTTTATTTGCAGATTTTTTGATGATAGACATTCTGACAGGTGTGAGGTGACATTTAATCTCATCATCAGTGATGTTGATCTTTTCATATGCCTGTTAGCTATCTGTATATCTTCTTTGGAAAAATATCTATTCAGGTCTCCTGTTTTAATAATGCTAACTTTTTATATTAAGGTGTATGAGCTGTTTATATTTTCCCCTTATTGCTCATATCGTTTGCAAATACGTTCTCCTATTCAGTAGGTTATCTTTTCATTTTGTTGATAGTTTCCTTTGCTGTGTAAAAACTTTTAAGTTTTATTAGGTCCCATTTGTTTATTTTTGATTTTATTTCCTCTGCTTTAGGAGATAGATCCAAATATATATATATATATATATATATATATATATATATATATTTATATAAGTGTTGTTAAGTCATAGTGTTCTGCCTATGCTCTCTTCTAGGAGTTTTGTTGTTTTAAGTTTTACATTTAAAATTGTAATCCATTTTGAGTTTACTTTTTGCGTATGGTGTGAGGAAATGTTCTAATCTCATTCTTTCCTGTGGAACTCTCCAGTTTTCCCAATGCCACTCAGAGAATAGACTGTCTCCATTGTATATTGTTGCTTCCTTTGTTGTAGATTAATTGAACATAGGTATGTGGGTTTACGGGCTCTCTATTCTATTCCATTGATCTATGTTTGTTTTGGGGACAGCATCATACTATTTTCACTACTGTGTCTTTGTAGTATCATCTGATGTCAGGAAGCAGTGATATCTCCAGCTTTGTTCTTTTTACCTCACTATTGCTTTGCAATTCAGGGCCTTTTGTGATTCCATATAAATTTCAGGATTATTTGTTCTTGTTCTGTAAAAAATGTCATGGGTATTTTGATAGAGATTGCAATAAATTTGTACATTTCTTTGGGTAGTAGGGCCATTTTAACAACATTAATTCTTCCAACCTAACAACAAGGGATATCTTTCCATGCTTTGGTATCATCTTCAATCCTTTATCAGTGTTTCATAGTTTTCAGAATATAGGTTATTCACTTCCTTAGTTATGTTTATTCATAGATATTTTATTCTTTTTGGTGAGATTTTAAACAGGATTTTTTTTTGCTTTCTCTTTCTGATAGTTCATTACTAGTGTGTAGAAAAGCAACAGATTTCTGTATATCAACCTTATATCCTGCAACTTTAATGAATTATTGGTTTTGATAGTTTTATGGTGGAGACTTTAGTGTTTTTTATGTTAAAATACCATGTCATCTGAAATTCTGCCATTTGCAACCACATGGATGGACCTAGAGACTATCAGGTGTAATGAAATACGTCAGAGAAAAGACAAATACTGTATATTATCACTTCTATGTGGAATCTAAAAAATAAAATGAATGTATAAAACAGACAAAACAGAAACAGACTCACCAATACAGAAAATAAACTCGTGGTTACCAGTAGAGAGATGGAAGAAGGGAGGGACAAAATAAGGATATGGGAATAAGAAATGCAAACTGCTATGTATAAAATAGATAAATAATAAGGGCATATTGTAAAGCACAAGGAATTATAACCATTATTTTGTAAAAACTTTAAATGAAGCATAATCTATAAAAATATTGAGGCACTCTGCTGTACATCTGAAATTAATAAAATACTGTAAAATGATTTTACTTTAATAAAAAATAACAATTTTTTAAAAAATGGACACCATCAAGAAGGTGAAAAAATAACCCCCAAAATGGGAGAAAATACTTGCAAATAATATATCTGACAAGAGATTTACATTCATAACATATAAATAACTATTATAAAGCAACATAAATAACATAATTTTAAAGCAGTCAATAGATCTAAATAAATATTTTTCCAAATAAGATAACAAATGGCCAATAAAGACTAATACTGTCAGTTATTAAGGAAATGCAAATCAAAACCTATATCCACCAGGATGGCTATAATTAAAAAGACAGTAACATAATAATAACAGGTAATAATAAGTGGATAAGGACATGGAAACATTGCAACCTTCATACATTGCTGGTGGGAATGTAAAAATGGTACAGCTGCTATGGAAAACAGTTCTGAGTTCATGGTTCATTATGGTTTACTCACACTGTTGTATATTCTATGGTTTGGATACATGTATAATGACATATATTCATCATTATAGTATTATACAGAGTATTTTCATTATTCTAAAAATCCTGTGTTCCATCTATTGATCCCTCCTTCCCTGTCCTTCCCCCAAGGCCCTGGTTGATCTTTTTACTGTCTCCCTAGTTTTGCCTTTTCCAGAATGTCATATTCTTGGAATCACAGAGTTTGTAGCCTTTCCAACTAAATTCTTTCACTTGGCAACATGCACTGAAGGTTCCTTTTGTCTTTTTATGGCTTAATAGCTCATTACTTTTTAGTACTGAATAATATTCCATTACCTGGATGTGCCAGAGTTTATCCATTCTTGTACTGAAGGGTATCTTTGTCGCTTCCAAGTTTTGGCAATCAGAAATAAAGTAAGAATAAATGACCATGTGCATGTTTTGTGTGGATGTGTTTTCAACTTATTTGGATAAATATCAAGGGAAAAAAAATCACTGGGTTATATGTTAAGAATATGTGTAGTTTTATAATAAATCATCAAATTAGTATTCTCACCAGCAATGAATGAGAGTTCTTGTTGGTCCATTTCCTCATCAGTACTTGGTTTTTTCAATGCTCTGGATCTTGACCATTTTTTTAATAGGGGTAATATTATCTCATGGTTGCTTTAATTCGCATTTCCCTAATGCATATGATGTACAGTTTCTCTTCAGATGCCTATTTCCCATCTGTATATCTTCTTTGGTGAGGTGTCTTTTAAGGTCTTTGGCCTATTTTTAAATCAAGTTGTTTGTTTTGTTATTGTTGAGTTTTAAGAGTTCTTTGTAAATTTTGGATAGCAGTTTCTTATCAGATATTTTTGCAAATATTTTCTCCTGGCCTGAAATTATCTTTTATAGAGGAGAGAGGTTTTAAATTTTAATGAAGTTCAACTTACCAATCATTTTTTCCATGGATTGTGCCTTGGGTGCTGTATCTACAAAGTCATCACCATACCAAGATTACCTAGGTTTATCTCCCAGGAGTTTTATAGTTTCTCATTTTACATCTGGCTCTGATCCATTTTGAGTTCATTTTTTGAAGCATGTAAAGTCTATGTCTAGATGTGTTTTTTTTCGTATGTGAATGTCCAGTTGTTCCAGCACTATTCATTGAAAAGACCCTCTTTGCCTCACTGTATTATCTTTGCTCCTTTGTCAAAGATCAGCTGGTTGTGTTTATGATGAGATTTTTTAAGGCCATGGAAATATTTTTAAATTAGATGGTAGCATTGTTTGCACAAATGTGTGAATATAAAAATCACTAAGCTAAATACGATAAATGGGCAAATTATTATAACTCAATAAAGCTCTTTTAAGAAAAGACTGTGGCTTCTGTTATTCCTTCTCACTTTCACTCTGATGAAGCTATAGCTGACATGTTGTGAGCTGCCTTATGTTAGCAAAGATCTGATACAGGCCTCTCAGCAGTGGACAGCAAGTAGCCAAGGCCCCCTAGTCCAAAAATACGTAAGGAACCAAATCCTGCCAACAACTATGCAGCTGAGCTTGGAAGTGGATTCTTCTCTAGTCAAGCCTTGAGATGAGATCAGAGCCTAGGCCAATACTTTGATTACAGCCTTGTGTGAAGCCCTGAGACAGAGAACCCAGCAAGGCCATTCCAGGATTTCTGACCCAGAGAAACTGTGAACAATAAATGTTATTTTAAGTCACTCATTTGTGTGGTATGTTATGCAGCATAATACAATGAACACACAAGACAACACCAAATCCTTTTCCATGGTGGTGGTAAAAATTTATACTTCTACTAGCAGGGAATGAAAGCTCCCAAACCTCCATGTCCGCACTGTCACTTGTTGTTTGAATTTTAAATGCGTATCAATTGGGTGAGTCCGAAACAATATCTTGGTGATATTTTATTTTGCATTCCCTCACTTACTAATGAGACTGAGTATCTTTTCATATGTTTATAAGCTATTCAAATGTATTTTCTATGAAACATCTGTTTTTTATCTTTTGTGCATTATTCTACCTTTTCTTTACTTCTTTTTATGATTAGATCAGTTTTCAAATATATTAGATACTAATCCTTTGTCAGTTATGTGTGATGCAAATTCTTCTCCCCATTTGTGCCTTACTCTTCAATCTTTATGGTATCTTTTAGTGAGAAGGACTGTAAACAAATTTAATATAGTCAAATTCATCTATCCTTTCCTTTATTTGTAGCACTTTCTGAGACTTAGGAAATCCTTCCTGCTTTGAAGTCATAGGAATATCCTCTTATATTTTCTTCGAGATATAATCTGGCTTTTCACACTCTAAGTTATTTTATCTTTAAGAAAGCTATGGCTTTTATCATAGATGTAGAACTTTTCACCAATGACTTTCCCCTCATATTTTTCTTTTCTTTTTTTCCCTTCCCAGAAGAAGAGTTCTTCTTAACTTCTCCCCATCACTGGTGTTTCTAGTCTTCTCTTACTTCTCGCCACCTTTCTAACTGCCTCCCTTTTAAAGAGCCCAGTGCGGGACCTCCCTGGTGGCCCAGTGGTTAAGAATTAGCTTTCCAATGCAGGGGACATGGCTTCAATCCCTAGTTGGGGAACTAAGACCCCACATGCCTCAGGGTAACTGAATGCGCATGTTCTAGAGCCCACACACCCCAATTATAGAAGCCTTTTTATCACAACAAAGACGGGGTGCAGCACCCCCCAATAAAGTCCAGTGGCCCATCTATAAGACGGTGAATAAACAAGGTTTGGGTGCATCTATACAATAAGGATGCCATATGTCACGGCTTTTAAAGAATGAAATAAAACTGTATGCTGAGATGCGAGAATATGTGATAAAAGCATGCAACAGAATAGTATAGCTGTGAGTATGTGGGAGTGGATGTACACGTGAATAACTGTGGAATAAATATCAAACTTACCAGCAGCTATATCCTTCAAGGACAGGACACAGCCACCTCAAGGATATTACACACTTTTCCTGCTTAAATCTATAATCTTTGGTGGTTTTGCAATGGGCATGTATCACTTATAATTTGCAAAATAAATAAATTAATTAAATAGGAGGCACAAAATAAAACTCCCTACATATCATGTATCTGATAAATATCTGCTCATGCAGAGGCCACATCAGGCATTGGGGGCCACAGCAGAGACAAGGAGGTCCTAACTTTCATGGAGATCACTTCAATAGACTGGCCTCAGAGTCTCCATCCCTTTTGTTGTGCCTTTTCTAACTGCCCTACCCTGTAACATGAGTCTTCCCTACTCTGTGCTCCTAAAACACTCCTGCTCTTGTCCACTCACTCACAATGACAGATTATCTGATGTGAGGCACTGTGTCTCCTTAAACAAACCTCATTTCCCTGAACAAATTAAGTAAGGCTTCCTAAGGACAAACACCATTTTTCACATGCCAAAGTCTCCCCCAGCACGCATCAAGGTGTAGAAAATCAGAGTGGGCATTCGATGGACAGTTGCTGACTGACTTGGATAAAGTGGAAGTTGGAATGTGCCTTTTGGGAAAAATCGAATTTCATATTTTCACTTTAAGGAAAGGGGATCATTTTAACTCATATTGCACTCTGAGAATAAAAACTCACCATCCCACACAAACAAAATGGGGCAATTGTCAATGTAGCTATTAGAATATTGTAGGCATCAATCGATTGGCTGCATGCTTGTTATCCACTTTGTGGATTATTTGTGGCCACACTGATATCTTCAATCGGTTGCCCCCTTTCTGACCTGCAGCCTTCCGCTTGGTTGCAACACTGGTGGGTACCCAGGGAACACCGACTAATTTAAACATCAGCTCAGAGCAAATGTAATTAGGAAGATAAATTTGCTGCAAAGCTACCATACAATGTCTACTCAAACGAAACAACAATAACATTATCATCTAGTGTTTTAGCTGATTCATGATTCTGCTCACCTCAGTAACCATGAATAGTCATAATTTTCTCATGAGAAATTTTTTTTTCATATAAATTTAAACATACCATAACCTAAAATACCATATGACCCAAGAAATCCCACTGCAAATTGACTTGGCGTTTACTCAAGTGAAATGAAAACTTAAATTCACACAAAGACCTGTTACACAAATGTTATCCCCAAACTAAAAACAAATGTCCTTTAATTGGTCAACAAATAAACTATGGTATATCGATACAATGCCATACTGATCGGCAATAAAAAGCACCAACTACCAATATCTGCTTTAACATAAATGAATTCAAATGCATTGTGCTAGATGACAGAAGTCAGACACAAAAATCTGTACACTGTTTGATCTGATCTATATGACACTCTGGAAAAGGAAAAATTATAGAGACAAAAAGAAATGGATGTGTGTCTCCAGGGCTGGGGTGGAGAAGAGGTTAAGAACAAAGGAGCAAGAGGGAGCATCTGGGGGGAACGGCAGCACTGTTTCTTGAATGTGGTGGTGGTGGTGACGCAACTGAGTGTCAAAACTCTGAACAGGATGAGTTTTACTGGATGTAAACAAACCTGACTAACAACAAGTTTACCACTCCCTGAATCTTAGTTTCTCCGTCTTCTACAGAGCTGCTTGTATAACACCCTGGAGTGAGAAGTCCTCCTTATAGAGGCATTTGGGGGCTTCCCAGGTGGCACCAGTGGTAAAGAACCTGCCTGCCAATGCAGAAGTTGCAGGTCTGATCCCTGGGTCAGGAAGATCTCCTGAAGGAGGGCATGGCAACCAGCTCATGTATTCTTGCCTGGAGAATTCCATGGACAGAGGAGCCTGGTGGGCTACAGTCCACAGGGTCACACAGAGTTGGACACAACTGAAGCGACTTAGCACGTGCACACACACACACACACACACACACACCATGGTTGCAGACCCTAAATCGCAATTCCCCGCTGATCCCAAATAAATTTATGTTTAAAAAAAAAAAGGCATTTGATAAGTGCTCCTGAGAGTAATGGTGGAGCAAGCTCTGTCACCTCCATTTTCCAGCTATGCTATGCTCTAGGTTTGCAAACTACTAACTGAGGCTCATTATCTAGCCTTTAGGAGGAAGAATCTAGATAGAGCTTTATTTTTTCATGCACTTTTTTTTCAGTAACTTGAAAAATTTTTAATTCAGAGTTTTCATTTGCATCAGCATTGAATTTGATAAAGCAGCTTAAATTAGCAGAGAATCACACACCTGGGCCAAATTTTCATATCAACCACCTCAAAGACTTTGAGTCAGGGAAGACTTTATATATCCAAAAATGATCTCTCATTTCATCATGCACATTGGTATGGAGGAAATAAAACTTGTTAAAGGAAATAGTAAAATAAAAATAAAATCAAAGAGGTGATATTTGTTTCTACACTTACATCTGATTATGAAGCAACTCTCAGAGACCAAAAATACGTCAAAGTTAGTGATGAATATGTATCAAGAATCAATCCTAACTGTCCTATGTTATGTCTAGCCAATGTCAGGATAGATCATTTTAGGCGTTCACTAGTATGTTTTGTGCTCTGTGTATCAGAACACTTTGTGAGTGAAATTCCACCCAACAAAAGGTTATGAACATCCATGAGACACTAGGACCTGTGCTTTCTAGCGTAACACATAAAGATGAAGCAAGTCATGGGCTACAACCCTAATAAAACTGAAATTTAGTGAGAGAAACAGGCATGGAAACAACTCTATGTAATACACATCAAGGTGCAGTCAATGTTATAATAATATGAGGTCACAGGAGATAGGTTAATTTTGATGCACATACTGGGAAGGTTTCATGAAAGAGGTGGTATATGGTCTTGGTGGGGTTTCAACAGATAATGATGGCAGCAAGTGCCACTCTGTGAGTGGGGAACGTGAACAGCAAGGGGTAGCGTGTGACTGGAGAATGAACGAGCTGCATGTAGCTAAAGCTGAAAGGTACAAGTTGCAGAAGTGTCCTGCAGAGACAATAGAGAGCAAGAATTCCATGAAGGGTGGGGAACTGAAGAACAGCAAGATCAGACTAGCATTATGGGCTGGGCATTAACAATATCTCCGGGAGGCAGAAGAAAAAATAGTGATTAAAAGCAAATGCTAAGGAGCCAAGCAACCCTGTAGTTGAGTCCCAGGCCTGCTGTCTCAGAACTCAGATTTGTCTGGCAAGCAGGGATGTCTGATTTTTTGTCCATGCCACTCAGCATGCAGGATCTTAGTTCCCTGACCAGGAATCAAACCCATACACCCTGCACTGGAAGAGCAGTCTTAACCACTGGACCACCAGGGAAATCCCTGCAGCTGTGTCTATACAACAGCCATTCTTTTCTCATCACTGCTGATAAAACTTTGATTTTGATTGGTTAGCTGTTTGTCCGTAACTTCAGTAGGTGAATTACTAATTGTCCAAGAGAGCAGTTTTAAAAGGGTGATCCACAGACACTTGAGGTCCCTAAGACCCTCTCAGGGAGTCTGCAAGAAATAAGAATTTTCATAAGAATGCTAAGACATTATTTATCTGTTTTCACTGTGGTGAAATTAGTAGTGGGTAAAATTGCTGGTACCCTAGAATGAATCAAGGCAGGGCACCAAACTGCTTTAGTACCCAGGTACCACCATAAAAAAAAAAAAAAAAAGGTCAGTTTCACTGAAAAGAACCCTTGATGGAGCAATAAAAATTACTGACACATTAGTCCTGACCTTAATTTAAGTTCTAACACGTTAAATTCTGACCTTCAAATATCCATTTTTCAATGATCATGTGTGGTAAAGTGAGAAGCACACAGGAAGCATTTCTGGGCATACTGAAGGACTGTGTCTCAAGGAAAGGCAACCTGTGCAAAGGTTTGAGTTATATGCTGAACTAACCACTTTTTTTATTTATGTTTTTAATATCATGGAACATCAGTTTTACTTAAAAGAACAACTAAGAAACCATGGTTATCCAGACTTAGGTATCTGGCAGATGATATGAACTTCACACTTCAAGGAAAACAACTGATAGTGTTTACTGCAAATAACAAAATATGAGCTTTCAAGTGAAAATTGGAATTTTGGGAAAACTTGTATCTGCCACTGAGAGCTTGATAACATCCCAATATGAAAGATTTGTGATGAGATCAATGGTGATATGGATGAATATGACTTGTATATTGTGTAATAAAATATAATATTTGGAAGATCTGCATAACTCAGTGAACCAATATTTTCCAAATGACCAATGCACAAGGTTACAAAGTCATATGTGGGGGCAAGATCTGTTCAAATTACAAAACAGACCAGCGGATTTTTATAAAACAGAATTCAAAATGTTTATTGATAAGGTTTCATATCTCACATTGCAATAAATCTTAAGAAACGACCACTTGGTGAGTCTGAGTAGTGTCAATAAAGAATATCCACATTTATCTAAAATGGGTTTTAAAAATATTCTACCTTTTCCCACTAAATATCTGTGTGAGATTGGATTTTCCTCACATGCTTCAACTAAAACAACTTATCACAACAGATTGAACAGAAGGAGCTATGAGAATCAAGGTGTCCTCTGTTAAGTCAGACATTAAAGAGATCTACAAAAATGTAAAGCAATACCACTCTTCTAGCTAATTTTTTGGAAAATATTTTTAGTAAAAATATTTTAATATTAAGATGAATTTTTCTTGCTATCTTTAACACATTACTAATTTTTTTAATTTACCAGTTTTAATTTCTATTAGCTATAACTAATAACAATAGCTACAACTCATATAAACAAAGCTCTCTGTTTTTAATAGTGAAAGCAGGTCCTGAGACCAAAATGTTTGAGAACCACTATGTTAAGCCCCTGGTAAAGAATCCACCCACAAATGTAGGAGACACAGAGACACAGATTCAATCCATGGGTCAGGAAGATTCCCCTGGAGAAGGAAATGGCAACCCACTCCTGTATTCTTGCCTGGAGAATCCCATGGACGGAGGAGCCTGGCAGGCCACAGTCAATGGTATCGCAAAGAGCTGGGCATGACTGAGCACACAGACACTTCTAAGCCCAGCAAGGCAACTTCATTTCCCTTTGCCGCATATTCATTTTTCCAGCTTCCCTGGAAGATGAGCATGATGGTATGACTTAATTCTAACTAATGAATTGAAAAATGGAATCTTCTGGGGTCACCTAGGAAGGATTTTCATTCTGAGTATTAAAGAGCAGTACAAAGAAGGGGCCCTATGACACTTCCTATGTTGTTTCCTGCTCTGGGTGTTTTTCTATGAAGATGTCATGCTTGGGGCTGTTGCAGCCATCTTTCAATACACTAATGATTCATTGAAGTTGTTAGAAAAAAAGCGTCAAAGGAGACTGAAGCCTTAGGGACATTATTGAGCACTGGTAAGGCCTGCTTTGAGATTTCCTATAAAGCAAACAGTAAGTAATTTTACCAGTTTAACTTTGGCCAGGTTTAGAAAGTATTCCTAATCTTTCCACCTAGGGATATTGTCATCATTAAATGAGAGATACAAGATACTAAAAACAGTGCTTGACACATAGGAAGCACTCAGTTAATGTCAGTGATTACTATAAATTTGTATGTGCTATGCTCAGTCACTCAGTCATGTCTGAAATTTGCAACCCCATGGACTGTAGTCTGCCAGGCTCCTCTGTCCATGGAGTTCTCCAGGCAAGAATACTGGAGTGGGTTGCCATTTCCTCCTCTGAGTATCTTTCTGACCCAGGGATCAAACCCACATCTCTTGTATCAGCAGGCAGATTCTTTACTACTGAGCTACCTGAGAAGCCCATAGACTTGTTGTGAAGACCAAATAAAGTAACATATGTAGTAGTGTTTAACCAACTTATTATTTGCATAAGAACTATTTGTGAGAAATCTTTCTTAATTATATCTGTGTACATATGAGCTCATATTATCTTCTTATTCTTTTTCAGGTTGAAATAAGTTGGATAACCAGATGGTTTAACGGCTATTATTATAGCAAGAAAGAAATCAATGTTTCCTGATGGCAAAATAGAACTTCTAAGGTATTCATATTAAGTTTTATTTGCAGTTGTCATATTCCAAAAGGCAAGAAGCTTCCAAACCATGCAATTATCTATAATTCCAGTGAACATGCAATTGTTTTCTATCTATAACACTGTTATTTTGAGGCGTCACTAGGCACTTAGCTTACATGCTTAGATAGATGTTAGCCACAGGAAAATCTAGAATACAAACTAACATTCAGAAATCTGAAATAATTATAAGGGTATTTTCAGGCAACCAAAAATAATAGAGGGAAAAGAAAAATACAAATGTCAGGATCCTAGACTAACATTAGTTAAAGTGAAAAAAAAACTGGAATAAGACTCTAGAGTCAGAAATGATGAGGCTGCCTCCATAAAGCTATGACTATATCTTAAAGCTATATTAATAAAGATACAATATCTAGAAGAACAGACCTAGAAGTCTTAGTTTAGTCTACAGCCATACCACCCTGAATGTGGCCGATCTTGTCTGATCTCAGAAGCTAAGAAGCTTGGGCCTCGTTAGTACTTGGAAAGGAGAAGTCTTAGTCTACATAACTTAGACTATGCCTGAAATGCTACCTTCTGGGAATCTCTTCCTACACAGAAATTTTAGTAACTCAAGGAATTTAGGTCTATATCACTGGCACTTTTCTAGGAGAGTCCACCCTAAAGCCAGTGTTTGACAAGGGCCCAACTATGTCTTACTTGGACTTAGCCTGGCATGGGTTTGAAAGATGGCTCTGCCATTTACTGGCAGCATGGTTACAACCCTCTCTCTAATCAATGAAGGTTTGTGTTGAGTTTTAGGAGGTTATACTCCCCTTCTGTCCCAAGCCCATCCAAAAGCCCTCCATGCTAAGAGTTTGTCCATTTACCCTCCCAGTTAAGGTGACTAAATGCCCTGATTTGCCCAGGACTGAAGAGGTGCTAAGATGTTGTCTTTCAATGCCCAAACTGGAAAAGTCTCAAACAAACTGGAACCAGTAGGTCACCATACTCCCAGATGAAAGACTGGTTAGAGGCTACCCATATAGGATATGTTTGCATTGTTTTGATTTTCCACTGGGATACCTGTAAGGAATGAAAATGGAAAGGAATAGGGCCTAAGAAACTGGAATCCATTCTGCAGCCAGTTTGATAGAGGCCTCCACAAAAAAAGACAGTAAATATAGGTAATTATCCAGATGAGAAGGGGACTGGGGCAATGGGATCAAAAATCAGGACAGAAACAGAGATCACAGGGTGGCTACCTGGTCCCACGCCTGATAATGGATTCTGGGGATTAACCATAGAAAGGCTGTAGGAGGGCTGCCACCAGGAGGAGCATCACAGAAGGAACAAAGGCACTAGAGACAGACAGACTTGGGTTTGACATTCATCTGCCATCTACAAGGCCTGAACGTGTAACCTAAATGATTAAGCTTCGGTTGTTGCATCTATAAAATGGAAAAATATTACAGGGTCTCCATAAGACTCAGTGTATTCCTCCTTGTCTAAGTACTTGGCACACTCCTCTGGATTTGTTAGGTATTACATTCATTATCATCATTATTTTATATTAAAGATACTTGTAGGGACTGATGATGGTCAGCCTGAAAAATTAGTGGATGGGGCTGAAGGGTCATAATAGAAAGAAAGTGAAGTCGCTCAGTCATGTCTGACTCTCTGCGAAGCCATGGACTGTAGCCTACCAGGTTCCTCTGTCCATGGGATTCTCCAGGCCAGAACGCTGGAGTGGGGTGCCATTTCCTTCTCATAGCTGCCTTTAAATACAAGTGGGCAACACTCAGAAGCAGGACTCACCTTTCGCTGACTAATAATTAAAATAAAAACACTCAAGGCCCACACAAGACTCTCTAGTTTCTAAAGTGTCTTGATATATACTAGGGACAATTAGAAGCAACAAATTAAAAAGCTACAACAATGGAGATTTTTAGATAATAAGGGAAAATTATTTTTTTAATCACAAAAGACTATCTAGAGGTTCAGAGAGTTCTCATTCAGGTGTGTTGAAGCTGGGCTACAACTAGAATGCTAGAAGAGGTTAGACTAGACCTCAGCAGCAATTTACATTATTTGGCAGGCAGTTGAGAGGAAAAGTCAAGAACATAGGCAGCCTGCCTTGGTTCAAATGCTAGCCCCAACACTGAACAGCTGTGAAACCTTGGGCAAAACACTTAACCCTCCTGAGCCTCAATTACCAACTTACTAAATTGAAGCCAATACTTAACACTGACCTCAGAGAAAATGGAGAACAATCAGTGAGCCAATGCACCTAAAGCAGTTAATAGGGTGTCTAGCACGTACTGGCACTCAATAAATATTACCTATTTGTAGCTAAAAATGTCTGGTTAAAAGTTGGAGTATTTTAAAAGCATGAATATTTCATCATCCTTTAATCTTTGAAAATTGCTAAAATATTAGCAAACAAATTAGTAATTATCAGTTAATCAAATCTCTAACTGCATGGTATATCCCATTTCCTGATCATTCTTGGTTAAAAAAAAAAATGAGGAGCAGCAAAGTGTACTGAACAGCTTCAATCCACAAAGTATTGTCTGTCTTACACACTGTGTCACTGTTTCCCCAAAGATAGTCACCTATGATGTATAGTAACACACAGTACTTAATGGATCAAGAGATTTGATATGGGCTTTTAGTAATAAATCCATGGTCCAAGAAGGGGGAATTTTCTTACAACCTTTTCTCCCCAAAGAGCTATTAATAAAAAATAACTCAGAGGATATATTTCTACTAAACCAAGATTCCTGGGATGTAAACCCTTACTCGAGTCATGCTGAGCCCTTTATCCCTACTGAAAAAAAAGTACGGAATGATTGATGAATCCTGCCAGGAGACTGTCACACATTTTGCCTTGCACCATTATGTACATTTCATACGTAGTAAACTTTAATGTGGATATCTTTCAAGCTCTACCTGGAAATGGGCAAGTGTAAAGGAGGCCTTTCAGTTTAATAGCCCTGCAATTTGAGTTCCCATTCTGTATCAACCATGAGGTCACTTAGTGGGAATGGTGAGAGCCCTTCACCTCTCATCACATCTGATTCTACCCACCAAAAGTGTAGCCAATGGAGACCTGTAAATCTGGGCTCCAGGGTAGAAAGTCCAGAAAGCTGGCCTCAACAGAAATTTCTCCTGATTGATGGTTAATTTGGAAGCAGAGCCCTATACAAAGAAGAGGCTGTTCAAAAGAAAAGTTGAACTTGCCTGAACAAAAGTTACAGCTAATAATTATTTCACAGCTTACAATAAATATGATTGAACTAGTGAGGTTTAATGTATCAAAGGGTGTCTAGCAATTCCCATAGTAATGGCATCTCATTATGTATCTGAAGAGGAAGGTTTGAGTTTGTCAAATGACTCATGAAGGAAAAGAATTTAAGAAAAGAGAGAGAGACCCTATCAGCAATGTGAATTTTGAAGTTTTCAGATCTCAGTCAACCTAGGTCAACAACTTGATGGTATTTGAGGAACGTTCACAGACACACACATAATTAAAGTTTATTCTAAGTAGTTATAAAACTAAAAACATGCTTGTGACAGTTATTTACAAGTCAATCGGGTATCTTAGTAGAAATCAAAAATAAAACTTCCTTGCTCTGTTTCCCTAGTTCACCTTGCCGTATTTTTGAGATGTGGCTAAATGCTGCGCCGACTCTAAATTAGGGCTTCCCAGGTGGCTCAGCAGTAAAGAATCTGCCTGCAATGCAGGAGACGCAGGAGATGCAGGTTCGATCCCTGGGTGGGGAAGATCCCCTGGAGGAGGGCATGGCAACCCATGCCAGGAAAATCCTACAGACAAAGGAGCCTGGGGATCTATAGTCCATGGGATTGGAAAGAGTCAGACATGACCGAAGCGACTAAGCATGCACACACTCTAAATTGTGGATCTTGTTTACAATATTATGACAGGTATAGGTGTTGTTAATTGAGTTCACCTGTAATAATTCACTTGCTGCCTGATTTCAGAGACAGAGATTTACATCGCCTCTGGTCAGTCCACTGAGATGCAGCTGCAAAGAGTATGTTAACAATCTGAGTCTCCAGAAGCAGGAGACAGTGCCAGAGGTGGCCTCTCTTTTTCTCAGACCCAAATGTACAATTTTCCCCCAGGCCAAAAGAAATTGCTCCCCAGTCAGACAAGATACCCTGGAGAATCCCAGTGGAATATTTTTGTTCTGTCAGAATCTACACATTACCAAGGGAAAGGCTTTCTTCACAGATCTGAGACCTAGAATGATTCGGGAAAGAGTGTGTGTTATATGTTGCCACTTTAAAAAAATATCACTCAATAAACCAACCCAAGAACTTGCCCAGGGTTAAAATTATCCTTCTTATGTGCATAAACTGGTCTGTTTATACCTATTACTTAACCAAGAGAAGCTCATCTTTTCTTCTTTCCATGGAAAACAATCTTTAAAAGCAATAAAAAACCTGCCCTCCATGAATTCAGGAGAGATAGGAGCCTTTAGGGAGAAAAGAAGCAGCTGTGTAAGTCAGAAATGTCATTTGGAGAACATGTCATTCGTTCTGCCCAGCTCAGTAATCTTGACACTTAAAGGGGCAAGGCATGCTTTGCCCCATGATAAAACGTGAAATGAAATCGTACATTTATAAATAAATGATCTG